>NC_090371.1:237895716-238212511 GCF_036365525.1 Heterodontus francisci
TCTCTCTGACGCACTCAGACGCTCTCTGACGCTCTCAGACGCTCCCTGACGCTCTCTGACGCATGTCTGACACACTCTGATGCTCTTAGACGCTCTCTGACGCTCTCAGACGCTCTCTGACGCTCTCAGACGCACTCAGACGCTCTCGGACGCTCTCGGACGCTCTCAGAGGCTCTCAGACGCTCTCTGATGCTCTCTGACACACTCTGACACTGTCCGACGCTCTCTGACGCACTCTGACGCTCTCAGACGCTCTCAGACGCTCTCTGATGCTCTCAGACACTCTCAGACGCTCTCTGATGCTCTCTGATGCTCTCTGACGCACTCTGACGCTCTCAGACGCTCTCTGATGCACTCAGGCGCTCTCAGACGCTCTCTGACTCTCTCTGACGCTCTCTGACACACTCTGACGCTCTCAGACTCGCTGAGACGCTCTCTGACTCTCTCTGACGCACTCAGACGCTCTCTGACGCTCTTAGACGCTCTCAGACGCTCTCAGACGCACTCTGATGCTCTCCGACGCTCTCAGACGCTCTCTGATGCTCTCAGACACTCTCAGACGCTCTCTGATGCTCTCTGATGCTCTCTGACGCACTCTGACGCTCTCAGACGCTCTCTGATGCTCACAGGCGCTCTCAGACGATCTCTGACTCTCTCTGACGCTCTCTGACACACTCTGACGTTCTCTGACGCTCTCTGACGCTCTCAGATGCTCTCTGACGCTCTCAGAGGCTCTCAGACGCTCTCTGATGCTCTCTGACACACTCTGACACTATCTGACGCTCTCTGACGCACTCTGACGCTCTCTGACGCACTCAGACGCTCTCTGACGCTCTCAGACGCTCCCTGACGCTCTCTGACGCATGTCTGACACACTCTGATGCTCTTAGACGCTCGCTGACGCTCTCAGACGCTCTCTGACGCTCTCAGACGCACTCAGACGCTCTCGGACGCTCTCGGACGCTCTCTGACGCTCTCAGAGGCTCTCAGACGCTCTCTGATGCTCTCTGACACACTCTGACACTGTCCGACGCTCTCTGACGCACTCTGACGCTCTCAGACGCTCTCAGACGCTCTCTGATGCTCTCAGACACTCTCAGACGCTCTCTGATGCTCTCTGATGCTCTCTGACGCACTCTGACGCTCTCAGACGCTCTCTGATGCACTCAGGCGCTCTCAGACGCTCTCTGACTCTCTCTGACGCTCTCTGACACACTCTGACGCTCTCAGACTCGCTGAGACGCTCTCTGACTCTCTCTGACGCACTCAGAATCTCTGACGCTCTTAGACGCTCCCTGACGCTCTCTGACGCCGTCTGACACACTCTGACGCTCTTAGACGCTCTCTGACGCTCTCAGACGCTCTCTGACGCTCTCAGACGCACTCAGACGCTATCGGACGCTCTCTGACGCTCTCTGACGCTCTCAGAGGCTCTCAGACGCTCTCTGATGCTCTCTGACACACTCTGACACTGTCTGACGCTCTCTGACGCACTCTGACGCTCTCAGCCGCTCTCAGACGCTCTCTGATACTCTCAGACACTCTCAGACGCTCTCTGATGCTCTCTGATGGTCTCTGACGCACTCTGACGCTCTCAGACGCACTCTGATGCTCTCAGACGCTCTCAGACGCACTCTGATGCTCTCCGACGCTCTCAGACGCTCTCTGATGCTCTCTGACTCTCTCTGACGCTCTCTGACACACTCTGACGTTCTCTGACGCTCTCTGACGCTCTCAGATGCTCTCTGACGCTCTCAGACGCTCTCTGACGCACTCTGATGCTCTTTGATGCTCTCACACGCACTCAGACGCGTTCAGACGCTCTCGGACGCTCTCAGACGCTCTCTGACGATCTCAGACGCACTCAGACGCTTTCGGACGCTCTCTGACGCTCTCTGACGCTCTCAAAGGCTCTCAGACGCTCTCTGATGCTCTCTGACACACTCTGACACTGTCTGACGCTCTCTGACGCACTCTGACGCTCTCAAACGCACTCAGTCGCTCTCTGACGCTCTCAGACGCTCCCTGACGCTCACTGACGCAGTCTGACACACTCTGACGCTCTTAGATGCTCTCTGACGCTCTCAGACGCTCTCTGACGCTCTCAGACGCACTCAGACGCTCTCAGACGCACTCAGACGCTCTCGGACGCTCTCTGACGCTCTCTGACGCTCTCAGAGGCTCTCAGACGCTCTCTGATGCTCTCTGACACACTCTGACACTGTCTGACGCTCTCTGACGCACTCTGACGCTCTCAGACGCTCTCAGACGCTCTCTGATGCTCTCAGACACTCTCAGACGCTCTCTGATGCTCTCTGATGCTCTCTGACGCTCTCTGACGCACTCTGACGCTCTCAGACGCACTCTGATGCTCTCAGACGCTCTCAGACGCTCTTTGACTCTCTCTGACGCTCTCTGACACACTCTGACGTTCGCTGACGCTCTCTGATGCTCTCAGATGCTCTCTGACGCTCTCAGACGCACTCAGACGCTCTCGGACGCTCTCGGACGCTCTCCGATGCACTGAGACGCACTGAGACGCTCTCGGACGCTCACTTACGCTCTCTGACGCTCTCAGACGCTCTCTGACGCACTCTGACGCTCTCCGACGCTCTCTGATGCTCTCAGACGCTCTCAAACGCTCTCTGACTCTCTCTGACGCTCTCTGACACACTCTGACATTCTCTGACGCTCTCTGATGCTCTCAGATGCTCTCTGACGCTCTCAGACGCACTCATACGCTCTCGGACGCTCTCGGACGCTCTCCGACGCTCTCAGACGCAATGAGACGCTCTCAGACGCTCTCTGACGCTCTCAGACGCTCTCTGATGCTCTCTGACACACTCTGAAACTGTCTGACGCTCTCTGACGCACTCTGACGCTCTCAGACGCACTCAGACGCTCTCTGTACGCTCTCAGACGCTCCCTGACGCTCTCTGACGCAGTCTGACACACTCTGACGCTCTTAGACGCTCTCTGACGCTCTCGGACGCTCTCTGACGCTCTCTGACGCTCTCAGACGCTCTCTGATGCTCTCTGAAGCTCGCGGACGCTCTCAGACGCTCTCTGACGCACTCTGACGCTCTCCGACGCTCTCAGACGCTCTCTGATGCTCTCAGACACTCTCAGACGCTCTCTGATGCTCTCTGATGCTCTCAGATGCTCTCTGACGCTCTCAGACGCTCTCTGATGCTCACAGGCGCTCTCAGACGCTCTCTGACTCTCTCTGACGCTCTCTGACACACTCTGACGCTCTCAGACTCGCTGAGACGCTCTCTGACTCTCTCTGACGCTCTCTGACTCTCTCTGATGCTCTCTGACACACTCTGACACTGTCTGACGCTCTCTGACGCACTCTGACGCTCTCATACGCTCTCAGACGCTCTCTGATGCTCTCAGAAACTCGCAGACGCTCTCTGATGCTCTCTGATGCTCTCTGACGCTCTCTGACGCACTCTGACGCTCTCAGACGCACTCTGATGCTCTCAGACGCTCTTAGACGCTCTCTGACACACTCTGACACTGTCTGACGCTCTCCGACGCTCTCAGACGATCTCTGATGCTCTCAGACGCTCTCAGAAGCTCTCTGATGCTCTCTGATGCTCTCTGACGCTCTCAGACACTGACTGACACTCTCTGACACACTCTGAACCTCTCAGAAGCTCTCCGACGCTCTCAGACGCACTCAGACACTCTCAGATGCTCTCTGATGCTCTCAGACGCTCTCTGATGCACTCTGATGCTCTCAGACGCTTTCAGACGCTCTCTGATTCTCACATACGCTCTCAGACGCTCTCTGGTGCTCACTGAGGCTCTCTGATGCTCTCAGACTCTGTCTTACACTCACTGACACTCTCTGACTCATTCTGACCGCCTCAGACGCACTCAGACGCTCTCAGATGCTCTCTGACGCTCACAGACACGCTCAGACGCACTCAAACGCACTCTGACGCTCTCTGACGCTCTCAGACTTACTGAGACGCTCTCTGACTCTCTCTGACGCTCTCTGACACACTCTGACGTTCTCTGACGCTCTCTGATGCTCTCAGATGCTCTCTGACGCTCTCAGACGCTTTCTGACGCACTCTGATGCTCTCTGATGATCTCAGACGCTCTCTGACGCTCTCTGACACACTCTGACGTTCTCTGACGCTCTCTGACGCTCTCAGATGCTCTCAGACGCTCTCAGAAGCCCTCTGATGCTCTCTGATGCTCTCTGACGCTCTCAGACACTGAAAGACACTCTCTGACACACTCTGAACCTCTCAGAAGCTCTCCGACGCTCTCAGACGCACTCAGACACTCTCAGATGCTCTCTGACGCTCTCAGACGCTCTCTGATGCACTCTGATGCTCTCAGACGCTTTCAGACGCTCTCTGATGCACTCTGATGCTCTCAGACGCTTTCAGACGCTCTCTGATTCTCTCAGACGCTCTCAGACGCTCTCCGGTGCTCACTGAGGCTCTCTGATGCTCTCAGACACTGTCTTACACTCACTGACACTCTCTGACTCATTCTGACCGCCTCAGACGCACTCACACGCTCTCAGATGCTCTCTGACGCTCACAGACACGCTCAGACGCACTCAAACGCACTCTGACGCTCTCTGGCGCTCTCAGACTCACTGAGACGCTCTCTGACTCTCTCTGACGTTCTCTGACACACTCTGACGTTCTCTGACGCTCCCTGACGCTCTCAGATGCTCTCTGACGCTCTCAGACGCTCTCTGACGCACTCTGATGCTCTTTGACGCTCTCACACGCACTCAGATGCGTTCAGACGCTCTCGGACGCTCTCAGACGCTCTCTGACGCTCTCAGACGCACTCAGACGCTCTCGGACGCTCTCGGACGCTCTCCGACGCTCTCAGACGCACTCAGACACTCTCAGATGCTCTCTGACGCTCTCAGACGCTCTCTGATGCACTCTGATGCTCTCAGACGCTTTCAGACGCTCTCTGATGCACTCTGATGCTCTCAGACGCTTTCAGACTCTCTCTGATTCTCTCAGACGCTCTCAGACGCTCTCTAGTGCTCACTGAGGCTCTCTGATGCTCTCAGGCACTGTCTTACACTCACTGACACTCTCTGACTCATTCTGACCGCCTCAGACGCACTCACACGCTCTCAGATGCTCTCTGACGCTCACAGACACGCTCAGACGCACTCAAACGCACTCTGACGCTCTCTGACGCTCTCAGACTCACTGAGACGCTCTCTGACTCTCTCTGACGTTCTCTGACACACTCTGACGTTCTCTGACGCTCCCTGACGCTCTCATATGCTCTTTGACGCTCTCACACGCACTCAGATGCGTTCAGACGCTCTCGGACGCTCTCAGACGCTCTCTGATGCTCTCTGACACACTCTGACACTGCCTGACGCTCTCTGACGCTCTCAGACGCACTCAGACGCTCTCTGACGCTCTCAGACGCTCTCTGACGCTCTCTGACGCAGTCGGACACACTCTGACGCTCTTAGACGCTCTCTGACGCTCTCAGACGCTCTCTGACGCTCTCGGACGCTCTCGGACGCACTCAGACGCTCTCGGACGCTCTCGGACGCTCTCTGACGCTCTCAGAGGCTCTCAGACGCTCTCTGATGCTCTCTGACACACTCTGACACTGTCCGACGCTCTCTGACGCACTCTGACGCTCTCAGACGCTCTCAGACGCTCTCTGATGCTCTCAGACACTCTCAGACGCTCTCTGATGCTCTCTGATGCTCTCTGACGCACTCTGACGCTCTCAGACGCTCTCTGATGCACTCAGGCGCTCTCAGACGCTCTCTGACTCTCTCTGACGCTCTCTGACACACTCTGAAGCTCTCAGACTCGCTGAGACGCTCTCTGACTCTCTCTGACGCACTCAGACGCTCTCTGACGCTCTTAGACGCTCCCTGACGCTCTCTGACGCCGTCTGACACACTCTGACGCTCTTAGACGCTCTCTGACGCTCTCAGACGCTCTCTGACGCTCTCAGACGCACTCAGACGCTATCGGACGCTCTCTGACGCTCTCTGACGCTCTCAGAGGCTCTCAGACGCTCTCTGATGCTCTCTGACACACTCTGACACTGTCTGACGCTCTCTGACGCACTCTGACGCTCTCAGCCGCTCTCAGACGCTCTCTGATGCTCTCAGACACTCTCAGACGCTCTCTGATGCTCTCTGATGGTCTCTGACGCACTCTGACGCTCTCAGACGCACTCTGATGCTCTCAGACGCTCTCAGACGCACTCTGATGCTCTCCGACGCTCTCAGACGCTCTCTGATGCTCTCAGAGACTCTCAGACGCTCTCTGATGCTCTCTGATGCTCTCTGACGCACTCTGACGCTCTCAGACGCTCTCTGATGCTCACAGGCGCTCTCAGACGATCTCTGACTCTCTCTGACGCTCTCTGACACACTCTGACGTTCTCTGACGCTCTCTGACGCTCTCAGATGCTCTCTGACGCTCTCAGAGGCTCTCAGACGCTCTCTGATGCTCTCTGACACACTCTGACACTATCTGACGCTCTCTGACGCACTCTGACGCTCTCTGACGCACTCAGACGCTCTCTGACGCTCTCAGACGCTCCCTGACGCT
This sequence comes from Heterodontus francisci, assembly GCF_036365525.1. Classification (NCBI taxonomy): domain Eukaryota; kingdom Metazoa; phylum Chordata; class Chondrichthyes; order Heterodontiformes; family Heterodontidae; genus Heterodontus; species Heterodontus francisci. The sequence continues at coordinate 237,902,301 of NC_090371.1, forward strand.
CTCTGACGCATGTCTGACACACTCTGATGCTCTTAGACGCTCTCTGACGCTCTCAGACGCTCTCTGACGCTCTCAGACGCACTCAGACGCTCTCGGACGCTCTCGGACGCTCTCTGACGCTCTCAGAGGCTCTCAGACGCTCTCTGATGCTCTCTGACACACTCTGACACTGTCCGACGCTCTCTGACGCACTCTGACGCTCTCAGACGCTCTCAGACGCTCTCTGATGCTCTCAGACACTCTCAGACGCTCTCTGATGCTCTCTGATGCTCTCTGACGCACTCTGACGCTCTCAGACGCTCTCTGATGCACTCAGGCGCTCTCAGACGCTCTCTGACTCTCTCTGACGCTCTCTGACACACTCTGACGCTCTCAGACTCGCTGAGACGCTCTCTGACTCTCTCTGACGCACTCAGACGCTCTCTGACGCTCTTAAACGCTCTCAGACGCTCTCAGACGCACTCTGATGCTCTCCGACGCTCTCAGACGCTCTCTGATGCTCTCAGACACTCTCAGACGCTCTCTGATGCTCTCTGATGCTCTCTGACGCACTCTGACGCTCTCAGACGCTCTCTGATGCTCACAGGCGCTCTCAGACGATCTCTGACTCTCTCTGACGCTCTCTGACACACTCTGACGTTCTCTGACGCTCTCTGACGCTCTCAGATGCTCTCTGACGCTCTCAGAGGCTCTCAGACGCTCTCTGATGCTCTCTGACACACTCTGACACTATCTGACGCTCTCTGACGCACTCTGACGCTCTCTGACGCACTCAGACGCTCTCTGACGCTCTCAGACGCTCCCTGACGCTCTCTGACGCATGTCTGACACACTCTGATGCTCTTAGACGCTCGCTGACGCTCTCAGACGCTCTCTGACGCTCTCAGACGCACTCAGACGCTCTCGGACGCTCTCGGACGCTCTCTGACGCTCTCAGAGGCTCTCAGACGCTCTCTGATGCTCTCTGACACACTCTGACACTGTCCGACGCTCTCTGACGCACTCTGACGCTCTCAGACGCTCTCAGACGCTCTCTGATGCTCTCAGACACTCTCAGACGCTCTCTGATGCTCTCTGATGCTCTCTGACGCACTCTGACGCTCTCAGACGCTCTCTGATGCACTCAGGCGCTCTCAGACGCTCTCTGACTCTCTCTGACGCTCTCTGACACACTCTGACGCTCTCAGACTCGCTGAGACGCTCTCTGACTCTCTCTGACGCACTCAGAATCTCTGACGCTCTTAGACGCTCCCTGACGCTCTCTGACGCCGTCTGACACACTCTGACGCTCTTAGACGCTCTCTGACGCTCTCAGACGCTCTCAGAGGCTCTCAGACGCTCTCTGATGCTCTCTGACACACTCTGACACTGTCTGACGCTCTCTGACGCACTCTGACGCTCTCAGCCGCTCTCAGACGCTCTCTGATACTCTCAGACACTCTCAGACGCTCTCTGATGCTCTCTGATGGTCTCTGACGCACTCTGACGCTCTCAGACGCACTCTGATGCTCTCAGACGCTCTCAGACGCACTCTGATGCTCTCCGACGCTCTCAGACGCTCTCTGATGCTCTCTGACTCTCTCTGACGCTCTCTGACACACTCTGACGTTCTCTGACGCTCTCTGACGCTCTCAGATGCTCTCTGACGCTCTCAGACGCTCTCTGACGCACTCTGATGCTCTTTGATGCTCTCACACGCACTCAGACGCGTTCAGACGCTCTCGGACGCTCTCAGACGCTCTCTGACGATCTCAGACGCACTCAGACGCTTTCGGACGCTCTCTGACGCTCTCTGACGCTCTCAAAGGCTCTCAGACGCTCTCTGATGCTCTCTGACACACTCTGACACTGTCTGACGCTCTCTGACGCACTCTGACGCTCTCAAACGCACTCAGTCGCTCTCTGACGCTCTCAGACGCTCCCTGACGCTCACTGACGCAGTCTGACACACTCTGACGCTCTTAGATGCTCTCTGACGCTCTCAGACGCTCTCTGACGCTCTCAGACGCACTCAGACGCTCTCAGACGCACTCAGACGCTCTCGGACGCTCTCTGACGCTCTCTGACGCTCTCAGAGGCTCTCAGACGCTCTCTGATGCTCTCTGACACACTCTGACACTGTCTGACGCTCTCTGACGCACTCTGACGCTCTCAGACGCTCTCAGACGCTCTCTGATGCTCTCAGACACTCTCAGACGCTCTCTGATGCTCTCTGATGCTCTCTGACGCTCTCTGACGCACTCTGACGCTCTCAGACGCACTCTGATGCTCTCAGACGCTCTCAGACGCTCTCTGACTCTCTCTGACGCTCTCTGACACACTCTGACGTTCTCTGACGCTCTCTGATGCTCTCAGATGCTCTCTGACGCTCTCAGACGCACTCAGACGCTCTCGGACGCTCTCGGACGCTCTCCGATGCACTGAGACGCACTGAGACGCTCTCGGACGCTCACTTACGCTCTCTGACGCTCTCAGACGCTCTCTGACGCACTCTGACGCTCTCCGACGCTCTCTGATGCTCTCAGACGCTCTCAAACGCTCTCTGACTCTCTCTGACGCTCTCTGACACACTCTGACATTCTCTGACGCTCTCTGATGCTCTCAGATGCTCTCTGACGCTCTCAGACGCACTCATACGCTCTCGGACGCTCTCGGACGCTCTCCGACGCTCTCAGACGCAATGAGACGCTCTCAGACGCTCTCTGACGCTCTCAGACGCTCTCTGATGCTCTCTGACACACTCTGAAACTGTCTGACGCTCTCTGACGCACTCTGACGCTCTCAGACGCACTCAGACGCTCTCTGACGCTCTCAGACGCTCTCTGACGTTCTCTGACGCAGTCTGACACACTCTGACGCTCTTAGACGCTCTCTGACGCTCTCGGACGCTCTCTGACGCTCTCTGACGCTCTCAGACGCTCTCTGATGCTCTCTGAAGCTCGCGGACGCTCTCAGACGCTCTCTGACGCACTCTGACGCTCTCCGACGCTCTCAGACGCTCTCTGATGCTCTCAGACACTCTCAGACGCTCTCTGATGCTCTCTGATGCTCTCAGATGCTCTCTGACGCTCTCAGACGCTCTCTGATGCTCACAGGCGCTCTCAGACGCTCTCTGACTCTCTCTGACGCTCTCTGACACACTCTGACGCTCTCAGACTTGCTGAGACGCTCTCTGACTCTCTCTGACGCTCTCTGACACACTCTGACGTTCTCTGACGCTCTCTGACGCTCTCAGATGCTCTCTGACGCTCTCAGACGCTCTCTGACGCACTCTGATGCTCTTTGACGCTCTCACACGCACTCAGACGCGTTCAGACGCTCTCGGACGCTCTCAGACGCTCTCTGACGATCTCAGACGCACTCAGACGCTTTCGGACGCTCTCTGACGCTCTCTGACGCTCTCAAAGGCTCTCAGACGCTCTCTGATGCTCTCTGACACACTCTGACACTGTCTGACGCTCTCTGACGCACTCTGACGCTCTCAGACGCACTCAGACGCTCTCTGACGCTCTCAGACGCTCCCTGACGCTCTCTGACGCAGTCTGACACACTCTGACGCTCTTAGACGCCCTCTGACGCTCTCAGACTCTCTCTGACGCTCTCAGACGCACTCAGACGCTCTCGGACGCTCTCTGACGCTCTCTGACGCTCTCAGAGGCTCTCAGACGCTCTCTGATGCTCTCTGACACACTCTGACACTGTCTGACGCTCTCTGACGCACTCTGACGCTCTCATACGCTCTCAGATGCTCTCTGATGCTCTCAGAAACTCGCAGACGCTCTCTGATGCTCTCTGACGCTCTCTGACGCACTCTGATGCTCTTTGACGCTCTCACACGCACTCAGACGCGTTCAGACGCTCTCGGACGCTCTCAGACGCTCTCTGACGATCTCAGACGCACTCAGACGCTTTCGGACGCTCTCTGACGCTCTCTGACGCTCTCAAAGGCTCTCAGACGCTCTCTGATGCTCTCTGACACACTCTGACACTGTCTGACGCTCTCTGACGCACTCTGACGCTCTCAGACGCACTCAGACGCTCTCTGACGCTCTCAGACGCTCCCTGACGCTCTCTGACGCAGTCTGACACACTCTGACGCTCTTAGACGCTCTCAGACTCTCTCTGACGCTCTCAGACGCACTCAGACGCTCTCGGACGCTCTCTGACGCTCTCTGACGCTCTCAGAGGCTCTCAGACGCTCTCTGATGCTCTCTGACACACTCTGACACTGTCTGACGCTCTCTGACGCACTCTGACGCTCTCATACGCTCTCAGACGCTCTCTGATGCTCTCAGAAACTCGCAGACGCTCTCTGATGCTCTCTGATGCTCTCTGACGCTCTCTGACGCACTCTGACGCTCTCAGACGCACTCTGATGCTCTCAGACGCTCTTAGACGCTCTCTGACACACTCTGACACTGTCTGACGCTCTCCGACGCTCTCAGACGATCTCTGATGCTCTCAGACGCTCTCAGAAGCTCTCTGATGCTCTCTGATGCTCTCTGACGCTCTCAGACACTGACTGACACTCTCTGACACACTCTGAACCTCTCAGAAGCTCTCCGACGCTCTCAGACGCACTCAGACACTCTCAGATGCTCTCTGATGCTCTCAGACGCTCTCTGATGCACTCTGATGCTCTCAGACGCTTTCAGACGCTCTCTGATTCTCACATACGCTCTCAGACGCTCTCTGGTGCTCACTGAGGCTCTCTGATGCTCTCAGACTCTGTCTTACACTCACTGACACTCTCTGACTCATTCTGACCGCCTCAGACGCACTCACACGCTCTCAGATGCTCTCTGACGCTCACAGACACGCTCAGACGCACTCAAACGCACTCTGACGCTCTCTGACGCTCTCAGACTTACTGAGACGCTCTCTGACTCTCTCTGACGCTCTCTGACACACTCTGACGTTCTCTGACGCTCTCTGATGCTCTCAGATGCTCTCTGACGCTCTCAGACGCTTTCTGACGCTCTCTGATGCTCTCTGATGATCTCAGACGCTCTCTGACGCTCTCTGACACACTCTGCCGTTCTCTGACGCTCTCAGATGCTCTCAGACGCTCTCAGAAGCCCTCTGATGCTCTCTGACGCTCTCAGACACTGACAGACACTCTCTGACACACTCTGAACCTCTCAGAAGCTCTCCGACGCTCTCAGACGCACTCAGACACTCTCAGATGCTCTCTGACGCTCTCAGACGCTCTCTGATGCACTCTGATGCTCTCAGACGCTTTCAGACGCTCTCTGATGCACTCTGATGCTCTCAGACGCTTTCAGACGCTCTCTGATTCTCTCAGACGCTCTCAGACGCTCTCTGGTGCTCACTGAGGCTCTCTGATGCTCTCAGACACTGTCTTACACTCACTGACACTCTCTGACTCATTCTGACCGCCTCAGACGCACTCACACGCTCTCAGATGCTCTCTGACGCTCACAGACACGCTCAGACGCACTCAAACGCACTCTGACGCTCTCTGGCGCTCTCAGACTCACTGAGACGCTCTCTGACTCTCTCTGACGTTCTCTGACACACACTGACGTTCTCTGACGCTCCCTGACGCTGTCAGAGGCTCTCTGACGCTCTCAGACGCTCTCTGACGCACTCTGACGCTCTTAGACGCCCTCTGACGCTCTCAGACTCTCTCTGACGCTCTCAGATGCGTTCAGACGCTCTCGGACGCTCTCAGACGCTCTCTGACGCTCTCAGACGCACTCAGACGCTCTCGGACGCTCTCGCACGCTTTCTGACGCTCTCTGACGCACTCAGATGCTTTCAGAGGCACTCAGACGCTCTCTGACGCTCTCAGACACTGACTGACACTCTCTGACACACTCTGAACCTCTCAGAAGCTCTCCGACGCTCTCAGACGCACTCAGACACTCTCAGATGCTCTCTGACGCTCTCAGACGCTCTCTGATGCACTCTGATGCTCTTAGACGCTTTCAGACGCTCTCTGATGCACTCTGATGCTCTCCGACGCTCTCAGACGATCTTTGATGCTCTCAGACGCTCTCAGAAGCTCTCTGATGCTCTCTGATGCTCTCTGACGCTCTCAGACACTGACTGACACTCTCTGACACACTCTGAACCTCTCAGAAGCTCTCCGACGCTCTCAGACGCACTCAGACACTCTCAGATGCTCTCTGATGCTCTCAGACGCTCTCTGATGCACTCTGATGCTCTCAGACGCTCTCAGACGATCTCTGATGCTCTCAGACGCTCTCAGAAGCTCTCTGATGCTCTCTGATGCTCTCTGACGCTCTCAGACACTGACTGACACTCTCTGACACACTCTGAACCTCTCAGAAGCTCTCCGACGCTCTCAGACGCACTCAGACACTCTCAGATGCTCTCTGATGCTCTCAGACGCTCTCTGATGCACTCTGATGCACTCAGACGCTCTCTGACGCTCTCAGACGCTCCCTGACGCTCTCTGACGCCGTCTGACACACTCTGACGCTCTTAGACGCTCTCTGACGCTCTCAGACGCTCTCTGACGCTCTCAGACGTACTCAGACGCTCTCAGACGCTCTCTGACGCTCTCTGACGCTCTCAGAGGCTCTCAGACGCTCTCTGATGCTCTCTGACACACTCTGACACTGTCTGACGCTCTCTGACGCACTCTGACGCTCTCAGACGCTCTCAGATGCTCTCTGATGCTCTCAGACACTCTCAGACGCTCTCTGATGCTCTCTGATGCTCTCTGACGCTCTCTGACGCACTCAGACGCTCTCGGACGCTCTCTGACGCTCTCTGACGCTCTCAGAGGCTCTCAGACGCTCTCTGATGCTCTCTGACACACTCTGACACTGTCTGACGCTCTCTGACGCACTCTGACGCTCTCATACGCTCTCAGACGCTCTCTGATGCTCTCAGAAACTCGCAGACGCTCTCTGATGCTCTCTGATGCTCTCTGACGCTCTCTGACGCACTCTGACGCTCTCAGACGCACTCTGATGCTCTCAGACGCTCTTAGACGCTCTCTGACACACTCTGACACTGTCTGACGCTCTCCGACGCTCTCAGACGATCTCTGATGCTCTCAGACGCTCTCAGAAGCTCTCTGATGCTCTCTGATGCTCTCTGACGCTCTCAGACACTGACTGACACTCTCTGACACACTCTGAACCTCTCAGAAGCTCTCCGACGCTCTCAGACGCACTCAGACACTCTCAGATGCTCTCTGATGCTCTCAGACGCTCTCTGATGCACTCTGATGCTCTCAGACGCTTTCAGACGCTCTCTGATTCTCACATACGCTCTCAGACGCTCTCTGGTGCTCACTGAGGCTCTCTGATGCTCTCAGACTCTGTCTTACACTCACTGACACTCTCTGACTCATTCTGACCGCCTCAGACGCACTCACACGCTCTCAGATGCTCTCTGACGCTCACAGACACGCTCAGACGCACTCAAACGCACTCTGACGCTCTCTGACGCTCTCAGACTTACTGAGACGCTCTCTGACTCTCTCTGACGCTCTCTGACACACTCTGACGTTCTCTGACGCTCTCTGATGCTCTCAGATGCTCTCTGACGCTCTCAGACGCTTTCTGACGCTCTCTGATGCTCTCTGATGATCTCAGACGCTCTCTGACGCTCTCTGACACACTCTGCCGTTCTCTGACGCTCTCAGATGCTCTCAGAAGCTCTCAGAAGCCCTCTGATGCTCTCTGACGCTCTCAGACACTGACAGACACTCTCTGACACACTCTGAACCTCTCAGAAGCTCTCCGACGCTCTCAGACGCACTCAGACACTCTCAGATGCTCTCTGACGCTCTCAGACGCTCTCTGATGCACTCTGATGCTCTCAGACGCTTTCAGACGCTCTCTGATGCACTCTGATGCTCTCAGACGCTTTCAGACGCTCTCTGATTCTCTCAGACGCTCTCAGACGCTCTCTGGTGCTCACTGAGGCTCTCTGATGCTCTCAGACACTGTCTTACACTCACTGACACTCTCTGACTCATTCTGACCGCCTCAGACGCACTCACACGCTCTCAGATGCTCTCTGACGCTCACAGACACGCTCAGACGCACTCAAACGCACTCTGACGCTCTCTGGCGCTCTCAGACTCACTGAGACGCTCTCTGACTCTCTTTGACGTTCTCTGACACACACTGACGTTCTCTGACGCTCCCTGACGCTGTCAGAGGCTCTCTGACGCTCTCAGACGCTCTCTGACGCACTCTGACGCTCTTAGACGCCCTCTGACGCTCTCAGACTCTCTCTGACGCTCTCAGATGCGTTCAGACGCTCTCGGACGCTCTCAGACGCTCTCTGACGCTCTCAGACGCACTCAGACGCTCTCGGACGCTCTCGCACGCTTTCTGACGCTCTCTGACGCACTCAGATGCTTTCAAGAGGCACTCAGACGCTCTCTGACGCTCTCAGACACTGACTGACACTCTCTGACACACTCTGAACCTCTCAGAAGCTCTCCGACGCTCTCAGACGCACTCAGACACTCTCAGATGCTCTCTGACGCTCTCAGACGCTCTCTGATGCACTCTGATGCTCTTAGACGCTTTCAGACGCTCTCTGATGCACTCTGATGCTCTCCGACGCTCTCAGACGATCTTTGATGCTCTCAGACGCTCTCAGAAGCTCTCTGATGCTCTCTGATGCTCTCTGACGCTCTCAGACACTGACTGACACTCTCTGACACACTCTGAACCTCTCAGAAGCTCTCCGACGCTCTCAGACGCACTCAGACACTCTCAGATGCTCTCTGATGCTCTCAGACGCTCTCTGATGCACTCTGATGCTCTCAGACGCTCTCAGACGATCTCTGATGCTCTCAGACGCTCTCAGAAGCTCTCTGATGCTCTCTGATGCTCTCTGACGCTCTCAGACACTGACTGACACTCTCTGACACACTCTGAACCTCTCAGAAGCTCTCCGACGCTCTCAGACGCACTCAGACACTCTCAGATGCTCTCTGATGCTCTCAGACGCTCTCTGATGCACTCTGATGCACTCAGACGCTCTCTGACGCTCTCAGACGCTCCCTGACGCTCTCTGACGCCGTCTGACACACTCTGACGCTCTTAGACGCTCTCTGACGCTCTCAGACGCTCTCTGACGCTCTCAGACGTACTCAGACGCTCTCAGACGCTCTCTGACGCTCTCTGACGCTCTCAGAGGCTCTCAGACGCTCTCTGATGCTCTCTGACACACTCTGACACTGTCTGACGCTCCCTGACGCACTCTGACGCTCTCAGACGCTCTCAGATGCTCTCTGATGCTCTCAGACACTCTCAGACGCTCTCTGATGCTCTCTGATGCTCTCTGACGCTCTCTGACGCACTCAGACGCTCTCAGACGCACTCTGATGCTCTCAGACGCTCTCAGACGCTCTCTGACTCTCTCTGACGCTCTCTGACACACTGTGACATTCTCTGACGCTCTCTGATGCTCTCAGATGCTCTCTGACGCTCTCAGACGCACTCATACGCTCTTGGACGCTCTCCGACGCTCTCAGACGCACTGAGACTCTCTCGGACGCTCTCTGACGCTCTCTGACGCTCTCAGACGCTCTCTGATGCTCTCTGACACACTCTAAAACTGTCTGATGCTCTCTGACGCACTCTGACGCTCTCAGACGCACTCAGACGCTGTCTGACGCTCTCAGACGCTCTCTGACGCTCTCTGACGCAGTCTGACACACTCTGACGCTCTTAGACGCTCTCTGACGCTCTCAGACGTTCTCTGACGCTCTCAGACGCACTCAGACGCTCATCAGAGAGCGTCTGAGAGCGTCAGAGAGCATCTGAGAGTGTCTGAGTGCGTCTGAGAGCGTCGGAGAGTTTCTGAGAGGTTCAGTGTGTGTCAGAGAGTGTCTGTCAGTGTCTGAGAGCGTCAGAGAGCATCAGAGAGCGTCAGAGAACGTCAGAGTGTGTCAGAGAGCGTCAGAGAGAGTCAGAGAGCGTCTCAGTAAGTCTGAGAGCGTCAGAGAGCGTCAGAGAGCGTTTGAGTGCGTCTGAGCGTGTCTGTGAGCGTCAGAGAGCATCTGAGAGCGTCTGAGTGCGTCTGAGGCGGTCAGAATGAGTCAGAGAGTGTCAGTGAGTGTAAGACAGAGTCTGAGAGCATCAGAGAGCCTCAGTGAGCACCAGAGAGCGTCTGAGAGCGTATGAGAGAATCAGAGAGCGTCTGAAAGCGTCTGAGAGCATCAGAGTGCATCAGAGAGCGTCTGAGAGCATCAGAGAGCATCTGAGAGTGTCTGAGTGCGTCTGAGAGCGTCGGAGAGCTTCTGAGAGGTTCAGAGTGTGTCAGAGAGTGTCAGTCAGTGTCTGAGAGCGTCAGAGAGCATCAGAGAGCATCAGAGAGCTTCTGAGAGCGCCTGAGAGCATCAGAGATCGTCTGAGAGCGTCAGAGTGCGTCAGAGAGCATCAGAGAGCATCAGAGAGCGTCTAAGAGTGTCTGAGAGCATCGGAGAGCGTCTGAGAGCGTCTGAGAGCGTCAGAGTGCGTCAGAGAGCGTCGGACAGTGTCAGAGTGTGTCAGAGAGCATCAGAGAGCGTCTGAGAGCCTCTGAGAGCGTCTGAGAGCGTCAGAGAGCGTCCGAGAGCGTCCGAGAGCGTCTGAGTGCGTCTGAGAGCGTCAGAGAGCGTCTGAGAGCGTCAGAGAGCGTCTAAGAGCGTCAGAGTGTGTCAGACTTCGTCAGAGACCGTCAGAGAGCGTCTGAGAGCGTCAGAGAGCGTCTGAGTGCGTCTGAGAGCATCTGAGTGCGTCAGAGAGCGTCCGACAGTGTCAGAGTGTGTCAGAGAGCATCAGAGAGCGTCTGAGAGCCTCTGAGAGCGTCAGAGAGCGTCAGAGAGCGTGCGAGAGCGTCCGAGAGCGTCTGAGTGCGTCTGAGAGCGTCAGAGAGCGTCTGAGAGCGTCCGAGAGCGTCTGAACGCATCTGAGTGCGTGTGAGAGCGTCAAAGAGCATCAGAGTGCGTCAGAGAGCGTCTGAGAGCGTCAGAGAGCATCTGAGAGCGTCGGGGAGCGTCAGAGAACGTCAGAGTGTGTCAGAGAACGTCAGAGTGTGTCAGAGAGCGTCTCAGTGAGTCTGAGAGCGTCAGAGAGCGTCAGAGTGCGTTTGAGTGCGTCTGAGCGTGTCTGTGAGCGTCAGAGAGCATCTGAGAGCGTGTGAGTGCGTCTGAGGAAGTCCGAATGAGTCAGAGAGTGTCAGTGAGTGTAAGACAGTGTCTGAGAGCATCAGAGAGCCTCAGTGAGCACCAGAGAGCGTCTGAGAGCGTCTGAGAGAATCAGAGAGCGTCTGAAAGCGTCTGAGAGCATCAGAGTGCATCAGAGAGCGTCTGAGAGCGTCAGAGAGCATCTGTGAGTGTCTGAGTGTGTCTGAGAGCGTCGGAGAGCTTCTGAGAGGTTCAGAGTGTGTCAGAGTGTGTCAGTCAGTGTCTGAGACCGTCAGAGAGCATCAGAGAGCATCAGAGAGCTTCTGAGAGCGTCTGAGAGCATCAGAGATCGTCTGAGAGCGTCGGAGAGCGTCAGACAGTGTCAGAGTGTGTCAGAGAGCGTCTGAGAGATCTGAGAGCATCAGAGAGCGTCTGAGAGCGTCAGAGTGCGTCAGAGAGCTTCAGAGAGCATCAGAGAGCATCAGAGAGCGTCTGAGAGTGTCTCAGAGCATCAGAGAGCGTCTTAGAGCGTCTGAGAGCGTCAGAGTGCGTCAGAGAGCGTCAGACAGTGTCAGAGTGTGTCAGATGCACTCTGATGCTCTCAGACGCTTTCAGACGCTCTCTGATTCTCTCAGACGCTCTCAGACGGTCTCTGGTGCTCACTGAGGCTCTCTGATGCTCTCAGACACTGTCTTACACTCACTGACACTCTCTGACTCATTCTGACCGTCTCAGACGCACTCAGACGCTCTCAGACGCTCTCTGACGGTCACAGACGCGCTTAGACGCACTCAAACGCACTCTGACGCTCTCTGACGCTCTCTGACACACTCGGACGTTCTCTGACGCTCTCTGACGCTCTCAGATGCTCTCTGACGCTCTCACACGATCGCTGACGCACTCTGATGCTCTTTGACGCTCTCACACGCACTCAGACGCGTTCAGACGCTCTCGGACGCTCTCAGACGCTCTCAGACGCATTCAGACGCTCTCGGATGCTCTCGGACGCTCTCTGACGCTCTCTAATGCACACTGACGCTCTCTGATGCTCTCTGATGCTCTCAGACGCTCTCTGAAGCTCTCAGACGCTCTCAGACGCTCTCTGACGCTCTCAGACGCACTCAGACGTTCTCTGACGCACTCAGACGCTCTCTGACGCTCTCTGACGCAGTCTGACACACTCTGACGCTCTTAGACGCTCTCTGACGCCCTCAGAAGCTCTCAGACGCTCTCAGACGCTCTCTGACATACTCTGACACTGTCTGACGCTGTCTGACGCACTCTGACGCTCTCAGAGGCTCTCAGACGCTCTCTGATGCTCTCTGACACACTCTGACACTGTCTGACGCTCTCTGACGCACTCTGACGCTCTCAGACGCTCTCTGATGCTCTCTGATGCTCTCGGAAGCTCTCTGACGCTCTCAGATGCTCTCTGACGCTCTCAGACGCTCTCTGACACACTCTGACACTGCCTGACGCTCTCCGACGTTCTCAGACGATCTCTGATGCTCTCAGACGCTCTCAGAAGCTCTCTGATGCTCTCTGATGCTCTCTGACGCTCTCAGACACTGACTGACACTCTCTGACACACTCTGATCCTCTCAGAAGCTCTCCGACGCTCTCAGACGCACTCAGACACTCTCAGATGCTCTCTGACGCTCTCAGACGCTCTCTGATGCAATCTGATGCTCTCAGACTCTTTCAGACGCTCTCTGATTCTCTCAGACGCTCTCAGACGCTCTCTGGTGCTCACTGAGGCTCTCTGATGCTCTCAGACACTGTCTTACACTCACTGACACTCTCTGACTCATTCTGACCGTCTCAGACGCACTCAGACGCTCTCAGATGCTCTCTGACGCTCACAGACGCGCTCAGACGCACTCAAACGCACTCTGACGCTCTCCGACGCTCTCAGACTCACTGAGACGCTCTCTGACTCTCTCTGACGCTCTCTGACACACTCTGACGTTCTCTGCGCTCTATGACGCTCTCAGATGCTCTCTGACGCTCTCACACGCTCGCTGACGCACTCTGATGCTCTTTGACGCTCTCACACGCACTCAGACGCGTTCAGACGCTCTCGGACGCTCTCAGACGCTCTCTGACGCTCTCAGACGCACTCAGACGCTCTCGGACGCTCTCTGACGCTCTCTAATGCACTCTGACGCTCTCTGATGCTCTCTGATGCTCTCAGACGCTCTCTGAAGCTCTCAGACGCGCTCGGACGCTCTCTGACGCTCTCAGACGCACTCAGACGCTCTCTGACGCTCTCTGACGCAGTCTGACACACTCTGACGCTCTTAGACGCTCTCTGACGCTCTCAGAAGCTCTCAGACGCTCTCAGACGCTCTCGGACATACTCTGACACTGTCTGACGCTGTCTGACGCACTCTGACGCTCTCAGACGGTCTCAGACGCTCTCTGATGCTCTCAGACACTCTCAGACGCTCTCTGATGCTCTCTGCTGCTCTCTGACGCACTCTGACGCTCTCAGACGCTCTCTGATGCTCTCAGACGCTCTCAGACGCTCTCTGACACACTCTGACACTGTCTGACGCTCTCCGACGCTCTCAGACGATCTCTGATGCTCTCAGACGCTCTCAGAAGCTCTCTGATGCTCTCTGACGCTCTCAGACACTGACTGACACTCTCTGACACACTCTGAACCTCTCAGAAGCTCTCCGACGCTCTCAGAAGCACTCAGACACTCTCAGATGCTCTCTGACGCTCTCAGACGCTCTCTGATGCACTCTGATGCTCTCAGACGCTTTCAGACGCTCTCTGATTCTCTCAGACGCTCTCAGACGCGCTCTGGTGCTCACTGAGGCTCTCTGATGCTCTCAGACACTGTCTTACACTCACTGACACTCTCTGACTCATTCTGACCGCCTCAGACGCACTCAGACGCTCTCAGATGCTCTCTGACGCTCACAAACACGCTCAGACGCACTCAAACGCACTCTGACGCTCTCTGACGCTCTCAGACTCACTGAGACGCTCTCTGACTCTCTCTGACGTTCTCTGACACACTCTGACGTTCTCTGACGCTCCCTGACGCTCTCAGATGCTCTCAGACGCTCTCTGATGCTCTCTGACACACTCTGACACTGTCTGACGCTCTCTGACGCACTCTGACGCTCTCAGACGCACTCAGACGCTCTCTGACGCTCTCAGACGCTCTCTGACGCTCTCTGACGCAGTCTGACACACTCTGACTCTCTTAGACGCTCTCTTACGCTCTCAGACGCTCTCTGACGCTCTCAGACGCACTCAGACGCTCTCGGACGCTCTCTGACGCTCTCAGACGCACTGAGACGCTCTCGGACGCTCTCGGACGCTCTCTGACGCTCTCAGACGCTCTCTGATGCTCTCTGACACACTCTGACACTGTCTGACGACCTCTGACGCACTCTGACGCTCTCAGACGCACTCAGACGCTCTCTGACGCTCACAGACGCTCTCTGACGCTCTCTGACGAAGTCTGACACACTCTGACGCTATTAGACGCTCTCTGACGCTCTCAGACGCTCTCTGACGCTCTCAGACGCACTCAGACGCTCTCGGACGCTCTCGGACGCTCTCTGACGCTCTCAGAGGCTCTCTGGCGCTCTCTGATGCTCTCTGACACACTCTGACGCTCTCTGACGCTTTCAGACGCACTCAGACGCTCTCGGAGGCTCTCGGACGCTCTCTGACGCTCTCAGACGCTCCCTGACGCTCTCTGACGCCGTCTGACACACTCTGACGCTCTTAGACGCTCTCTGACGCTCTCAGACGCTCTCTGACGCTCTCAGACGTACTCAGACGCTCTCAGACGCTCTCTGACGCTCTCTGACGCTCTCAGAGGCTCTCAGACGCTCTCTGATGCTCTCTGACACACTCTGACACTGTCTGACGCTCTCTGACGCACTCTGACGCTCTCAGACGCTCTCAGACGCTCTCTGATGCTCTCAGACACTCTCAGACGCTCTCTGATGCTCTCTGATGCTCTCTGACGCTCTCTGACGCACTCAGACGCTCTCAGACGCACTCTGATGCTCTCAGACGCTCTCAGACGCTCTCTGACTCTCTCTGACGCTCTCTGACACACTGTGACATTCTCTGACGCTCTCTGATGCTCTCAGATGCTCTCTGACGCTCTCAGACGCACTCATACGCTCTTGGACGCTCTCCGACGCTCTCAGACGCACTGAGACTCTCTCGGACGCTCTCTGACGCTCTCTGACGCTCTCAGACGCTCTCTGATGCTCTCTGACACACTCTAAAACTGTCTGATGCTCTCTGACGCACTCTGACGCTCTCAGACGCACTCAGACGCTGTCTGACGCTCTCAGACGCTCTCTGACGCTCTCTGACGCAGTCTGACACACTCTGACGCTCTTAGACGCTCTCTGACGCTCTCAGACGTTCTCTGACGCTCTCAGACGCACTCAGACGCTCATCAGAGAGCGTCTGAGAGCGTCAGAGAGCATCTGAGAGTGTCTGAGTGCGTCTGAGAGCGTCGGAGAGTTTCTGAGAGGTTCAGTGTGTGTCAGAGAGTGTCTGTCAGTGTCTGAGAGCGTCAGAGAGCATCAGAGAGCGTCAGAGAACGTCAGAGTGTGTCAGAGAGCGTCAGAGAGAGTCAGAGAGCGTCTCAGTAAGTCTGAGAGCGTCAGAGAGCGTCAGAGAGCGTTTGAGTGCGTCTGAGCGTGTCTGTGAGCGTCAGAGAGCATCTGAGAGCGTCTGAGTGCGTCTGAGGCGGTCAGAATGAGTCAGAGAGTGTCAGTGAGTGTAAGACAGAGTCTGAG
Source organism: Heterodontus francisci (assembly GCF_036365525.1). Taxonomy (NCBI): domain Eukaryota; kingdom Metazoa; phylum Chordata; class Chondrichthyes; order Heterodontiformes; family Heterodontidae; genus Heterodontus; species Heterodontus francisci. The sequence continues at coordinate 237,918,219 of NC_090371.1, forward strand.
AGCATCAGAGAGCCTCAGTGAGCACCAGAGAGCGTCTGAGAGCGTATGAGAGAATCAGAGAGCGTCTGAAAGCGTCTGAGAGCATCAGAGTGCATCAGAGAGCGTCTGAGAGCATCAGAGAGCATCTGAGAGTGTCTGAGTGCGTCTGAGAGCGTCGGAGAGCTTCTGCGAGGTTCAGAGTGTGTCAGAGAGTGTCAGTCAGTGTCTGAGAGCGTCAGAGAGCATCAGAGAGCATCAGAGAGCTTCTGAGAGCGCCTGAGAGCATCAGAGATCGTCTGAGAGCGTCAGAGTGCGTCAGAGAGCATCAGAGAGCATCAGAGAGCGTCTAAGAGTGTCTGAGAGCATCGGAGAGCGTCTGAGAGCGTCTGAGAGCGTCAGAGTGCGTCAGAGAGCGTCGGACAGTGTCAGAGTGTGTCAGAGAGCATCAGAGAGCGTCTGAGAGCCTCTGAGAGCGTCTGAGAGCGTCAGAGAGCGTCCGAGAGCGTCCGAGAGCGTCTGAGTGCGTCTGAGAGCGTCAGAGAGCGTCAGAGAGCGTCTGAGAGCGTCTAAGAGCGTCAGAGTGTGTCAGACTTCGTCAGAGAGCGTCAGAGAGCGTCTGAGAGCGTCAGAGAGCGTCTGAGTGCGTCTGAGAGCATCTGAGTGCGTCAGAGAGCGTCCGACAGTGTCAGAGTGTGTCAGAGAGCATCAGAGAGCGTCTGAGAGCCTCTGAGAGCGTCAGAGAGCGTCAGAGAGCGTGCGAGAGCGTCCGAGAGCGTCTGAGTGCGTCTGAGAGCGTCAGAGAGCGTCTGAGAGCGTCCGAGAGCGTCTGAACGCATCTGAGTGCGTGTGAGAGCGTCAAAGAGCATCAGAGTGCGTCAGAGAGCGTCTGAGAGCGTCAGAGAGCATCTGAGAGCGTCATAGAGCGTCAGAGAACGTCAGAGTGTGTCAGAGAACGTCAGAGAGTGTCAGAGAGCGTCTCAGTGAGTCTGAGAGCGTCAGAGAGCGTCAGAGTGCGTTTGAGTGCGTCTGAGCGTGTCTGTGAGCGTCAGAGAGCATCTGAGAGCGTGTGAGTGCGTCTGAGGAAGTCCGAATGAGTCAGAGAGTGTCAGTGAGTGTAAGACAGTGTCTGAGAGCATCAGAGAGCCTCAGTGAGCACCAGAGAGCGTCTGAGAGCGTCTGAGAGAATCAGAGAGCGTCTGAAAGCGTCTGAGAGCATCAGAGTGCATCAGAGAGCGTCTGAGAGCGTCAGAGAGCATCTGAGAGTGTCTGAGTGTGTCTGAGAGCGTCGGAGAGCTTCTGAGAGGTTCAGAGTGTGTCAGAGTGTGTCAGTCAGTGTCTGAGACCGTCAGAGAGCATCAGAGAGCATCAGAGAGCTTCTGAGAGCGTCTGAGAGCATCAGAGATCGTCTGAGAGCGTCGGAGAGCGTCAGACAGTGTCAGAGTGTGTCAGAGAGCGTCTGAGAGATCTGAGAGCATCAGAGAGCGTCTGAGAGCGTCAGAGTGCGTCAGAGAGCTTCAGAGAGCATCAGAGAGCATCAGAGAGCGTCTGAGAGTGTCTCAGAGCATCAGAGAGCGTCTTAGAGCGTCTGAGAGCGTCAGAGTGCGTCAGAGAGCGTCAGACAGTGTCAGAGTGTGTCAGATGCACTCTGATGCTCTCAGACGCTTTCAGACGCTCTCTGATTCTCTCAGACGCTCTCAGACGCTCTCTGGTGCTCACTGAGGCTCTCTGATGCTCTCAGACACTGTCTTACACTCACTGACACTCTCTGACTCATTCTGACCGTCTCAGACGCACTCAGACGCTCTCAGACGCTCTCTGACGGTCACAGACGCGCTTAGACGCACTCAAACGCACTCTGACGCTCTCTGACGCTCTCAGACTCACTGAGACGCTCTCTGACTCTCTCTGACGCTCTCTGACACACTCGGACGTTCTCTGACGCTCTCTGACGCTCTCAGATGCTCTCTGACGCTCTCACACGATCGCTGACGCACTCTGATGCTCTTTGACGCTCTCACACGCACTCAGACGCGTTCAGACGCTCTCGGACGCTCTCAGACGCTCTCAGACGCATTCAGACGCTCTCGGATGCTCTCGGACGCTCTCTGACGCTCTCTAATGCACACTGACGCTCTCTGATGCTCTCTGATGCTCTCAGACGCTCTCTGAAGCTCTCAGACGCTCTCAGACGCTCTCTGACGCTCTCAGACGCACTCAGACGTTCTCTGACGCACTCAGACGCTCTCTGACGCTCTCTGACGCAGTCTGACACACTCTGACGCTCTTAGACGCTCTCTGACGCCCTCAGAAGCTCTCAGACGCTCTCAGACGCTCTCTGACATACTCTGACACTGTCTGACGCTGTCTGATGCACTCTGACGCTCTCAGAGGCTCTCAGACGCTCTCTGATGCTCTCTGACACACTCTGACACTGTCTGACGCTCTCTGACGCACTCTGACGCTCTCAGACGCTCTCTGATGCTCTCTGATGCTCTCGGAAGCTCTCTGACGCTCTCAGATGCTCTCTGACGCTCTCAGACGCTCTCTGACACACTCTGACACTGCCTGACGCTCTCCGACGTTCTCAGACGATCTCTGATGCTCTCAGACGCTCTCAGAAGCTCTCTGATGCTCTCTGATGCTCTCTGACGCTCTCAGACACTGACTGACACTCTCTGACACACTCTGATCCTCTCAGAAGCTCTCCGACGCTCTCAGACGCACTCAGACACTCTCAGATGCTCTCTGACGCTCTCAGACGCTCTCTGATGCAATCTGATGCTCTCAGACTCTTTCAGACGCTCTCTGATTCTCTCAGACGCTCTCAGACGCTCTCTGGTGCTCACTGAGGCTCTCTGATGCTCTCAGACACTGTCTTACACTCACTGACACTCTCTGACTCATTCTGACCGTCTCAGACGCACTCAGACGCTCTCAGATGCTCTCTGACGCTCACAGACGCGCTCAGACGCACTCAAACGCACTCTGACGCTCTCCGACGCTCTCAGACTCACTGAGACGCTCTCTGACTCTCTCTGACGCTCTCTGACACACTCTGACGTTCTCTGGCGCTCTATGACGCTCTCAGATGCTCTCTGACGCTCTCACACGCTCGCTGACGCACTCTGATGCTCTTTGACGCTCTCACACGCACTCAGACGCGTTCAGACGCTCTCGGACGCTCTCAGACGCTCTCTGACGCTCTCAGACGCACTCAGACGCTCTCGGACGCTCTCGGACGCTCTCTGACGCTCTCTAATGCACTCTGACGCTCTCTGATGCTCTCTGATGCTCTCAGACGCTCTCTGAAGCTCTCAGACGCGCTCGGACGCTCTCTGACGCTCTCAGACGCACTCAGACGCTCTCTGACGCTCTCTGACGCAGTCTGACACACTCTGACGCTCTTAGACGCTCTCTGACGCTCTCAGAAGCTCTCAGACGCTCTCAGACGCTCTCGGACATACTCTGACACTGTCTGACGCTGTCTGACGCACTCTGACGCTCTCAGACGGTCTCAGACGCTCTCTGATGCTCTCAGACACTCTCAGACGCTCTCTGATGCTCTCTGCTGCTCTCTGACGCACTCTGACGCTCTCAGACGCTCTCTGATGCTCTCAGACGCTCTCAGACGCTCTCTGACACACTCTGACACTGTCTGACGCTCTCCGACGCTCTCAGACGATCTCTGATGCTCTCAGACGCTCTCAGAAGCTCTCTGATGCTCTCTGACGCTCTCAGACACTGACTGACACTCTCTGACACACTCTGAACCTCTCAGAAGCTCTCCGACGCTCTCAGAAGCACTCAGACACTCTCAGATGCTCTCTGACGCTCTCAGACGCTCTCTGATGCACTCTGATGCTCTCAGACGCTTTCAGACGCTCTCTGATTCTCTCAGACGCTCTCAGACGCGCTCTGGTGCTCACTGAGGCTCTCTGATGCTCTCAGACACTGTCTTACACTCACTGACACTCTCTGACTCATTCTGACCGCCTCAGACGCACTCAGACGCTCTCAGATGCTCTCTGACGCTCACAAACACGCTCAGACGCACTCAAACGCACTCTGACGCTCTCTGACGCTCTCAGACTCACTGAGACGCTCTCTGACTCTCTCTGACGTTCTCTGACACACTCTGACGTTCTCTGACGCTCCCTGACGCTCTCAGATGCTCTCAGACGCTCTCTGATGCTCTCTGACACACTCTGACACTGTCTGACGCTCTCTGACGCACTCTGACGCTCTCAGACGCACTCAGACGCTCTCTGACGCTCTCAGACGCTCTCTGACGCTCTCTGACGCAGTCTGACACACTCTGACGCTCTTAGACGCTCTCTTACGCTCTCAGACGCTCTCTGACGCTCTCAGACGCACTCAGACGCTCTCGGACGCTCTCGGACGCTCTCTGACGCTCTCAGACGCACTGAGACGCTCTCGGACGCTCTCGGACGCTCTCTGACGCTCTCAGACGCTCTCTGATGCTCTCTGACACACTCTGACACTGTCTGACGACCTCTGACGCACTCTGACGCTCTCAGACGCACTCAGACGATCTCTGACGCTCACAGACGCTCTCTGACGCTCTCTGACGAAGTCTGACACACTCTGACGCTATTAGACGCTCTCTGACGCTCTCAGACGCTCTCTGACGCTCTCAGACGCACTCAGACGCTCTCGGACGCTCTCGGACGCTCTCTGGCGCTCTCAGAGGCTCTCTGGCGCTCTCTGATGCTCTCTGACACACTCTGACGCTCTCTGACGCTTTCAGACGCACTCAGACGCTCTCGGAGGCTCTCGGACGCTCTCTGACGCTCTCAGACGCACTGAGACGCTCTCGGACGCTCTCGGACGCTCTCTGACGCTCTCAGACGCACTCAAACGCTCTCGGAGGCTCTCGGACGCTCTCTGACGCTCTCAGACGCACTGAGACGCTCTCGGACGCTCTCTGACACACTCTGACACTGCCTGACGCTCTCTGACGCACTCTGACGCTCTCAGACGCACTCAGACGCTCTCAGACGCTCTCTGACGCTCTCTGACGCAGTCTGACACACTCTGACGCTCTTAGACGCTCTCTGACGCTCTCAGACGCTCTCTGACGCTCTCAGACGCACTCAGACGCTCTCGGACGCTCTCGGACGCTCTCTGACGCTCTCTGACGCTCTCAGAGGCTCTCAGACGCTCTCTGATGCTCTCTGACACACTCTGACACTGTCCGACGCTCTCAGACGCTCTCTGATGCTCTCAGACACTCTCAGACGCTCTCTGACGCTCTCTGACGCTCTCAGACGCTCTCTGATGCACTCTGATGCTCTCAGACGCTTTCAGACGCTCTCTGATTCTCTCAGACGCTCTCAGACGCGCTCTGGTGCTCACTGAGGCTCTCTGATGCTCTCAGACACTGTCTTACACTCACTGACTCTCTCTGACTCATTCTGACCGCCTCAGACGCACTCAGACGCTCTCAGATGCTCTCTGACGCTCACAGACACGCTCAGACGCACTCAAACGCACTCTGACGCTCTCTGACGCTCTCAGACTCACTGAGACGCTCTCTGACTCTCTCTGACGCTCTCTGACACACTCTGACACTGTCTGACGCTCCCTGACGCTCTCAGATGCTCTCAGACGCTCTCTGATGCTCTCTGACACACTCTGACACTGTCTGACGCTCTCTGACGCACTCTGACGCTCTCAGACGCACTCAGACGCTCTCTGACGCTCTCAGACGCTCTCTGACGCTCTCTGACGCAGTCTGACACACTCTGACGCTCTCAGACGCTCTCTGACGCTCTCAGACGCACTCAGACGCTCTCGGACGCTCTCGGACGCTCTCCGACGCTCTCAGACGCACTGAGACGCTCTCGGACGCTCTCCGACGCTCTCTGACGCTCTCAGACGCTCTCTGATGCTCTCTGACACACTCTGACACTGTCTGACGCCCTCTGACGCACTCTGACGCTCTCAGACGCACTCAGACGCTCTCTGACGCTCACAGACGCTCTCTGACGCTCTCTGACGCAGTCTGACACACTCTGACGCTCTTAGACGCTCTCTGACGCTCTCAGACGCTCTCTGACGCTCTCAGACGCACTCAGACGCTCTCGGACGCTCTCGGACGCTCTCTGACGCTCTCAGAGGCTCTCTGGCGCTCTCTGATGCTCTCTGACACACTCTGACACTGTCTGACGCTCTCTGACGCACTCTGACGCTCTCAGACGTACTCAGACGCTCTCAGACGCTCTCTGACGCTCTCTGACGCAGTCTGACACACTCTGACGCTCTTAGACGCTCTCTGACGCTCTCAGACGCTCTCTGACGCTCTCAGACGCACTCAGACGCTCTCGGAGGCTCTCGGACGCTCTCTGACACTCTCAGACGCACTGAGACGCTCTCGGACGCTCTCTGACGCTCTCCGACGCTCTCAGACGCTCTCTGATGCTCTCTGACACACTCTGACACTGCCTGACGCTCTCTGACGCACTCTGACGCTCTCAGACGCACTCAGACGCTCTCTGACGCTCTCAGACGCTCTCTGACGCTCTCTGACGCAGTCTGACACACATCTGACGCTCTTAGACGCTCTCTGACGCTCTCAGACGCTCTCTGACGCTCTCAGACGCACTCAGACGCTCTCGGACGCTCTCGGACGCTCTCTGACGCTCTCTGACGCTCTCAGAGGCTCTCAGACGCTCTCTGATGCTCTCTGACACACTCTGACACTGTCCGACGCTCTCTGACGCACTCTGACGCTCTCAGACGCTCTCAGACGCTCTCTGATGCTCTCAGACACACTCAGACGCTCTCTGATGCTCTCTGATGCTCTCTGACGCACTCTGACGCTCTCAGACGCTCTCTGATGCACTCAGGCGCTCTCAGACGCTCTCTGACTCTCTCTGACGCTCTCTGACACACTCTGACGCTCTCAGACTCGCTGAGACGCTCTCTGACTCTCTCTGACGCTCTCTGACACACTCTGACGTTCTCTGACGCTCTCTGACGCTCTCAGATGCTCTCTAACGCTCTCAGACGCTCTCAGACGCACTCTGATGCTCTTTGACACACTCTGACACTATCTGACGCTCTCTGACGCACTCTGACGCTCTCAGACGCACTCAGACGCTCTCTGACGCTCTCAGACGCTCCCTGACGCTCTCTGACGCATGTCTGACACACTCTGATGCTCTTAGACGCTCTCTGACGCTCTCAGACGCTCTCTGACGCTCTCAGACGCACTCAGACGCTCTCGGACGCTCTCTGACGCTCTCTGACGCTCTCAGAGGCTCTCAGACGCTCTATGATGCTCTCTGACACACTCTGACACTGTCTGACGCTCTCTGACGCACTCCGACGCTCTCAGACGCTCTCAGACGCTCTCTGATGCTCTCAGACACTCTCAGACGCTCTCTGATGCACTCTGACGCTCTCAGACACACTCAGACCCTCTCTGACGCTCTCAGATGCTCTCAGAGGCACCCAGAAGCTCTCTGACGCTCTCTGACGCACTCTGACGCACTCAGACACTCTCAGACGCTCTATGACGCTCTCAGACGCACTCAGACACACTCTGATGCTCTCAGCCACTCTCAGCCACACTCAGACGCACTCTGACGCTCTCAGACGCTCTCTGACTCTCTATGAGGCTGGCTGACACACTCTGACGCTCTCAGACGCACTCTGAGGCTCTCAGACGCTCTCTGACGCTCTTCAGACGCTCTCAGACGCACTCAGACGCTCTCTGACACACTCTGACACTGTCTGACGCTCTCAGACACACTCAGACGCTCTCATACGCTCTCTGACGCTGTCAGACGCTCTCTGACGCATTCAAACGCTCTCAGACGCTCTCTGACGCTGTCAGACGCACTCAGACTCTCTCAGACGCTCTCTGACACTCTCTGACGCACTCTGACGCTCTCAGACACACTCAGACCCTCTCTGACGCTCTCTGACGCTCTCAGACGCTCTCAGAGGCACCCAGAAGCTCTCTGACGCTCTCTGACGCACTCTGACGCACTCTGACGCACTCAGACACTCTCAGACGCTCTCTGACGCTCTCAGACGCACTCAGACAGACTCTGATGCTCTCAGACACTCTCAGCCACACTCAGACGCACTCTGACGCTCTCAGACGCTCTCTGACTCTCTATGAGGCTGGCTGACACACTCAGACGCTCTCAGACGCTCTCTGACGCACTCAGACGCTCTCTGACGCTCCCTGACGCACTCTGACGCTCTCAGACACTCTCAGACGCACTCAGATGCTCTCAGACGCTCCCTGACGCTCTCAGACGCTCTCTGACGCTCTCAGACGCTCTCTGACACACTCTGACGCTCTCAGGCACTCTCTGACGCTGTCAGACGCACTCAAACACACTCAGACGCTCTCAGACGCTATCTGACGCTCTCAGACGCTCTCTGACGCTCTCAGACACACTCTGACGCTCTCAGACACACTCAGACGCTATCTGACACTCTCAGACGCACTCTGACGCACTCAGACACTCTCTGACGCTCTCAGACGCACTCAAACATACTCAGAAGCTCTCAGACGCTCTCTGAGGCACTCTGACGCTCTCAGACACACTCAGACGCTATCTGACGCTCTCAGACGCACTCAGACGAACTCAGACGCTCTCTGACGCCCTCTGACGCTCTCTGAAGCACTCTGACGATCTCAGACGCGCTCAGACGCTCTCAGACGCACTCTGACGCTCTCTGACGTTCTCAGACGCACTCAGACGCACTCAGACGCTCTCTGACGCCCTCTGACGCTCTCTGACGCACTCTGACTCTCTCAGACGCACTCAGACGCACTCAGACGCTCTGTGACGCTCTCTGACGCACTCTGACGCTCTCAGACACATTCAGACGCTCTCTGACGCTCTCCGACGCACTCAGATGCTCTATGACGCACTCAGACGCTCTGTGACTCTCTCTGACGCTCTCTGACACACTCTGACATTCTCTGACGCTCTCTGACGCTCTCTGACGCTCTCTGACACTCTCTGACGCTCTCTGAAGCTCTCAGACGCTCTCTGACGCTCTCTGACGCAGTCTGACACTCTCTGACACACTCTGACGCTCTTGGACGCTCTCTGACGCTCTCAGACGCGCTCAGACTCTCTCTGACACACTCTGACACTGTCTGATGCTCTCTGACGCACTCTGACGATCTCAGACGCTCTCTGATGCTCTCAGACGCTCTCAGACGCTCTCTGATGCTCTCTGACGCTCTCTGACGCTCTCAGACACTGTCTGACACTCTCTGACACACTCAGAAGCTCTCAGAAGCTCTCTGACGCTCTCAAACGCACTCAGACGCTCTCAGATGCTCTCTGACGCTCTCAGACGCACTCAGACGCTCTCTGACTCTCTCAGACGCACTCAGACGCACTCAGACGCTCTCAGACACTCTCTGACTGTCTCAGACGCTCGATGATGCACTCAGAATCTCTCAGACGCTCTCTAACGCTCTCAGACGCACTCAGACGCACCCTGACGCTCTCAGACGTTCTCTGAGCCTCTATGACGCTGTCTGACACACTCAGACGCTCTCTGACGCTCTCGGACTTTCTCGGTCGCTCTCTGACGCTCACAGACGCGCTCAGACGCTCTCAGACGCTCTCTGATGCTCTCTGACGCACTCTGACGCTCTCAGACACATTCAGACCCTCTCTGACGCTCTCAGACGCACTCAGAAGCTCACTGACGCTCTCTGACGCACTCTGACGCTCTCAGACACACTCAGACGCTCTCTGACGCTCTGAGACGCACTCCGACGCACTCAGACACTCTCTGACGAACTCAGACACACTCTGACGTTCTCTGAAGCACTCAGACGCTCTCTGACGCTCTCTGACGCACTCTGACGCTCTCAGACGCTCTCTGAAGCACTCAGACGCACTCTGACGCTCTCAGACGCTCTCTGACTCTCTCTGACGCTCTCTGACACACTCTGACGTTCTCTGACGCTTTCTGACGCTCTCAGACACTCTCAGACGCACTCAGATGCTCTCAGACGCTCCCTGACGCTCCCTGACGCTCTCAGATGCTCTCTGACGCTCTCTGATGCACTCTGAGGCTCTCAGACGCGCTCAGACTCTCTCTGACACACTCTGACACTGTCTGATGCTCTCTGACGCACTCTGACGATCTCAGACGCTCTCTGATGCTCTCAGACGCTCTCAGACGCTCTCTGATGCTCTCTGACGCTCTCTGACGCTCTCAGACACTGTCTGACACTCTCTGACACACTCAGAAGCTCTCAGAAGCTCTCTGACGCTCTCAAACGCACTCAGACGCTCTCAGATGCTCTCTGACGCTCTCAGACGCACTCAGACGCTCTCTGACTCTCTCAGACGCACTCAGACGCACTCAGACGCTCTCAGACACTCTCTGACTGTCTCAGACGCTCGATGATGCACTCAGAATCTCTCAGACGCTCTCTAACGCTCTCAGACGCACTCAGACGCACCCTGACGCTCTCAGACGTTCTCTGAGCCTCTATGACGCTGTCTGACACACTCAGACGCTCTCTGACGCTCTCGGACTTTCTCGGTCGCTCTCTGACGCTCACAGACGCGCTCAGACGCTCTCAGACGCTCTCTGATGCTCTCTGACGCACTCTGACGCTCTCAGACACATTCAGACCCTCTCTGACGCTCTCAGACGCACTCAGAAGCTCACTGACGCTCTCTGACGCACTCTGACGCTCTCAGACACACTCAGACGCTCTCTGACGCTCTGAGACGCACTCCGACGCACTCAGACACTCTCTGACGAACTCAGACACACTCTGACGTTCTCTGAAGCACTCAGACGCTCTCTGACGCTCTCTGACGCACCCTGACGCTCTCAGACGCTCTCTGAAGCACTCAGACGCACTCTGACGCTCTCAGACGCTCTCTGACTCTCTCTGACGCTCTCTGACACACTCTGACGTTCTCTGACGCTTTCTGACGCTCTCAGACGCACTCAGACACTCTTTGACTGTCTCTGAAGCTCTCACACGCTCTCTGACGCTCTCTGACGCACTCTGACGCTCTCAGACACTCTCAGACGCACTCAGATGCTCTCAGACGCTCCCTGACGCTCCCTGACGCTCTCAGATGCTCTCTGACGCTCTCTGATGCACTCTGAGGCTCTCAGACGCTCTCTGACGCTCTCAGACGCTCTCAGACGCACTCAGACGCTCTCTGACACACTCTGACACTGTCTGACGCTCTCAGACACACTCAGACGCTCTCATAGGCTCTCTGACGCTCTCTGACGCTCACAGACGCGCTCAGACTCTCTCAGACGCTCTCTGACGCACTCAGACGCTCTCAGACACACTCAGACCCTCTCTGACGCTCTCAGACGCTCTCAGAGGCACTCAGAAGCTCTCTGACGCTCTCTGACGCACTCTGACGCTCTCAGACACTCTCAGACATTCACTGACGCTCTCAGGCGCACTCAGACGCACTCTGACGCTCTCAGACGTTCTCTGACTCTCTATGACGCTGGCTGACACACTCAGACGCCCTCAGACGCTCTCTGACGCTCTCAGACGCTCCCTGACGCACTCTGAGGCTTTCAGACACTCGCAGACGCACTCAGATGCTCTCAGACGCTCCCTGACGCTCTCAGACGCTCTCTGACGCTCTCTGACGCTCTCCGACGCTCTCAGACGCAGTCGGACGCTCTCTGATGCACTCAGACGCTCTCTGACTCTCTCTGACGCTCTCTGACACACTCTGACGTTCTCTGACACTCTCAGACGCACCCAGATGCTCTCAGACGCACTCAGACACTCTTTGACTGTCTCAGACGCTCTCAGACGCTCTCTGACGCCCTCTGACGCTCTCAGACACTCTCAGACGCACCCAGATGCTCTCAGACACTCCCTGACGCTCTCAGACGCTCTCTGTCGCACTCTGAGGCTCTCAGACGCTCTCTGACGCTCTCAGACGCACTCAGACGCTCTCTGACACACTCTGACACTGTCTGACGCTCTCAAACGCACTCAGACGCTCTCAGACGCTCTCAGACGCACTCAGACTCTCTCAGATGCTCTCAGACGCTCTCTGACGCTCTCTGACACACTCTGACGCTCTCAGACGCACTCAGACGCTCTCAGATGCTCTCTGACGCTCTCAGACGCTCTCAGACGCTCTCTGACGCTCTCAGACGCACTCAGATGCTCTCTGACGCTCTCTGACGCACTCTGAGGCTCTCAGACGCTCTCTGACGCTCTTCAGACGCTCTCAGACGCACTCAGACGCTCTCTGACACACTCTGACACTGTCTGACGCTCTCAGACAAACTCAGACGCTCTCATACGCTCTCTGACGCATTCAAACGCTCTCAGACGCTCTCTGACGCTGTCAGACGCACTCAGACTCTCTCAGACGCTCTCTGACACTCTCTGACGCACTCTGACGCTCTCAGACACACTCAGACCCTCTCTGACGCTCTCAGACGCTCTCAGAGGCACCCAGAAGCTCTCAGACGCTCTCTGACGCTCTCAGACGCACTCAGACACACTCTGATGCTCTCAGACACTCTCAGCCACACTCAGACGCACTCTGACGCTCTCAGACGCTCTCTGACTCTCCATGAGGCTGGCTGAGACACTCAGACGCTCTCAGACACTCTCTGACGCTCCCTGACGCACTCTGACGCTCTCAGACACTCTCAGACGCACTCAGATGCTCTCAGACGCTCCCTGACGCTCTCAGACGCTCTCTGACGCTCTCTGACGCACTCTGACGCTCTCAGACACTGTCTGACGCTGTCAGACGCACTCAAACACACTCAGACGCTCTCAGACACACTCAGACGCTATCTGACGCTCTCAGACGCTCTCTGACGCTCTCAGACACACTCTGACGCTCTCAGACACACTCAGACGCTATCTGACGCTCTCAGACGCACTCTGACGCACTCAGACACTCTCTGACGCTGTCAGACGCACTCAAACATACTCAGACGCTCTCAGATGCTCTCTGAGGCATCCTGACGCTCTCAGACACACTCAGACGCTATCTGACGCTCTCAGACGCACTCAGACGAACTCAGACGCTCTCTGACGCCCTCTGACGCTCTCTGAAGCACTCTGACGCTCTCAGAAGCACTCAGACGCTCTCAGACGCACTCTGACGCTCTCTGACGTTCTCAGATGCACTCAGACGCACTCAGACGCTCTCTGACGCCCTCTGACGCTCTCTGACGCACTCTGACTATCTCAGACGCACTCAGACGCACTCAGGCGCTCTGTGACGCTCTCTGACGCACTCTGATGCTCTCTGACACATTCAGACGCTCTCTGACGCTCTCCGACGCTCTCCGACGCACTCAGACGCTCTATGACGCTCTCTGACGCTCTCTGACACACTCTGACATTCTCTGACGCTCTCTGACGCTCTCTGACGCTCTCCTACACTCTCTGACGCTCTCTGAAGCTCTCAGACGCTCTCTGACGCTCTCTGACGCACTCTGAAGCTCTCAGAAGCACTCAGACGCGCTCACACGCTCTGTGACGCTCTCTGACGCTCTCAGACGCTCTATGACGCTCTCTGACGCAGTCTGACACTCTCTGACACACTCTGACGCTCTTGGACGCTCTCTGACGCTCTCAGACGCGCTCAGACGCTCTCTGACACACTCTGACACTGTCTGATGCTCTCTGACGCACTCTGACGATCTCAGACGCTCTCTGATGCTCTCAGACGCTCTCAGACGCTCTCTGATGCTCTCTGACGCTCTCTGACGCTCTCAGACACTCTCTGACGCTGTCAGACGCACTCAAACACACTCAGACGCTCTCAGACACACTCAGACGCTATCTGACGCTCTCAGACGCTCTCTGACGCTCTCAGACACACTCTGACGCTCTCAGACACACTCAGCCGCTATCTGACGCTCTCAGACGCACTCTGACGCACTCAGACACTCTCTGACGCTCTCAGACGCACTCAGACACACTCTGATGCTCTCAGACGCTCTCTGAGGCACTCTGACGCTCTCAGACACACTCAGACGCTATCTGACGCTCTCAGACGCACTCAGACGAACTCAGACGCTCTCTGACGCCCTCTGACGCTCTCTGAAGCACTCTGACGATCTCAGACGCACTCAGACGCTCTCTGACGCCCTCTGACGCTCTCTGACGCACTCCGACTCTCTCAGACGCACTCAGACGCACTCAGACGCTCTGTGACGCTCTCTGACGCACTCTGAAGCTCTCAGAAGCACTCAGACGCGCTCAGACGCTCTGTGACGCTCTCAGACGCTCTCTGACTCAGTCTGACACTCTCTGACACACTCTGACACTCTTGGACGATCTCTGACGCTCTCAGACGCGCTCAGACGCTCTCTGACACACTCTGACACTGTCTGATGCTCTCTGACGCACTCTGACGATCTCAGACGCTCTCTGATGCTCTCAGACGCTCTCAGACGCTCTCTGATGCTCTCTGACGCTCTCAGACACTGTCTGACACTCTCTGACACTCTCTGACACACTCAGAAGCTCTCAGAAGCTCTCTGACGCTCTCAAACGCACTCGGACGCTCTCAGATGCTCTCTGACGCTCTCAGACGCACTCAGACGCTCTCTGACTCTCTCAGACGCACTCAGATGCACTCAGACGCTCTCAGACACTCTCTGACTGTCTCAGACGCTCGATGATGCACTCAGAATCTCTCAGACGCTCTCTAACGCTCTCAGACGCACTCAGACGCACCCTGACGCTCTCAGACGTTCTCTGAGCCTCTATGACGCTGTCTGACACACTCAGACGCTCTCTGACGCTCGGACTTTCTCGGTCGCTCTCTGACGCTCACAGACGCGCTCAGACGCTCTCAGACGCTCTCTGATGCTCTCTGACGCACTCTGACACTCTCAGACACATTCAGACCCTCTCTGACGCTCTCAGACGCACTCAGAAGCTCACTGACGCTCTCTGACGCACTCTGACGCTCTCAGACACACTCAGACGCTCTCTGACGAACTCAGACACACTCTGACGTTCTCTGAAGCACTCAGACGCTCTCTGACGCTCTCTGACGCACTCTGACGCTCTCAGACACATTCAGACCCTCTCTGACGCTCTCAGACGCACTCAGAAGCTCACTGACGCTCTCTGACGCACTCTGACGCTCTCAGACACACTCAGACGCTCTCTGACGCTCTGAGACGCACTCCGACGCACTCAGACACTCTCTGACGAACTCAGACACACTCTGACTGTCTCAGACGCTCGATGATGCACTCAGAATCTCTCAGACGCTCTCTAACGCTCTCAGACGCACTCAGACGCACCCTGACGCTCTCAGACGTTCTCTGAGCCTCTATGACGCTGTCTGACACACTCAGACGCTCTCTGACGCTCGGACTTTCTCGGTCGCACTCTGACGCTCACAGACGCGCTCAGACGCTCTCAGACGCTCTCTGATGCTCTCTGACGCACTCTGACGCTCTCAGACGCACTCAGACGAACTCAGACGCTCTCTGACGCCCTCTGACGCTCTCTGAAGCACTCTGACGATCTCAGACGCGCTCAGACGCTCTCAGACGCACTCTGACGCTCTCTGAAGCACTCAGACGCTCTCTGACGCTCTCTGACGCACTCTGACGCTCTCAGACGCTCTCTGAAGCACTCAGACGCACTCTGACGCTCTCAGACGCTCTCTGACTCTCTCTGACGCTCTCTGACACACTCTGACGTTCTCTGACGCTTTCTGACGCTCTCAGACACTCTCAGACGCACTCAGATGCTCTCAGACGCTCCCTGACGCTCCCTGACGCTCTCAGATGCTCTCTGACGCTCTCTGATGCACTCTGAGGCTCTCAGACGCGCTCAGACTCTCTCTGACACACTCTGACACTGTCTGATGCTCTCTGACGCACTCTGACGATCTCAGACGCTCTCTGATGCTCTCAGACGCTCTCAGACGCTCTCTGATGCTCTCTGACGCTCTCTGACGCTCTCAGACACTGTCTGACACTCTCTGACACACTCAGAAGCTCTCAGAAGCTCTCTGACGCTCTCAAACGCACTCAGACGCTCTCAGATGCTCTCTGACGCTCTCAGACGCACTCAGACGCTCTCTGACTCTCTCAGACGCACTCAGACGCACTCAGACGCTCTCAGACACTCTCTGACTGTCTCAGACGCTCGATGATGCACTCAGAATCTCTCAGACGCTCTCTAACGCTCTCAGACGCACTCAGACGCACCCTGACGCTCTCAGACGTTCTCTGAGCCTCTATGACGCTGTCTGACACACTCAGACGCTCTCTGACGCTCTCGGACTTTCTCGGTCGCTCTCTGACGCTCACAGACGCGCTCAGACGCTCTCAGACGCTCTCTGATGCTCTCTGACGCACTCTGACGCTCTCAGACACATTCAGACCCTCTCTGACGCTCTCAGACGCACTCAGAAGCTCACTGACGCTCTCTGACGCACTCTGACGCTCTCAGACACACTCAGACGCTCTCTGACGAACTCAGACACACTCTGACGTTCTCTGAAGCACTCAGACGCTCTCTGACGCACTCTGACGCTCTCAGACACATTCAGACCCTCTCTGACGCTCTCAGACGCACTCAGAAGCTCACTGACGCTCTCTGACGCACTCTGACGCTCTCAGACACACTCAGACGCTCTCTGACGCTCTGAGACGCACTCCGACGCACTCAGACACTCTCTGACGAACTCAGACACACTCTGACTGTCTCAGACGCTCGATGATGCACTCAGAATCTCTCAGACGCTCTCTAACGCTCTCAGACGCACTCAGACGCACCCTGACGCTCTCAGACGTTCTCTGAGCCTCTATGACGCTGTCTGACACACTCAGACGCTCTCTGACGCTCGGACTTTCTCGGTCGCACTCTGACGCTCACAGACGCGCTCAGACGCTCTCAGACGCTCTCTGATGCTCTCTGACGCACTCTGACGCTCTCAGACGCACTCAGACGAACTCAGACGCTCTCTGACGCCCTCTGACGCTCTCTGAAGCACTCTGACGATCTCAGACGCGCTCAGACGCTCTCAGACGCACTCTGACGCTCTCTGACCTTCTCAGACGCACTCAGACGCACTCAGACGCTCTGTGACGCTCTCTGACGCACTCTGAAGCTCTCAGAAGCACTCAGACGCGCTCAGACGCTCTGTGACGCTCTCAGACGCTCTCTGACGCTCTCAGACGCTCTATGACGCTCTCTGACGCAGTCTGACACTCTCTGACACACTCTGACACTCTTGGACGATCTCTGACGCTCTCAGACGCGCTCAGACGCTCTCTGACACACTCTGACACTGTCTGATGCTCTCTGACGCACTCTGACGATCTCAGACGCTCTCTGATGCTCTCAGACGCTCTCAGACGCTCTCTGATGCTCTCTGACGCTCTCAGACACTGTCTGACACTCTCTGACACTCTCTGACACACTCAGAAGCTCTCAGAAGCTCTCTGACGCTCTCAAACGCACTCGGACGCTCTCAGATGCTCTCTGACGCTCTCAGACGCACTCAGACGCTCTCTGACTCTCTCAGACGCACTCAGATGCACTCAGACGCTCTCAGACACTCTCTGACTGTCTCAGACGCTCGATGATGCACTCAGAATCTCTCAGACGCTCTCTAACGCTCTCAGACGCACTCAGACGCACCCTGACGCTCTCAGACGTTCTCTGAGCCTCTATGACGCTGTCTGACACACTCAGACGCTCTCTGACGCTCGGACTTTCTCGGTCGCTCTCTGACGCTCACAGACGCGCTCAGACGCTCTCAGACGCTCTCTGATGCTCTCTGACGCACTCTGACGCTCTCAGACACATTCAGACCCTCTCTGACGCTCTCAGACGCACTCAGAAGCTCACTGACGCTCTCTGACGCACTCTGACGCTCTCAGACACACTCAGACGCTCTCTGACGAACTCAGACACACTCTGACGTTCTCTGAAGCACTCAGACGCTCTCTGACGCTCTCTGACGCACTCTGACGCTCTCAGACACATTCAGACCCTCTCTGACGCTCTCAGACGCACTCAGAAGCTCACTGACGCTCTCTGACGCACTCTGACGCTCTCAGACACACTCAGACGCTCTCTGACACTCTGAGACGCACTCCGACGCACTCAGACACTCTCTGACGAACTCAGACACATTCTGACGTTCTCTGAAGCACTCAGACGCTCTCTGACGCTCTCTGACGCACTCTGACGCTCTCAGACGCTCTCTGAAGCACTCAGACGCACTCTGACGCTCTCAGACGCTCTCTGACTCTCTCTGACGCTCTCTGACACACTCTGACGTTCTCTGACGCTTTCTGACGCTCTCAGACGCACTCAGACACTCTTTGACTGTCTCTGAAGCTCTCACACGCTCTCTGACGCTCTCTGACGCACTCTGACGCTCTCAGACACTCTCAGACGCACTCAGATGCTCTCAGACGCTCCCTGACGCTCCCTGACGCTCTCAGATGCTCTCTGACGCTCTCTGATGCACTCTGAGGCTCTCAGACGCTCTCTGACGCTCTCAGACGCTCTCAGACGCACTCAGGCACTCTCAGACACTCTCTGACGCTCTCAGGCGCACTCAGACGCACTCTGACGCTCTCAGACGTTCTCTGACTCTCTATGACGCTGGCTGACACACTCAGACGCCCTCAGACGCTCTCTGACGCTACCTGACGCACTCTGAGGCTCTCAGACACTCTCAGACGCACTCAGATGCTCTCAGACGCTCCCTGACGCTCTCAGACGCTCTCTGACGCTCTCCGACGCTCTGAGACGCAGTCGGACGCTCTCTGATGCACTCAGACGCTCTCTGACTCTCTCTGACGCACTCTGACACACCCTGACGTTCTCTGAAGCATTCTGACGCTCTCAGACGCACTGAGACACTCTTTGACTGTCTCAGACGCTCTCAGCCGCTCTCTGACGCTCTCTGACGCCCTCTGACGCTCTCAGACACTCTCAGACGCACCCATATGCTCTCAGACGCTCCCTGACGCTCTCAGACGCTCTCTGACGCACTCTGAGGCTCTCAGACGCTCTCTGACGCTCTCAGACGCTCTCAGACGCACTCAGACGCTCTCTGACACACTCTGACACTGTCTGACGCTCTCAAACGCACTCAGACGCTCTCAGATGCTCTCAGACGCACTCAGACTCTCAGATACTATCAGACGCTCTCTGACGCTCTCTGACACACTCTGACGCTCTCAGACGCACTCAGAAGCTCTCAGATGCTCTCTGACGCTCTCAGACGCTCTCAGACGCTCTCTGACGCTCTCAGACGCTCTCTGACGCTCTCAGACGCACTCAGATGCTCTCTGACGCTCTCTGACGCACTCTGAGGCTCTCAGACGCTCTCTGACGCTCTTCAGACGCTCTCAGACGCACTCAGACGCTCTCTGACACACTCTGACACTGTCTGACGCTCTCAGACACACTCAGACGCTCTCATACGCTCTCTGACGCTCTCAGACGCTCTCTGACGCATTCAAACGCTCCAAGACGCTCTCTGACGCTGTCATACGCACTCAGACTCTCTCAGACGCTCTCTGACACTCTCTGACGCACTCTGACGCTCTCAGACACACTCAGACCCTCTCTGACTCTCTCAGACGCTCTCAGAGGCACCCAGAAGCTCTCTGACGCTCTCTGACGCACTCTGACGCACTCAGACACTCTCAGACGCTCTCTGACGCTCTCAGACGCACTCAGACACACTCTGATGCTCTCAGACACTCTCAGCCACACTCAGACGCACTCTGACGCTCTCAGACGCTCTCTGACTCTCCATGAGGCTGGCTGACGCACTCTGACGCTCTCAGACACTCTCAGACGCACTCAGATGCTCTCAGATGCTCCCTGACGCTCTCAGACGTTCTCTGACGCTCTCAGACGCTCTCTGACGCTCTCTGACGCACTCTGACGCTCTCAGACACTGTCTGACGCTGTCAGACGCACTCAAACACACTCAGACGCTCTCAGACACACTCAGACGCTATCTGACGCTCTCAGACGCTCTCTGACGCTCTCAGACACACTCTGACGCTCTCAGACACACTCAGACGCTATCTGACGCTCTCAGACGCTCTCTGACGCTCTCAGACACACTCTGACGCTCTCAGACACACTCAGACGCTATCTGAGGCACTCAGACGCTCTCAGACACACTCAGACGCTATCTGACGCTCTCAGACGCACTCAGACGAACTCAGACGCTCTCTGACGCCCTCTGACGCTCTCTGTAGCACTCTGACGCTCTCAGAAGCACTCAGACGCTCTCAGACGCACTCTGACGCTCTCTGACGTTCTCAGACGCACTCAGACGCACTCAGACGCTCTCTGACGCCCTCTGACGCTCTCTGACGCACTCTGACTCTCTCAGACGCACTCAGACGCTCTGTGACGCTCTCTGACGCACTCTGACGCTCTCAGACACATTCAGACGCTCTCTGACGCTCTCCGGCGCTCTCCGACGCACTCAGACACTCTATGACGCTCTCTGACTCTCTCTGACGCTCTCTGACACACTCTGACATTCTCTGACGCTCTCTGACACTCTCTGACGCTCTCCGACACTCTCTGACGCTCTCTGAAGCTCTCAGACGCTCTCTGACGCTCTCTGACGCACTCTGAAGCTCTCAGAAGCAATCAGACGCGCTCACACGCTCTGTGACGCTCTCAGACGCTCTCTGACGCTCTCAGACGCTCTATGACGCTCTCTGACGCAGTCTGACACTCTCTGACACACTCTGACGCTCTCAGACACTCTCAGACGCACTCAGATGCTCTCAGACGCTCCCTGACGCTCCCTGACGCTCTCAGATGCTCTCTGACGCTCTCTAATGCACTCTGAGGCTCTCAGACGCTCTCAGACGCTCTCAGACGCACTCAGACGCTCTCTGACACACTCTGCCACTGTCTGACGCTCTCAGACACACTCAGACGCTCTCATAGGCTCTCTGACGCTCACAGACGCGCTCAGACTCTCTCAGACGCTCTCTGACGCTCTCAGACGCTCTCTGAAGCACTCAGACGCACTCTGACGCTCTCAGACGCTCTCTGACTCTCTCTGACGCTCTCTGACACACTCTGACGTTCTCTGACGCTTTCTGACGCTCTATGACGCACTCAGACACTCTTTGACTGTCTCTCAAGCTCTCACACGCTCTCTGACGCACTCTGACGCTCTCAGACGCTCTCTGAGGCACTCTGACGCTCTCAGACACACTCAGACGCTATCTGACGCTCTCAGACGCACTCAGACGAACTCTGACGCTCTCTGAAGCACTCTGACGATCTCAGACGCGCTCAGACGCTCTCAGACGCACTCTGACGCTCTCAGACACTGTCTGACACTCTCTGACACTCTCTGACACACTCAGAAGCTCTCAGAAGCTCTCTGACGCTCTCAAACGCACTCAGACGCTCTCAGATGCTCTCTGACGCTCTCAGACGCACTCAGACGCTCTCTGACTCTCTCAGACGCACTCAGATGCACTCAGACGCTCTCAGACACTCTCTGACTGTCTCAGACGCTCGATGATGCACTCAGAATCTCTCAGACGCTCTCTAACGCTCTCAGACGCACTCAGACGCACCCTGACGCTCTCAGACGTTCTCTGAGCCTCTATGACGCTGTCTGACACACTCAGACGCTCTCTGACGCTCGGACTTTCTCGGTCGCTCTCTGACGCTCACAGACGCGCTCAGGCGCTCTCAGACGCTCTCTGATGCTCTCTGACGCACTCTGAAGCTCTCAGAGACATTCAGACCCTCTCTGACGCTCTCAGACGCACTCAGAAGCTCACTGACGCTCTCTGACGCACTCGGACGCTCTCAGACACACTCAGACGCTCTCTGACGAACTCAGACACACTCTGACGTTCTCTGAAGCACTCAGACGCTCTCTGACGCTCTCTGACGCACTCTGACGCTCTCAGACACATTCAAACCCTCTCTGACGCTCTCAGACGCACTCAGAAGCTCACTGACGCTCTCTGACGCACTCTGACGCTCTCAGACACACTCAGACGCTCTCTGACGCTCTGAGACGCACTCCGACGCACTCAGACACTCTCTGACGAACTCAGACACACTCTGACGTTCTCTGAAACACTCAGACGCTCTCTGACGCTCTCTGACGCACTCTGACGCTCTCAGACGCTCTCTGAAGCACTCAGACGCACTCTGACGCTCTCAGACGCTCTCTGACTCTCTCTGACGCTCTCTGACACACTCTGACGTTCTCTGACGCTTTCTGACGCTCTCAGACGCACTCAGACACTCTTTGACTGTCTCTGAAGCTCTCACACGCTCTCTGACGCTCTCTGACGCACTCTGACGCTCTCAGACACTCTCAGACGCACTCAGATGCTCTCAGACGCTCCCTGACGCTCCCTGACGCTCTCAGATGCTCTCTGACGCTCTCTGATGCACTCTGAGGCTCTCAGACGCTCTCTGACGCTCTCAGACGCTCTCAGACGCACTCAGGCACTCTCAGACACTCTCTGACGCTCTCAGGCGCACTCAGACGCACTCTGACGCTCTCAGACGTTCTCTGACTCTCTATGACGCTGGCTGACACACTCAGACGCCCTCAGACGCTCTCTGACGCTCCCTGACGCACTCTGAGGCTCTCAGACACTCTCAGACGCACTCAGATGCTCTCAGACGCTCCCTGACGCTCTCAGACGCTCTCTGACGCTCTCTGACGCTCTCCGACGCTCTCAGACGCAGTCGGACGCTCTCTGATGCACTCAGACGCTCTCTGACTCTCTCTGACGCACTCTGACACACCCTGACGTTCTCTGAAGCATTCTGACGCTCTCAGACGCACTCAGACACTCTTTGACTGTCTCAGACGCTCTCAGACGCTCTCTGACGCTCTCTGACGCTCTCAGACACTCTCAGACGCACCCAGATGCTCTCAGACGCTCCCTGACGCTCTCAGACGCTCTCTGACGCACTCTGAGGCTCTCAGACGCTCTCTGACGCTCTCAGACGCTCTCAGACGCACTCAGACGCTCTCTGACACACTCTGACACTGTCTGACGCTCTCAAACGCACTCAGATGCTCTCAGACGCTCTCAGACGCACTCAGACTCTCTCAGATGCTCTCAGACGCTCTCTGACGCTCTCTGACACACTCTGACGCTCTCAGACGCACTCAGACGCTCTCAGATGCTCTCTGACGCTCTCAGACGCTCTCTGACGCTCTCAGACGCTCTCAGACGCTCTCTGACGCTCTCAGACGCACTCAGATGCTCTCTGACGCTCTCTGACGCACTCTGAGGCTCTCAGACGCTCTCTGACGCTCTTCAGACGCTCTCAGACGCACTCAGACGCTCTCTGACACACTCTGACACTGTCTGACGCTCTCAGACACACTCAGACGCTCTCATACGCTCTCTGACGCTCTCAGACGCTCTCTGACGCATTCAAACGCTCCAAGACGCTCTCTGACGCTGTCATATGCACTCAGACTCTCTCCGACGCTCTCTGACACTCTCTGACGCACTCTGACGCTCTCAGACACACTCAGACCCTCTCTGACTCTCTCAGACGCTCTCAGAGGCACCCAGAAGCTCTCTGACGCTCTCTGACGCACTCTGACGCACTCAGACACTCTCAGACGCTCTCTGACGCTCTCAGACGCACTCAGACACACTCTGATGCTCTCAGACACTCTCAGCCACACTCAGACGCACTCTGACGCTCTCAGACGCTCTCTGACTCTCCATGAGGCTGGCTGACACACTCAGACGCTCTCAGACGCTCTCTGACGCACTCAGACGCTCTCTGACGCTCCCTGACGCACTCTGACGCTCTCAGACACTCTCAGACGCACTCAGATGCTCTCAGACGCTCCCTGACGCTCTCAGACGTTCTCTGACGCTCTCAGACGCTCTCTGACGCTCTCTGACGCACTCTACGCTCTCAGACACTGTCTGACGCTGTCAGACGCACTCAAACACACTCAGACGCTCTCAGACACACTCAGACGCTATCTGACGCTCTCAGACGCTCTCTGACGCTCTCAGACACACTCTGACGCTCTCAGACACACTCAGACGCTATCTGACGCTCTCAGACGCTCTCTGACGCTCTCAGACACACTCTGACGCTCTCAGACACACTCAGACGCTATCTGAGGCACTCTGACGCTCTCAGACACACTCAGACGCTATCTGACGCTCTCAGACGCACTCAGACGCACTCAGACACTCTTTGACTGTCTCTCAAGCTCTCACACGCTCTCTGACGCACTCTGACGCTCTCAGACGCTCTCTGAGGCACTCTGACGCTCTCAGACACACTCAGACGCTATCTGACGCTCTCAGACGCACTCAGACGAACTCTGACGCTCTCTGAAGCACTCTGACGATCTCAGACGCGCTCAGACGCTCTCAGACGCACTCTGACGCTCTCAGACACTGTCTGACACTCTCTGACACTCTCTGACACACTCAGAAGCTCTCAGAAGCTCTCTGACGCTCTCAAACGCACTCAGACGCTCTCAGATGCTCTCTGACGCTCTCAGACGCACTCAGACGCTCTCTGACTCTCTCAGACGCACTCAGATGCACTCAGACGCTCTCAGACACTCTCTGACTGTCTCAGACGCTCGATGATGCACTCAGAATCTCTCAGACGCTCTCTAACGCTCTCAGACGCACTCAGACGCACCCTGACGCTCTCAGACGTTCTCTGAGCCTCTATGACGCTGTCTGACACACTCAGACGCTCTCTGACGCTCGGACTTTCTCGGTCGCTCTCTGACGCTCACAGACGCGCTCAGGCGCTCTCAGACGCTCTCTGATGCTCTCTGACGCACTCTGAAGCTCTCAGAGACATTCAGACCCTCTCTGACGCTCTCAGACGCACTCAGAAGCTCACTGACGCTCTCTGACGCACTCGGACGCTCTCAGACACACTCAGACGCTCTCTGACGAACTCAGACACACTCTGACGTTCTCTGAAGCACTCAGACGCTCTCTGACGCTCTCTGACGCACTCTGACGCTCTCAGACACATTCAAACCCTCTCTGACGCTCTCAGACGCACTCAGAAGCTCACTGACGCTCTCTGACGCACTCTGACGCTCTCAGACACACTCAGACGCTCTCTGACGCTCTGAGACGCACTCCGACGCACTCAGACACTCTCTGACGAACTCAGACACACTCTGACGTTCTCTGAAACACTCAGACGCTCTCTGACGCTCTCTGACGCACTCTGACGCTCTCAGACGCTCTCTGAAGCACTCAGACGCACTCTGACGCTCTCAGACGCTCTCTGACTCTCTCTGACGCTCTCTGACACACTCTGACGTTCTCTGACGCTTTCTGACGCTCTCAGACGCACTCAGACACTCTTTGACTGTCTCTGAAGCTCTCACACGCTCTCTGACGCTCTCTGACGCACTCTGACGCTCTCAGACACTCTCAGACGCACTCAGATGCTCTCAGACGCTCCCTGACGCTCCCTGACGCTCTCAGATGCTCTCTGACGCTCTCTGATGCACTCTGAGGCTCTCAGACGCTCTCTGACGCTCTCAGACGCTCTCAGACGCACTCAGGCACTCTCAGACACTCTCTGACGCTCTCAGGCGCACTCAGACGCACTCTGACGCTCTCAGACGTTCTCTGACTCTCTATGACGCTGGCTGACACACTCAGACGCCCTCAGACGCTCTCTGACGCTCCCTGACGCACTCTGAGGCTCTCAGACACTCTCAGACGCACTCAGATGCTCTCAGACGCTCCCTGACGCTCTCAGACGCTCTCTGACGCTCTCTGACGCTCTCCGACGCTCTCAGACGCAGTCGGACGCTCTCTGATGCACTCAGACGCTCTCTGACTCTCTCTGACGCACTCTGACACACCCTGACGTTCTCTGAAGCATTCTGACGCTCTCAGACGCACTCAGACACTCTTTGACTGTCTCAGACGCTCTCAGACGCTCTCTGACGCTCTCTGACGCTCTCAGACACTCTCAGACGCACCCAGATGCTCTCAGACGCTCCCTGACGCTCTCAGACGCTCTCTGACGCACTCTGAGGCTCTCAGACGCTCTCTGACGCTCTCAGACGCTCTCAGACGCACTCAGACGCTCTCTGACACACTCTGACACTGTCTGACGCTCTCAAACGCACTCAGATGCTCTCAGACGCTCTCAGACGCACTCAGACTCTCTCAGATGCTCTCAGACGCTCTCTGACGCTCTCTGACACACTCTGACGCTCTCAGACGCACTCAGACGCTCTCAGATGCTCTCTGACGCTCTCAGACGCTCTCTGACGCTCTCAGACGCTCTCAGACGCTCTCTGACGCTCTCAGACGCACTCAGATGCTCTCTGACGCTCTCTGACGCACTCTGAGGCTCTCAGACGCTCTCTGACGCTCTTCAGACGCTCTCAGACGCACTCAGACGCTCTCTGACACACTCTGACACTGTCTGACGCTCTCAGACACACTCAGACGCTCTCATACGCTCTCTGACGCTCTCAGACGCTCTCTGACGCATTCAAACGCTCCAAGACGCTCTCTGACGCTGTCATATGCACTCAGACTCTCTCCGACGCTCTCTGACACTCTCTGACGCACTCTGACGCTCTCAGACACACTCAGACCCTCTCTGACTCTCTCAGACGCTCTCAGAGGCACCCAGAAGCTCTCTGACGCTCTCTGACGCACTCTGACGCACTCAGACACTCTCAGACGCTCTCTGACGCTCTCAGACGCACTCAGACACACTCTGATGCTCTCAGACACTCTCAGCCACACTCAGACGCACTCTGACGCTCTCAGACGCTCTCTGACTCTCCATGAGGCTGGCTGACACACTCAGACGCTCTCAGACGCTCTCTGACGCACTCAGACGCTCTCTGACGCTCCCTGACGCACTCTGACGCTCTCAGACACTCTCAGACGCACTCAGATGCTCTCAGACGCTCCCTGACGCTCTCAGACGTTCTCTGACGCTCTCAGACGCTCTCTGACGCTCTCTGACGCACTCTACGCTCTCAGACACTGTCTGACGCTGTCAGACGCACTCAAACACACTCAGACGCTCTCAGACACACTCAGACGCTATCTGACGCTCTCAGACGCTCTCTGACGCTCTCAGACACACTCTGACGCTCTCAGACACACTCAGACGCTATCTGACGCTCTCAGACGCTCTCTGACGCTCTCAGACACACTCTGACGCTCTCAGACACACTCAGACGCTATCTGAGGCACTCTGACGCTCTCAGACACACTCAGACGCTATCTGACGCTCTCAGACGCACTCAGACGAACTCAGACGCTCTCTGACGCACTCTGACGCTCTCTGAAGCACTCTGACGCTCTCAGAAGCACTCAGACGCTCTCAGACGCACTCTGACGCTCTCTGACGTTCTCAGACGCACTCAGACGCACTCAGACGCTCTCTGACGCCCTCTGACGCTCTCTGACGCACTCTGACTCTCTCAGACGCACTCAGACGCTCTGTGACGCTCTCTGACTCTCTCTGACGCTCTCTGACACACTCTGACATTCTCTGACGCTCTCTGACACTCTCTGACGCTCTCCGACACTCTCTAACGCTCTCTGAAGCTCTCAGACGCTCTCTGACGCTCTCTGACGCACTGTGAAGCTCTCAGAAGCACTCAGACGCGCTCACACGCTCTGTGACGCTCTCAGACGCTCTCTGACGATCTCAGACGCTCTATGACGCTCTCTGACGCAGTCTGACACTCTCTGACACACTCTGACGCTCTTGGACGCTCTCTGACGCTCTCAGACGCGCTCAGACGCTCTCTGACACACTCTGACACTGTCTGATGCTCTCTGACGCACTCTGACGATCTCAGACGCTCTCTGATGCTCTCAGACGCTCTCTGATGCTCTCTGACGCTCTCTGACGCTTTCAGACACTGTCTGACACTCTCTGACACTCTCTGACACACTCAGAAGCTCTCAGAAGCTCTCTGACGCTCTCAAACGCACTCAGACGCTCTCAGATGCTCTCTGACGCTCTCAGACGCACTCAGACGCTCTCTGACTCTCTCAGACGCACTCAGACGCACTCAGACGCTCTCAGACACTCTCTGACTGTCTCAGACGCTCGATGATGCACTCAGAATCTCTCAGACGCTCTCTAACGCTCTCAGACGCACTCAGACGCACCCTGACGCTCTCAGACGTTCTCTGAGCCTCTATGACGCTGTCTGACACACTCAGACGCTCTCTGACGCTCTCGGACTTTCTCGGTCGCTCTCTGACGCTCACAGACGCGCTCAGACGCTCTCAGACGCTCTCTGATGCTCTCTGACGCACTCTGACGCTCTCAGACACATTCAGACCCTCTCTGACGCTCTCAGACGCACTCAGAAGCTCACTGACGCTCTCTGACGCACTCTGACGCTCTCAGATACACTCAGACGCTCTCTGACGCTCTGAGACGCACTCCGACGCACTCAGACACTCTCTGACGAACTCAGACACACTCTGATGTTCTCTGAAGCACTCAGATGCTCTCTGACGCTCTCTGACGCACTCTGACGCCCTCAGACGCTCTCTGAAGCACTCAGACGCACTCTGACGCTCTCAGACGCTCTCTGACGCTCTCTGACACACTCTGACGTTCTCTGACGCTTTCTGACGCTCTATGACGCACTCAGACACTCTTTGACTGTCTCTGAAGCTCTCACACGCTCTCTGACGCACTCTGACGCTCTCAGACACTCACAGACGCACTCAGATGCTCTCAGACGCTCCCTGAGGCTCCTTGACGCTCTCAGATGCTCTCTGACGCTCTCTGATGCACTCTGAGGCTCTCAGACGCTCTCTGACGCTCTCAGACGCTCTCAGACGCATTCAGACGCTCTCTGACACACTCTGACACTGTCTGACGCTCTCAGACACACTCAGACGCTCTCATAGGCTCTCTGACGCTCTCTGACGCTCACAGACGCGCTCAGACTCTCTCAGACGCTCTCTGACGCACTCAGACGCTCTCAGACACACTCAGACCCTCTCTGACGCTCACAGACGCTCTCAGAGGCACTCAGAAGCTCTCTGACGCTCTCTGACGCACTCTGACGCTCTCAGACACTCTCAGACACTCTCTGATGCTCTCAGGCGCACTCAGACGCAGTCTGACGCTCTCAGACGCTCTCTGACTCTCTATGACGCTGGCTGACACACTCAGACGCCCTCAGACGCTCTCTGACGCTCTCAGACGCTCCCTGACGCACTCTGAGGCTCTCTGACGCTCTCTGACGCTGTCCGACGCTCTCAGACGCAGACGGACGCTCTCTGATGCACTCAGACG
Organism: Heterodontus francisci; assembly: GCF_036365525.1. NCBI lineage: Eukaryota > Metazoa > Chordata > Chondrichthyes > Heterodontiformes > Heterodontidae > Heterodontus > Heterodontus francisci. The sequence continues at coordinate 237,947,530 of NC_090371.1, forward strand.
CTCTCTGACTCTCTCTGACGCTCTCTGACACATTCTGACGTTCTCTGACCCATTCTGACGCTCTCAGACGCACTCAGACACTCTTTGACTGTCTCAGACGCTCTCAGACGCTCTCTGACGCCCTCTGACGCTCTCAGACACTCTCAGACGCACCCAGATGCTCTCAGACGCTCCCTGACGCTCTCAGACGCTCTCTGACGCTCTCTGAGGCTCTCAGACGCTCTCTGACGCTCTCAGACGCTCTCAGACGCACTCAGACGCTCTCTGACACACTCTGACACTGTCTGACGCTCTCAGACACACTCAGACGCTCTCATAGGCTCTCTGACTCTCTCTGACGCTCTCTGACACACTCTGACGTTCTCTGACGCTTTCTGACGCTCTATGACGCACTCAGACACTCTTTGACTGTCTCTGAAGCTCTCACACGCTCTCTGATGCACTCTGACGCTCTCAGACACTCTCAGACGCACTCAGATGCTCTCAGACGCTACCTGACGCTCCCTGACGCTCTCAGATGCTCTCTGACGCTCTCTGATGCACTCTGAGGCTCTCAGACGCTCTCTGACGCTCTCAGACGCTCTCAGACGCACTCAGACGCTCTCTGACACACTCTGACACTGTCTGACGCTCTCAGACACACTCAGACGCTCTCATAGGCTCTCTGACGCTCTCTGACGCTCACAGACGCGCTCAGACTCTCTCAGACGCTCTCTGACGCTCTCAGACGCTCTCAGAGGCACTCAGAAGCTCTCTGACGCACTCTGACGCTCTCAGACACTCTCAGACACTCTCTGACGCTCTCAGGCGCACTCTGACGCACTCTGACGCGCTCAGACGCTCTCTGACTCTCTATGACGCTGGCTGACACAGTCAGACGCCCTCAGACGCTCTCTGACGCTCTCAGACACTCTCAGACGCACTCAGATGCTCTCAGACGCTCCCTGACGCTCTCAGACGCTCTCTGACGCTCTCCGACGCTCTCAGACGCTCTCTGAAGCACTCAGACGCACTCTGACGCTCTCAGACGCTCTCTGACTCTCTCTGACGCTCTCTGACACACTCTGACGTTCTCTGACGCTTTCTGACGCTCTATGACGCACTCAGACACTCTTTGACTGTCTCTGAAGCTCTCACACGCTCTCTGATGCACTCTGACGCTCTCAGACACTCTCAGACGCACTCAGATGCTCTCAGACGCTACCTGACGCTCCCTGACGCTCTCAGATGCTCTCTGACGCTCTCTGATGCACTCTGAGGCTCTCAGACGCTCTCTGACGCTCTCAGACGCTCTCAGACGCACTCAGACGCTCTCTGACACACTCTGACACTGTCTGACGCTCTCAGACACACTCAGACGCTCTCATAGGCTCTCTGACGGTCTCTGACGCTCACAGACGCGCTCAGACTCTCTCAGACGCTCTCTGACGCTCTCAGACGCTCTCAGAGGCACTCAGAAGCTCTCTGACGCTCTCTGACGCACTCTGACGCTCTCAGACACTCTCTGACGCTCTCAGGCGCACTCAGACGCACTCTGACGCGCTCAGACGCTCTCTGACTCTCTATGACGCTGGCTGACACAGTCAGACGCCCTCAGACGCTCTCTGACGCTCTCAGACACTCTCAGACGCACTCAGATGCTCTCAGACGCTCCCTGACGCTCTCAGACGCTCTCTGACGCTCTCTGACGCTCTCCGACGCTCTCAGACGCAGTCGGACGCTCTCTGATGCACTCAGACGCTCTATGACTCTCTCTGACGCTCTCTGACACACTCTGACGTTCTCTGACGCATTCTGACGCTCTCAGACGCACTCAGACACTCTTTGACTGTCTCAGACGCTCTCAGACGCTCTCTGACGCACTCTGACGCTCTCAGACACTCTCAGACGCACTCAGATGCTCTCAGACGCTCCCTGACGCTCCCTGACGCTCTCAGATGCTCTCTGACGCTCTCTGATGCACTCTGAGGCTCTCAGACGCTCTCAGACGCTCTCAGACGCACTCAGACGCTCTCTGACACACTCTGACACTGTCTGACGCTCTCAGACACACTCAGACGCTCTCATAGGCTCTCTGACGCTCTCTGACGCTCACAGACGCGCTCAGACTCTCTCAGACGCTCCCTCACGCACTCAGACGCTCTCAGACACACTCAGACCCTCTCTGACGCTCTCAGACGCTCTCAGAGGCACTCAGAAGCTCTCTGACGCTCTCTGACGCACTCTGACGCTCTCAGACACTCTCAGACGCTCTCTGACGCTCTCTGACACACTCTGACGCTCTCAGACGCACTCAGACGCTCGCAGATGCTCTCTGACGCTCTCAGACGCTCTCAGACACTCTCTGACGCTCTCAGACGCTCTCAGACGCTCTCTGACGCTCTCAGACGCACTCAGATGCTCTCTGACGCTCTCTGACGCGCTCTGAGGCTCTCAGACACTCTCAGACGCACTCAGATGCTCTCAGACGCTCCCTGACGCTCTCAGACGCTCTCTGACGCTCTCAGACGCACTCAGAAGCTCTCTGACACACTCTGACACTCTCAGACGCACTCAGACGCTCTCAGATGCTCTCTGACGCTCTCAGACGCTCTCAGACGCTCTCTGACGCTCTCAGACGCTCTCTGACGCACTCTGACGCTCTCAGACACTCTCAGACACTCTCTGACACTCTCAGGCGCACGCAGACGCACTCTGACGCGCTCAGACGCTCTCTGACTCTCTATGACGCTGGCTGACACACTCACACGCCCTCAGACGCTCTCTGACGCTCTCAGACGCTCCCTGACGCGCTCTGAGGCTCTCAGACACTCTCAGACGCACTCAGATGCTCTCAGACGCTCCCTGACGCTCTCAGACGCTCTCTGACGCTCTCCGACGCTCTCTGACGCAGTCGGACGCTCTCTGATGCACTCAGACGCTCTATGACTCTCTCTGACGCTCTCTGACACACTCTGACGTTCTCTGACGCATTCTGAGACGCACTCCGACGCACTCAGACACTCTCTGACGAACTCAGACACACTCTGATGTTCTCTGAAGCACTCAGATGCTCTCTGACGCTCTCTGACGCACTCTGACGCCCTCAGACGCTCTCTGAAGCACTCAGACGCACTCTGACGCTCTCAGACGCTCTCTGACGCTCTCTGACACACTCTGACGTTCTCTGACGCTTTCTGACGCTCTATGACGCACTCAGACACTCTTTGACTGTCTCTGAAGCTCTCACACGCTCTCTGACGCTCTCTGACGCACTCTGACGCTCTCAGACACTCTCAGACGCACTCAGATGCTCTCAGACGCTCGCTGACGCTCCCTGACGCTCTCAGATGCTCTCTGACGCTCTCTGACGCTCACAGACGCGCTCAGACTCTCTCAGACGCTCTCTGACGCTCTCTGACGCACTCTGACGCTCTCAGACGCTCTCTGAAGCACTCAGACGCACTCTGACGCTCTCAGACGCTCTCTGACTCTCTCTGACGCTCTCTGACACACTCTGACGTTCTCTGACGCTTTCTGACGCTCTATGACGCACTCAGACACTCTTTGACTGTCTCTGAAGCTCTCACACGCTCTCTGATGCACTCTGACGCTCTCAGACACTCTCAGACGCACTCAGATGCTCTCAGACGCTCCCTGAGGCTCCCTGACGCTCTCAGATGCTCTCTGACGCTCTCTGATGCACTCTGAGGCTCTCAGACGCTCTCTGACGCTCTCAGACGCTCTCAGACGCATTCAGACGCTCTCTGACACACTCTGACACTGTCTGACGCTCTCAGACACACTCAGACGCTCTCATAGGCTCTCTGACGCTCTCTGACGCTCACAGACGCGCTCAGACTCTCTCAGACGCTCTCTGACGCACTCAGACGCTCTCAGACACACTCAGACCCTCTCTGACGCTCTCAGACGCTCTCAGAGGCACTCAGAAGCTCTCTGACGCTCTCTGACGCACTCTGACGCTCTCAGACACTCTCAGACACTCTCTGATGCTCTCAGGCGCACTCAGACGCAGTCTGACGCTCTCAGACGCTCTCTGACTCTCTATGACGCTGGCTGACACACTCAGACGCCCTCTGACGCTCTCTGACGCTCTCAGACGCTCCCTGACGCACTCTGAGGCTCTCAGACACTCTCAGACGCACTCAGATGCTCTCAGACGCTCCCTGACGCTCTCAGAAGCTCTCTGACGCTCTCTGACGCTGTCCGACGCTCTCAGACGCAGACGGACGCTCTCTGATGCACTCAGACGCTCTCTGACTCTCTCTGACGCTCTCTGACACATTCTGACGTTCTCTGACCCATTCTGACGCTCTCAGACGCACTCAGACACTCTTTGACTGTCTCAGACGCTCTCAGACGCTCTCTGACGCCCTCTGACGCTCTCAGACACTCTCAGACGCACCCAGATGCTCTCAGACGCTCCCTGACGCTCTCAGACGCTCTCTGACGCACTCTGAGGCTCTCAGACGCTCTCTGACGCTCTCAGACGCTCTCAGACGCACTCAGACGCTCTCTGACACTGTCTGACGCTCTCAGACACACTCAGACGCTCTCATAGGCTCTCTGACGCTCTCTGACGCTCACAGACGCGCTCAGACGCTCTCTGACGCTCTCTGACGCACTCTGACGCTCTCAGACGCTCTCTGAAGCACTCAGACGCACTCTGACGCTCTCAGACGCTCTCTGACTCTCTCTGATGCTCTCTGACACACTCTGACGTTCTCTGACGCTTTCTGACGCTCTATGACGCACTCAGACACTCTTTGACTGTCTCTGAAGCTCTCACACGCTCTCTGATGCACTCTGACGCTCTCAGACACTCTCAGACGCACTCAGATGCTCTCAGACGCTACCTGACGCTCCCTGACGCTCTCAGATGCTCTCTGACGCTCTCTGATGCACTCTGAGGCTCTCAGACGCTCTCTGACGCTCTCAGACGCTCTCAGACGCACTCAGACGCTCTCTGACACACTCTGACACTGTCTGACGCTCTCAGACACACTCAGACGCTCTCATAGGCTCTCTGACGCTCTCTGACGCTCACAGACGCGCTCAGACTCTCTCAGACGCTCTCTGACGCTCTCAGACGCTCTCAGAGGCACTCAGAAGCTCTCTGACGCTCTCTGACGCACTCTGACGCTCTCAGACACTCTCAGACACTCTCTGACGCTCTCAGGCGCACTCAGACGCACTCTGACGCGCTCAGACGCTCTCTGACTCTCTATGACGCTGGCTGACACAGTCAGACGCCCTCAGACGCTCTCTGACGCTCTCAGACACTCTCAGACGCACTCAGATGCTCTCAGACGCTCCCTGACGCTCTCAGACGCTCTCTGACGCTCTCTGACGCTCTCCGACGCTCTCAGACGCAGTCGGACGCTCTCTGATGCACTCAGACGCTCTATGACTCTCTCTGACGCTCTCTGACACACTCTGACGTTCTCTGACGCATTCTGACGCTCTCAGACGCACTCAGACACTCTTTGACTGTCTCAGACGCTCTCAGACGCTCTCTGACGCTCTCTGACGCTCTCAGACACTCTCAGACGCACCCAGATGCTCTCAGACGCTCCCTGACGCTCTCAGACGCTCTGTGACGCAGTCGGACGCTCTCTGATGCACTCAGACGCTCTATGACTCTCTCTGACGCTCTCTGACACACTCTGACGTTCTCTGACGCATTCTGACGCTCTCAGACGCACTCATACACTCTTTGACTGTCTCAGACGCTCTCAGACGCTCTCTGACGCACTCTGACGCTCTCAGACACTCTCAGACGCACTCAGATGCTCTCAGACGCTCCCTGACGCTCTCAGATGCTCTCTGACGCTCTCTGATGCACTCTGAGGCTCTCAGACGCTCTCTGACGCTCTCAGACGCTCTCAGACGCACTCAGACGCTCTCTGACACACTCTGACACTGTCTGACGCTCTCAGACACACTCAGACGCTCTCATAGGCTCTCTGACGCTCTCTGACGCTCACAGACGCGCTCAGACTCTCTCAGACGCTCCCTCACGCACTCAGACGCTCTCAGACACACTCAGACCCTCTCTGACGCTCTCAGACGCTCTCAGAGGCACTCAGAAGCTCTCTGACGCTCTCTGAAGCACTCTGACGCTCTCAGACACTCTCAGACGCTCTCTGACGCTCTCTGACTCACTCTGACGCTCTCAGACGCACTCAGACGCTCGCAGATGCTCTCTGACGCTCTCAGACGCTCTCAGACGCTCTCTGACGCTCTCAGACGCTCTCAGACGCTCTCTGACGCTCTCAGACGCACTCAGATGCTCTCTGACGCTCTCTGACGCGCTCTGAGGCTCTCAGACACTCTCAGACGCACTCAGATGCTCTCAGACGCTCCCTGACGCTCTCAGACGCTCTCTGACGCTCTCAGACGCACTCAGAAGCTTTCTGACACACTCTGACACTCTCAGACGCACTCAGACGCTCTCAGATGCTCTCTGACGCTCTCAGACGCTCTCAGACGCTCTCTGACGCTCTCAGACGCTCTCTGACGCACTCTGACGCTCTCAGACACTCTCAGACACTCTCTGACACTCTCAGGCGCACTCAGACGCACTCTGACGCGCTCAGACGCTCTCTGACTCTCTATGACGCTGGCTGACACACTCACACGCCCTCAGACGCTCTCTGACGCTCTCAGACGCTCCCTGACGCGCTCTGAGGCTCTCAGACACTCTCAGATGCACTCAGATGCTCTCAGACGCTCCCTGACGCTCTCAGACGCTCTCTGACGCTCTCTGACGCTCTCCGACGCTCTCTGACGCAGTCGGACGCTCTCTGATGCACTCAGACGCTCTATGACTCTCTCTGACGCTCTCAGACGCTCTCTGACGCTCTCTGACGCTCTCAGACACTCTCAGACGCACCCAGATGCTCTCAGACGCTCCCTGACGCTCTCAGACGCTCTGTGACGCAGTCGGACGCTCTCTGATGCACTCAGACGCTCTATGACTCTCTCTGACGCCTTCTGACACACTCTGACGTTCTCTGACGCATTCTGACGCTCTCAGACGCACTCATACACTCTTTGACTGTCTCAGACGCTCTCAGACGCTATCTGACGCACTCTGACGCTCTCAGACACTCTCAGACGCACTCAGATGCTCTCAGACGCTCCCTGACGCTCTCAGATGCTCTCTGACGCTCTCTGATGCACTCTGAGGCTCTCAGACGCTCTCTGACGCTCTCAGACGCTCTCAGACGCACTCAGACGCTCTCTGACACACTCTGACACTGTCTGACGCTCTCAGACACACTCAGACGCTCTCATAGGCTCTCTGACGCTCTCTGACGCTCACAGACGCGCTCAGACTCTCTCAGACGCTCCCTCACGCACTCAGACGCTCTCAGACACACTCAGACCCTCTCTGACGCTCTCAGACGCTCTCAGACGCACTCAGACACTCTTTGACTGTCTCAGACGCTCTCAGACGCTCTCTGACGCCCTCTGACGCTCTCAGACACTCTCAGACGCACCCAGATGCTCTCAGACGCTCCCTGACGCTCTCAGACGCTCTGAGACGCAGTCGGACGCTCTCTGATTCACTCAGACGCTCTATGACTCTCTCTGACGCTCTCTGACACACTCTGACGTTCTCTGACGCATTCTGACGCTCTCAGACGCACTCAGACACTCTTTGACTGTCGCAGACGCTCTCAGACGCTCTCTGACGCTCTCAGACACTCTCAGACGCACTCAGATGCTCTCAGACGCTCCCTGACGCTCCCTGACGCTCTCAGATGCTCTCTGACGCTCTGTGATGAACTCTGAGGCTCTCAGACGTTCTCTGACGCTCTCAGACGCTCTCAGACGCACTCAGACGCTCTCTGACACACTCTGACACTGTCTGACGCTCTCAGACACACTCAGACGCTCTCATAGGCTCTCTGACGCTCTCTGACGCTCACAGACGCGCTCAGACTCTCTCAGACGCTCCCTCACGCACTCAGACGCTCTCAGACACACTCAGACCCTCTCTGACGCTCTCAGACGCTCTCAGAGGCACTCAGAAGCTCTCTGACGCTCTCTGACGCACTCTGACGCTCTCAGACACTCTCAGACGCTCTCTGACGCTCTCTGACTCACTCTGACGCTCTCAGACGCACTCAGACGCTCGCAGATGCTCTCTGACGCTCTCAGACGCTCTCAGACGCTCTCTGACGCTCTCAGACGCTCTCAGACGCTCTCTGACGCTCTCAGACGCACTCAGATGCTCTCTGACGCTCTCTGACGCGCTCTGAGGCTCTCAGACACTCTCAGACGCACTCAGATGCTCTCAGACGCTCCCTGACGCTCTCAGACGCTCTCTGACGCTCTCAGACGCACTCAGAAGCTTTCTGACACACTCTGACACTCTCAGACGCACTCAGACGCTCTCAGATGCTCTCTGACGCTCTCAGACGCTCTCAGACGCTCTCTGACGCTCTCAGACGCTCTCTGACGCACTCTGACGCTCTCAGACACTCTCAGACACTCTCTGACACTCTCAGGCGCACTCAGACGCACTCTGACGCGCTCAGACGCTCTCTGACTCTCTATGACGCTGGCTGACACACTCACACGCCCTCAGACGCTCTCTGACGCTCTCAGACGCTCCCTGACGCGCTCTGAGGCTCTCAGACACTCTCAGACGCACTCAGATGCTCTCAGACGCTCCCTGACGCTCTCAGACGCTCTCTGACGCTCTCTGACGCTCTCCGACGCTCTCTGACGCAGTCGGACGCTCTCTGATGCACTCAGACGCTCTATGACTCTCTCTGACGCTCTCTGACACACTCTGACGTTCTCTGACGCATTCTGACGCTCTCAGACGCACTCAGACACTCTTTGACTGTCTCAGACGCTCTCAGACGCTCTCTGACGCCCTCTGACGCTCTCAGACACTCTCAGACGCACCCAGATGCTCTCAGACGCTCCCTGACGCTCTCAGACGCTCTGAGACGCAGTCGGACGCTCTCTGATTCACTCAGACGCTCTATGACTCTCTCTGACGCTCTCTGACACACTCTGACGTTCTCTGACGCATTCTGACGCTCTCAGACGCACTCAGACACTCTTTGACTGTCGCAGACGCTCTCAGACGCTCTCTGACGCTCTCAGACACTCTCAGACGCACTCAGATGCTCTCAGACGCTCCCTGACGCTCCCTGACGCTCTCAGATGCTCTCTGACGCTCTGTGATGAACTCTGAGGCTCTCAGACGCTCTCTGACGCTCTCAGACGCTCTCAGACGCACTCAGACGCTCTCTGACACACTCTGACACTGTCTGACGCTCTCAGACACACTCAGACGCTCTCATAGGCTCTCTGACGCTCTCTGACGCTCACAGACGCGCTCACTCTCTCAGACGCTCCCTCACGCACTCAGACGCTCTCAGACACACTCAGACCCTCTCTGACGCTCTCAGACGCTCTCAGAGGCACTCAGAAGCTCTCTGACGCTCTCTGACGCACTCTGACGCTCTCAGACACTCTCAGACGCTCTATGACGCTCTCTGACACACTCTGACGCTCTCAGACGCACTCAGACGCTCTCAGATGCTCTCTGACGCTCTCAGACGCTCTCAGACGCTCTCAGACGCACTCAGATGCTCTCTGACGCTCTCTGACGCACTCTGAGGCTCTCAGACGCTCTCTGACGCTCTTAAGACGCTCTCAGACGCACTCAGACGCTCTCTGACACACTCTGACACTCTCAGACACACTCAGACGCTCTCAGATGCTCTCTGACGCTCTCAGACGCTCTCAGACGCTCTCTGACGCTCTCAGACGCTCTCAGACGCTCTCTGACGCTCTCAGACGCACTCAGATGCTCTCTGACGCTCTCTGACGCGCTCTGAGGCTCTCAGACACTCACAGACGCACTCAGATGCTCTCAGACGCTCCCTGACGCTCTCAGACGCTCTCTGACGCTCTCTGACGCTCTCCGACGCTCTCAGACGCAGTCGGACGCTCTCTGATGCACTCAGACGCTCTATGACTCTCTCTGACGCTCTCTGACACACTCTGACGTTCTCTGACGCATTCTGACGCTCTCAGACGCACTCAGACGCACTCAGACACTCTTTGACTGTCTCAGACGCTCTCTGACGCTCTCTGACGCTCTCTGACGCACTCTGACGCTCTCAGACACTCTCAGACGCACTCAGATGCTCTCAGACGCTCCCTGACGCTCCCTGACGCTCTCAGATGCTCTCTGACGCTCTCTGATGCACTCTGAGGCTCTCAGACGCTCTCTGACGCTCTCTGACGCTCACAAACGCGCTCAGACTCTCTCAGACGCTCTCTCACGCACTCAGACGCTCTCAGACACACTCAGACCCTCTCTGACGCTCTCAGACGCTCTCAGAGGCACTCAGAAGCTCTCTGACGCTCTCTGACGCACTCTGACGCTCTCAGACACTCTCAGACGCTCTCTGACGCTCTCTGACACACTCTGACGCTCTCAGACGCACTCAGACGCTCTCAGATGCTCTCTGACGCTCTCAGACGCTCTAAGACGCTCTCTGACGCTCTCAGACGCTCTCTGACGCTCTCAGACGCACTCAGATGCTCTCTGACGCTCTCTGACGCACTCTGAGGCTCTCAGACGCTCTCTGACGCTCTTCAGACGCTCTCAGACGCACTCAGACGCTCTCTGACACACTCTGACACTCTCAGACGCTCTCTGACGCACTCAGACGCACTCAGACGCTCTCTGACACACTCTGACACTGTCTGACGCTCTCAGACGCTCTCTGACGCATTCAAACGCTCTCAGACGCTCTCTGACGCTGTCAGACGCACTCAGACACTCTCAGACGCTCTCTGACACTCTCTGACGCACTCTGACGCTCTCAGACACACTCAGACCCTCTCTGACGCTCTCAGACGCTCTCAGAGGCACCCAGAAGCTCTCTGACGCTCTCTGACGCACTCTGACGCACTCAGACACTCTCAGACGCTCTCTGACGCTCTCAGACGCACTCAGACACTCTCTGATGCTCTCAGACACTCTCAGCCACACTCAGACGCACTCTGAAGCTCTCAGACGCTCTCTGACTCTCCATGAGGCTGGCTGACACACTCAGACGCTCTCAGACGCTCTCTGACGCACTCAGACGCTCTCTGACGCTCCCTGATGCACTCTGACGCTCTCAGACACTCTCAGACGCACTCAGATGCTCTCAGACGCTCCCTGACGCTCTCAGACGCTCTCTGACGCTCTCAGACGCTCTCTGACGCTCTCTGACGCACTCTGACGCTCTCAGACACTCTCTGACGCTGTCAGACGCACTCAAACACACTCAGACGCTCTCAGACACACTCAGACGCTATCTGACGCTCTCAGACGCTCTCTGACGCTCTCAGACACACTCTGACGCTCTCAGACACACTCAGACGCTATCTGACGCTCTCAGACGCACTCTGACGCACTCAGACACTCTCTGACGCTGTCAGACGCACTCAAACATACTCAGACGCTCTCAGACGCTCTCTGAGGCACTCTGACGCTCTCAGACACACTCAGACGCTATCTGACGCTCTCAGACGCACTCAGACAAACTCAGACGCTCTCTGACGCCCTCTGACGCTCTCTGAAGCACTCTGACGCTCTCAGAAGCACTCAGACGCTCTCAGGCGCACTCTGACGCTCTCTGACGTTCTCAGACGCACTCAGACGCACTCCGACGCTTTCTGACGCCCTCTGACGCTCTCTGACGCACTCTGACTCTCTCAGACGCACTCAGACGCACTCAGAAGCTCTGTGACGCTCTCTGACGCACTCTGACGCTCTCAGACACATTCAGACGCTCTCTGACGCTCTCCGACGCTCTCCGACGCACTCAGACGCTCTATGACGCACTCAGACGCTCTCTGACTCTCTCTGACGCTCTCTGACACACTCTGACATTCTCTGAAGCTCTCAGACGCTCTCTGACACACTCTGACGTTCTCTGACGCTTTCTGACGCTCTATGACGCACTCAGACACTCTTTGACTGTCTCTGAAGATCTCACACGCTCTCTGACGCACTCTGACGCTCTCAGACACTCTCAGACGCACTCAGATGCTCTCAGACGCTCCCTGACGCTCCCTGACGCTCCCTGACGCTCTCAGATGCTCTCTGACGCTCTCTGATGCACTCTGAGGCTCTCAGACGCTCTCTGACGCTCTCAGACGCTCTCAGACGCACTCAAACATACTCAGACGCTCTCAGACGCTCTCTGAGGCACTCTGACGCTCTCAGACACACTCAGACGCTATCTGACGCTCTCAGACGCACTCAGACAAACTCAGACGCTCTCTGACGCCCTCTGACGCTCTCTGAAGCACTCTGACGCTCTCAGACGCACTCTGACGCTCTCTGACGTTCTCAGACGCACTCAGACGCACTCTGACGCTCTCAGACACTCTCAGACGCACTCAGATGCTCTCACACGCTCCCTGACGCTCCCTGACGCTCTCAGATGCTCTCTGACGCTCTCTGATGCACTCTGAGGCTCTCAGACGCTCTCTGACGCTCTCAGACGCTCTCAGACGCACTCAGACGCTCTCTGACACACTCTGACACTGTCTGACGCTCTCAGACACACTCAGACGCTCTCATAGGCTCTCTGACGCTCTCTGACGCTCACAGACGCGCTCAGACTCTCTTAGACGCTCTCTGACGCACTCAGTCGCTCTCAGACACACTCAGACCCTCTCTGACACTCTCAGACGCTCTCAGAGGCACTCAGAAGCTCTCTGACGCTCTCTGACGCACTCTGACGCTCTCAGACACTCTCAGACACTCTCTGACGCTCTCAGGCGCACTCAGACGCACTCTGACGCGCTCAGACGCTCTCTGACTCTCTATGACGCTGGCTGACACACTCACACGCCCTCAGACGCTCTCTGACGCTCTCAGACGCTCCCTGACGCGCTCTGAGGCTCTCAGACACTCTCTGACGCACTCAGATGCTCTCAGACGCTCCCTGACGCTCTCAGACGCTCTCTGACGCTCTCTGACGCTCTCAGTCGCAGTCGGACGCTCTCTGATGCACTCAGACGCTCTATGACTCTCTCTGACGCTCTCTGACACACTCTGACGTTCTCTGACGCATTCTGACGCTCTCAGACGCACTGAGACACTCTTTGACTGTCTCAGACGCTCTCTGACGCTCTCTGACGCTCTCAGACGCACCCAGATGCTCTCAGACGCTCCCTGACGCTCTCAGACGCTCTCAGACGCAGTCGGACGCTCTCTGATGCACTCAGACGCTCTATGACTCTCTCTGACGCTCTCTGACACACTCTGACGTTCTCTGACGCATTCTGACGCTCTCAGACGCACTCAGACACTCTTTGACTGTCTCAGACGCTCTCAGACGCTCTCTGACGCACTCTGACGCTCTCAGACACTCTCAGACGCACTCAGATGCTCTCAGACGCTCCCTGACGCTCCCTGACGCTCTCAGATGCTCTCTGACGCTCTCTGATGCACTCTGAGGCTCTCAGACGCTCTCTGACGCTCTCAGACGCTCTCAGACGCACTCAGACGCTCTCTGACACACTCTGACACTGTCTGACGCTCTCAGACACACTCAGACGCTCTCATAGGCTCTCTGACGCTCTCTGACGCTCACAGACGCGCTCAGACTCTCTCAGACGCTCTCTCACGCACTCAGACGCTCTCAGACACACTCAGACCCTCTCAGACACACTCAGACCCTCTCTGACGCTCTCAGACGCTCTCAGAGGCACTCAGAAGCTCTCTGACGCTCTCTGACGCACTCTGACGCTCTCAGACACTCTCAGACGCTCTCTGACGCTCTCTGACACACTCTGACGCTCTCAGACGCACTCAGACGCTCTCAGATGCTCTCTGACGCTCTCAGACGCTCTCAGACGCTCTCTGACACACTCTGACACTGTCTGACGCTCTCAGACACACTCAGACGCTCTCATAGGCTCTCTGACGCTCTCTGACGCTCACAGACGCGCTCAGACTCTCTCAGACGCTCTCTCACGCACTCAGACGCTCTCAGACACACTCAGACCCTCTCTGACGCTCTCAGACGCTCTCAGAGGCACTCAGAAGCTCTCTGACGCTCTCTGACGCACTCTGACGCTCTCAGACACTCTCAGACGCTCTCTGACGCTCTCTGACACACTCTGACGCTCTCAGACGCACTCAGACGCTCTCAGATGCTCTCTGACGCTCTCAGACGCTCTCAGACGCTCTCTGACGCTCTCAGACGCTCTCAGACGCTCTCTGACGCTCTCAGACGCACTCAGATGCTCTCTGAGGCACTCTGACGCTCTCAGACACACTCAGACGCTATCTGACGCTCTCAGACGCACTCAGACAAACTCAGACGCTCTCTGACGCCCTCTGACGCTCTCTGAAGCACTCTGACGCTCTCAGAAGCACTCTGACGCTCTCTGACGTTCTCAGACACACTCTGATGCTCTCAGACACTCTCAGCCACACTCAGACGCACTCTGACGCTCTCAGACGCTCTCTGACTCTCCATGAGGCTGGCTGACACACTCAGACGCTCTCAAACGCTCTCTGACGCACTCAGACGCTCTCTGACGCTCCCTGACGCACTCTGAAGCTCTCAGACACTCTCAGACGCACTCAGATGCTCTCAGACGCTCCCTGACGCTCTCAGACGCTCTCTGACGCTCTCAGACGCTCACTGACGCTCTCTGACGCACTCTGACGCTCTCAGACACTCTCTGACGCTGTCAGACGCACTCAAACACACTCAGACGCTCTAAGACACACTCAGACGCTATCTGACGCTCTCAGACGCTCTCTGACGCTCTCAGACACACTCTGACGCTCTAAGACACACTCAGACGCTATCTGACGCTCTCAGACGCACTCTGACGCACTCAGACACTCTCTGACGCTGTCAGACGCACTCAAACATACTCAGACGCTCTCAGACGCTCTCTGAGGCACTCTGACGCTCTCAGACACACTCAGACGCTATCTGACGCTCTCAGACGCTCTCAGACAAACTCAGACGCTCTCTGACGCCCTCTGACGCTCTCTGAAGCACTCTGACGCTCTCAGAAGCACTCAGACGCTCTCAGACGCACTCTGACGCTCTCTGACGTTCTCAGACGCACTCAGACGCACTCCGACGCTTTCTGACGCACTCTGACTCTCTCAGATGCACTCAGACGCACTCAGAAGCTCTGTGACGCTCTCTGACGCACTCTGACGCTCTCAGAAACATTCAGACGCTCTCTGACGCTCTCCGACGCTCTCCGACGCTCTCAGACGCTCTATGACGCACTCAGACGCTCTCTGACTCTCTCTGACGCTCTCTGACACACTCTGACATTCTCTGAAGCTCTCAGACGCTCTCTGACGCTCTCTGACGCACTCTGAAGCTCTCAGAAGCACTCAGACGCGCTCACACGCTCTGTGACGCTCTCAGACGCTCTCTGACGCTCTCAGACGTTCTCAGACGCTCTATGACGCTCTCTGACACACTCAGACGCTCTCTGACGATCTCGGACTTTCTCGGTCGCTCTCTGACGCTCACAGACGCGCTCAGACGCTCTCAGACGCTCTCTGATGCTCTCTGACGCACTCTGACGCTCTCAGACACATTCAGACCCTCTCTGACGCTCTCAGACGCACTCAGAAGCTCACTGACGCTCTCTGACGCTCTCTGACGCTCTCAGACACACTCAGACGCTCTCTGACGCTCTGAGACGCACTCCGACGCACTCAGACACTCTCTGACGTTCTCTGAAGCACTCAGACGCTCTCTGACGCTCTCTGACGCACTCTGACGCTCTCTGACGCTCTCTGAAGCACTCAGACGCACTCTGACGCTCTCAGACGCTCTCTGACTCTCTCTGACGCTCTCTGACACACTCTGACGTTTTCTGACGCTTTCTGACGCTCTCAGACGTACTCAGACACTCTTTGACTGTCTCTGAAGCTCTCACACGCTCTCTGACGCTCTCTGACGCACTCTGACGCTCTCAGACACTCTCAGACGCACTCAGATGCTCTCAGACGCTCCCTGACGCTCCCTGACGTTCTCAGATGCTCTTTGATGCTCTCTGATGCACTCTGAGGCTCTCAGACGCTCTCTGACGCTCTCAGACGCTCTCAGACGCACTCAGGCACTCTCAGACACTCTCTGACTCTCTCAGGCGCACTCAGACGCACTCAGATGCTCTCAGACGCTCCCTGACGCTCCCTGACGCTCTCAGATGCTCTCTGACGCTCTCTGATGCACTCTGAGGCTCTCAGACGCTCTCTGACGCTCTCAGACGCTCTCAGACGCACTCAGGCACTCTCAGACACTCTCTGACGCTCTCAGGCGCACTCAGACGCTCTCAGATGCTCTCTGACGCTCTCTAATGCACTCTGAGGCTCTCAGACGCTCTCTGACGCTCTCAGACGCACTCAGACGCTCTCTGACACACTCTGACACTGTCTGACGCTCTCAGACACACTCAGACGCTCTCATAGGCTCTCTGACGCTCTCTGACGCTCACAGACGCGCTCAGACTCTGTCAGACGCTCTCTGACGCTCTCTGACGCACTCAGACGCACTGAGACACTCTCTGACGCACTCAGACTCTCTCAGACGCTCTTTGACGCTCTCTGACGCACTCTGATGCTTTCAGACACTCTCAGGCGCACTCAGACGCACTCTGACGCTCTCAGACGCTCTCTGACTCTCTTTGACGCTGGCTGACACACTCAGACGCCCTCAGACGCTCTCTGACGCTCTCAGACGCTCCCTGACGCACTCTGAGGCTCTCAGACACTCTCAGACGCACTCAGATGCTCTCAGACGCTCCCTGACGCTCTCAGACGCTCTCTGACGCTCTTTGACGCTCTCCGACGCTCTCAGACGCAGTCGGACGCTCTCTGATGCACTCAGACGCTCTCTGACTCTCTCTGACGCTCTCTGACACACTCTGACGTTCTGTGACGCTTTCTGACGCTCTCAGACGCACTCAGACACTCTTTGACTGTCTCTGAAGCTCTCAGACGCTCTCTGACGCTCTCTGACGCTCTCAGACACTCTCAGACGCACTCAGATGCTCTCAGACGCTCCCTGACGCTCTCAGACGCTCTCTGACGCACTCTGAGGCTCTCAGACGCTCTCTGACGCTCTCAGACGCTCTCAGACGCACTCAGACGCTCTCTGACACACTCTGACACTGTCTGACGCTCTCAAACGCACTCAGACGCTCTCAGACGCTCTCAGATGCTCTCAGACGCACTCTGACGCTCTCAGATGCTCTCAGACGCTCTCTGACGCTCTCTGACACACTCTGACGCTCTCAGACGCACTCAGACGCTCTCAGACGCTCTCAGGCGCTCTCAGACGCTCTCAGACGCTCTCTGACGCTCTCAGGCGCACTCAGACGCACTCAGATGCTCTCAGACGCTCCCTGACGCTCCCTGACGCTCTCAGATGCTCTCTGACGCTCTCTGATGCACTCTGAGGCTCTCAGACGCTCTCTGACGCTCTCAGACGCTCTCAGACGCACTCAGGCACTCTCAGACACTCTCTGACGCTCTCAGGCGCACTCAGACGCTCTCAGATGCTCTCTGACGCTCTCTAATGCACTCTGAGGCTCTCAGACGCTCTCTGACGCTCTCAGACGCACTCAGACGCTCTCTGACACACTCTGACACTGTCTGACGCTCTCAGACACACTCAGACGCTCTCATAGGCTCTCTGACGCTCTCTGACGCTCACAGACGCGCTCAGACTCTGTCAGACGCTCTCTGACGCTCTCTGACGCACTCAGACGCACTGAGACACTCTCTGACGCACTCAGACTCTCTCAGACGCTCTTTGACGCTCTCTGACGCACTCTGATGCTTTCAGACACTCTCAGGCGCACTCAGACGCACTCTGAGGCTCTCAGACGCTCTCTGACTCTCTTTGACGCTGGCTGACACACTCAGACGCCCTCAGACGCTCTCTGACGCTCTCAGACGCTCCCTGACGCACTCTGAGGCTCTCAGACACTCTCAGACGCACTCAGATGCTCTCAGACGCTCCCTGACGCTCTCAGACGCTCTCTGACGCTCTTTGACGCTCTCCGACGCTCTCAGACGCAGTCGGACGCTCTCTGATGCACTCAGACGCTCTCTGACTCTCTCTGACGCTCTCTGACACACTCTGACGTTCTGTGACGCTTTCTGACGCTCTCAGACGCACTCAGACACTCTTTGACTGTCTCTGAAGCTCTCAGACGCTCTCTGACGCTCTCTGACGCTCTCAGACACTCTCAGACGCACTCAGATGCTCTCAGACGCTCCCTGACGCTCTCAGACGCTCTCTGACGCACTCTGAGGCTCTCAGACGCTCTCTGACGCTCTCAGACGCTCTCAGATGCTCTCAGACGCTCTCAGGCGCTCTCAGACGCTCTCAGACGCTCTCTGACGCTCTCAGGCGCACTCAGACGCACTCAGATGCTCTCAGACGCTCCCTGACGCTCCCTGACGCTCTCAGATGCTCTCTGACGCTCTCTGATGCACTCTGAGGCTCTCAGACGCTCTCTGACGCTCTCAGACGCTCTCAGACGCACTCAGGCACTCTCAGACACTCTCTGACGCTCTCAGGCGCACTCAGACGCTCTCAGATGCTCTCTGACGCTCTCTAATGCACTCTGAGGCTCTCAGACGCTCTCAGACGCACTCAGACGCTCTCTGACACACTCTGACACTGTCTGACGCTCTCAGACACACTCAGACGCTCTCATAGGCTCTCTGACGCTCTCTGACGCTCACAGACGCGCTCAGACTCTGTCAGACGCTCTCTGACGCTCTCTGACGCACTCAGACGCACTGAGACACTCTCTGACGCACTCAGACTCTCTCAGACGCTCTTTGACGCTCTCTGACGCACTCTGATGCTTTCAGACACTCTCAGGCGCACTCAGACGCACTCTGACGCTCTCAGACGCTCTCTGACTCTCTTTGACGCTGGCTGACACACTCAGACGCCCTCAGACGCTCTCTGACGCTCTCAGACGCTCCCTGACGCACTCTGAGGCTCTCAGACACTCTCAGACGCACTCAGATGCTCTCAGACGCTCCCTGACGCTCTCAGACGCTCTCTGACGCTCTTTGACGCTCTCCGACGCTCTCAGACGCAGTCGGACGCTCTCTGATGCACTCAGACGCTCTCTGACTCTCTCTGACGCTCTCTGACACACTCTGACGTTCTGTGACGCTTTCTGACGCTCTCAGACGCACTCAGACACTCTTTGACTGTCTCTGAAGCTCTCAGACGCTCTCTGACGCTCTCTGACGCTCTCAGACACTCTCAGACGCACTCAGATGCTCTCAGACGCTCCCTGACGCTCTCAGACGCTCTCTGACGCACTCTGAGGCTCTCAGACGCTCTCTGACGCTCTCAGACGCTCTCAGACGCACTCAGACGCTCTCTGACACACTCTGACACTGTCTGACGCTCTCAAACGCACTCAGACGCTCTCAGACGCTCTCAGATGCTCTCAGACGCACTCTGACGCTCTCAGATGCTCTCAGACGCTCTCTGACGCTCTCTGACACACTCTGACGCTCTCAGACGCACTCAGACGCTCTCAGACGCTCTCAGGCGCTCTCAGACGCTCTCAGACGCTCTCTGACGCTCTCAGACGCACTCAGATGCTCTCTGACGCTCTCTGACGCACTCTGAGGCTCTCAGACGCTCTCTGACGCTCTTCAGACGCTCTCAGACGCACTCAGACGCTCTCTGACACACTCTGACACTGTCTGACGCTCTCAGACACTCTCAGACGCTCACAGACGCGCTCAGACACTGTCAGACGCTCTCTGACGCTCTCTGACGCACTCAGACGCTCTCAGACGCACTTAGACCCTCTCTGACGCTCTCAGACGCACTCAGACGCACTCAGACACTCTCTGACGCACTCAGACTCTCTCAGACGCTCTCTGACACACTCAGACTCACTCAGAAACACACTGTCACTCTCTGACACTCTCTGACACTCTCTGTCACTCTCTGACACTCTCAGAAACTCTCTGACACTCTCTGATACTCTCTTACACACTCTGGCACTCTCTGACACACTCTGACACTCTCAGAAACTTTCTGACAATCTGTGTCACTCTCTGACAGTCTCTGACACACTCTGTCACTCTCTGACACTCTCTGACACTCTCAGAAACTCTCTGACACTCTCTGACCCTCTCTGATACTCTCTGTCCCTTTCTGACACACTCTGTCACTCTCTGACACCCTCTGACGCACTGTGACACTCTCAGAAACTCTCTGACAGTCTCTGACTCTCACTGACACACTCTGTCACTCTCTGACACTCTCTGACATTCTCTGATACTCTCAGATACTCTCTGACACTTTCAGACACTCTCTGACACTCTGTGACATTCTCTGACACTCTCAGACACTCTCAGAAACTCGCTGACACTCCCTGAAGCTCTCTGACACTCTCAGACACTCTCTGTCACCCTCTGACACACTCTGTCACTCTCTGACACTCTCTGACACTCTCTGACACTCTTTGAAACTCTCTGACACTCTCTGACAATCTCAGACACTCTCTGACACATTCTGACACTCTCAGACACTCTCAGAAACTCTCTGAGACTCTCTGAAACACTCTGTCACTCTCTGACACTCTCTGACACTCTCTGAAACTCTCTGACACTCTCTGAAACTCTCTGTCACTCTCTGACGAACTCTGACGCTCTCAGACACTCTCTGACACACTCTGACACCCTCTGACAATCTCCAACACACTCAGACTCACTCAGAAACACTCTGACACTCTCACACACACTCTGACACTCTCTGACACACTCTGACACACTCAGACACACTCAGAAACACTCTGACACTCTCTGACATTCTCAGACACGCTCTGACACTCTCTGAAACACTCTGACACACTCTGTCACTCTCTGACACTCTCTGACACTCTCTGTCACTCTCTGACGCTCTCAGAAACTCTCTGACACTCTCTGACATTCTCTGACAATCTAAGACACTCTCAGAAACTCGCTGACACTCTCTGACACTCTCAGACACTCTCTGTCACTCTCTGACACACTCTGTCACTCTCTGACACTCTCAGAAATTTTCTGACAATCTGTGACACTCTCTGACAGTCTCTGACACACTCTGTCACTCTCTGACATTCTCTGACACTCTCAGAATTTCTCTTACACTCTCTGACCCTCTCTGATACTCTCTGTCACTCTCTGACACACTCTGTCACTCTCTGACATTCTCTGACACACTGTGACACTCTCAGAAACTCTCTGACACTCTCTGACTCTCCCTGACACACTCTGTCACTCTCTGACACTTTCAGATACTCTCTGACACTTTCTGACACTCTCTGACACTCTGTGACATTCTCTGACACTCTCAGACACTGTCAGAAACACTGTGACACTCTCTGACACTCTCAGAAACTCTCAGAAACTCTCTGACACTCTCTGAAACTCTCTGACACACTGTGACAAACTCTGTCCCTCTCTGACACTCTCTGACACACTCTGTCACTCTCTGACACTCTCAGAAACTCTCTGACACTCTCTCTCTCCCTCTGACACTAACTGACACACTCTGTTACTCTCTGACACTCTCTGACACACTGTGACACTCTCAGAAACTCTCTGACACTTTCTGACACTCTGTGAGATTCTCTGACACTCTCTGTCACTCTCTGACACTCTCCGACACTCTCTGACCCTCTCTGATACTCTCTGTCACTCTCTGACACACTCTGTCACACTCTGACAATCTCTCACACACTGTGAAACTCTCAGAAACTCTCTGACACTCTCTGACACTTTCTGAAACTCTCTGACACTCTCTGACACCCTCTGACACTCTCTGACACTCTCAGCCATTCTCTGACACTCTCTGTCACTCTCTGACACTCTCTGACACTCTCTGACACTCTCAGACACTCTCAGAAACTCGCTGACACTCTCTGAAGCTCTCTGACACTCTCAGACACTCTCTGTCACTCTCTGACACACTCTGTCACTCTCTGACACTCTCTGACACACTCTGACACTCTCTGAAACTCTCTGACACTCTCTGACACTCTCAGACACTCTCTGACACATTCTGACACTCTCAGGCACTCTCAGAAACTCTCTGAGACTCTCTGACAATCTCAGACACTCTCAGACACTCTCTGTCACTCTCTGACACACTCTGTCACTCTCTGACACTCTCTGACACACTCAGACTCACTCAGAAACAGTCTGACACTCTCTGTCACTCTCTGACACACTCTGTCACTCTCTGACACTCTCTGACGATCTCTGACGCTCTCAGACACTCTCTGACACACTCTGACACTCTCTGACACTCTCCAACACACTCAGACTCACTCAGAAACAGTCTGACACTCTCTGTCACTCTCTGACACACTCTGTCACTCTCTGACACTCTCTGACACACTGTGAAACTCTCAGAATCTCTCTGACACTCTCTGACACACACTGACACTCTCAGACACTCTCAGAAACTCGCTGACACTCTCTGAAGCTCTCTGACACTCTCAGACACTCTCTGTCACTCTCTGACACACTCTGTCACTCTCTGACACTCTCTGACACACTCTGACACTCTTTGAAACTCTCTGACACTCTCTGACAATCTCAGACACTCTCTGACACATTCTGACACTCTCAGACACTCTCAGAAACTTTCTGAGACTCGCTGACACACTCTGTCACTCTCTGACACTCTCTGACACACTCTGACACTCTCTGAAACTCTCTGACACTCTCTGAAACTCTCTGTCACTCTCTGACGAACTCTGATGCTCTCAGACACACTCTGACACACTCTGACACTCTCTGACACTCTCCAACACACTCAGACTCACTCAGAAACACTCTGACACTCTCTGACACTCTCAGACACAAACTGACACTCTCTGAAACACTCTGACACACTCTGTCACTCTCTGACAATCTCTGACGCACTCAGACACACTCAGAAACACTCTGACACTCTCTGACATTCTCAGACACACTCTGACACTTTCTGAAACATTCTGACACACTCTGTCACTCTCTGACACTCTCTGACACTCTCTGTCACTCTCTGACACTCTCAGAAACTCTCTGACACTCTCTGTCACTCTCTGACACTCTCTGACACACTCTGTTACTCTCTGACACTCTCTGACAAACTGTGACACTCTCAGAAACTCTCTGACACTTTCTGACACTCTGTGACATTCTCTGACACTCACTGTCACTCTCTGACACTCTCTGACACTCTCTGACAGACTCTGTCACTCTCTGACACTCTCTGACACACTCTGACACTCTCAGAAACTCTCTGACACTCTCTGATACTCTCTTACACACTCTGGCACTCTCTGACACACTCTGACACTCTCAGAAACTTTCTGACAATCTGTGTCACTCTCTGACAGTCTCTGACACACTCTGTCACTCTCTGACACTCTCAGAAACTCTCTGACACTCTCTGACACTCTCTGATACTCTCTGTCCCTCTCTGACACTCTCTGACGCACTGTGACACTCTCAGAAACTCTCTGACAGTCTCTGACTCTCTCTGACACACTCTGTCACTCTCTGACACTCTCTGACATTCTCTGATACTCTCAGATACTCTCTGACACTTTCAGACACTCTCTGACACTCTGTGACATTCTCTGACACTCTCAGACACTCTCAGAAACTCGCTGACACTCCCTGAAGCTCTCTGACACTCTCAGACACTCTCTGTCACCCTCTGACACACTCTGTCACTCTCTGACACTCTCTGACACACTCTGACACTCTTTGAAACTCGCTGACACTCTCTGACAATCTCAGACACTCTCTGACACATTCTGACACTCTCAGACACTCTCAGAAACTCTCTGAGAATCTCTGACGAACTCTGACGCTCTCAGACACTCTCTGACACACTCTGACACTCTCTGACAATCTCCAACACACTCAGACTCACTCAGAAACACTCTGACACTCTCAGACACACTCTGACACTCTCTGACACACTCTGACGCACTCAGATACACTCAGAAACACTCTGACACTCTCTGACATTCTCAGACACACTCTGACACTCTCTGAAACACTCTGACACTCTCTGTCACTCTCTGACGCTCTCAGAAACTCTCTGACACTCTCTGACATTCTCTGACAATCTAAGACACTCTCAGAAACTCGCTGACACTCTCTGACACTCTCAGACACTCTCTGTCACTCTCTGACACACTCTGTCACTCTCTGACACTCTCAGAAATTTTCTGACAATCTGTGACACTCTCTGACAGTCTCTGACACACTCTGTCACTCTCTGACATTCTCTGACACTCTCAGAATTTCTCTGACACTCTCTGACCCTCTCTGATACTCTCTGTCACTCTCTGACACACTCTGTCACTCTCTGACATTCTCTGACACACTGTGACACTCTCAGAAACTCTCTGACACTCTCTAACTCTCCCTGACACACTCTGTCACTCTCTGACACTCTCAGATACTCTCTGACACTTTCTGACACTCTCTGACACTCTGTGACATTCTCTGACACTCTCAGACACTGTCAGAAACACTGTGACACTCTCTGACACTCTCAGAAACTCTCAGAAACTCTCTGACACTCTCTGAAACTCTCTGACACACTGTGACAAACTCTGTCACTCTCTGATACTCTCAGTCCCTCTCTGACACTTTCTGACGCACTCTGTCACTCTCTGACACTCTCAGAAACTCTCTGACACTCTCTCTCACTCTCTGACACTCACTGACACACTCTGTTACTCTCTGACACTCTCTGACACACTGTGACACTCTCAGAAACTCTCTGACACTTTCTGACACTCTGTGACATTCTCTGACACTCTCTGTCACTCTCTGACACTCTCCGACACTCTCTGACCCTCTCTGATACTCTCTGTCACTCTCTGACACACTCTGTCACTCTCTGACACTCTCTCACACACTGTGAAACTCTCAGAAACTCTCTGACACTCTCTGACACTTTCTGAAACTCTCTGACACTCTCTGACACCCTCTGACACTCTCTGACACTCTCAGCCATTCTCTGACACTCTCTGTCACTCTCTGACACTCTCAGACACTCTCAGAAACTCGCTGACACTCTCTGAAGCTCTCTGACACTCTCAGACACTCTCTGTCACTCTCTGACACACTCTGTCACTCTCTGAAACTCTCTGACACTCTCTGACACTATCAGACACTCTCTGACACATTCTGACACTCTCAGGCACTCTCAGAAACTCTCTGAGACTCTCTGACAATCTCAGACACTCTCAGACACTCTCTGTCACTGTCTGACACACTCTGTCACTCTCTGACACTCTCTGACACACTCTGACACACTCGGAAACTCTCTGACACTCTCTGAAACTCTCTGCTACTCTCTGACGATCTCTGACGCTCTCAGACACTCTCTGACACACTCTGACACTCTCTGACACTGTCCAACACACTCAGACACACTCAGAAACAGTCTGACACACTCTGTCACTCTCTGACACACTCTGTCACTCTCTGACTCTCTCTGACACACTGTGAAACTCTCAGAATCTCTCTGACACTCTCTGACAAACACTGACACTCTCAGACACTCTCAGAAACTCGCTGACACTCTCTGAAGCTCTCTGACACTCTCAGACACTCTCTGTCACTCTCTGACACACTCTGTCACTCTCTGACACTCTCTGACACACTCTGACACTCTCTGAAACACTCTGACACACTCTGTCACTCTCTGACACTCTCTGTCACTCTCTGACGCTCTCAGAAACTCTCTGACACTCTCTGACATTCTCTGACAATCTAAGACACTCTCAGAAACTCGCTGACACTCTCTGACACTCTCAGACACTCTCTGTCACTCTCTGACACACTCTGTCACTCTCTGACACTCTCAGAAATTTTCTGACAATCTGTGACACTCTCTGACAGTCTCTGACACACTCTGTCACTCTCTGACATTCTCTGACACTCTCAGAATTTCTCTGACACTCTCTGACCCTCTCTGATACTCTCTGTCACTCTCTGACACACTCTGTCACTCTCTGACATTCTCTGACACACTGTGACACTCTCAGAAACTCTCTGACACTCTCTAACTCTCCCTGACACACTCTGTCACTCTCTGACACTCTCAGATACTCTCTGACACTTTCTGACACTCTCTGACACTCTGTGACATTCTCTGACACTCTCAGACACTGTCAGAAACACTGTGACACTCTCTGACACTCTCAGAAACTCTCAGAAACTCTCTGACACTCTCTGAAACTCTCTGACACACTGTGACAAACTCTGTCACTCTCTGATACTCTCAGTCCCTCTCTGACACTTTCTGACGCACTCTGTCACTCTCTGACACTCTCAGAAACTCTCTGACACTCTCTCTCACTCTCTGACACTCACTGACACACTCTGTTACTCTCTGACACTCTCTGACACACTGTGACACTCTCAGAAACTCTCTGACACTTTCTGACACTCTGTGACATTCTCTGACACTCTCTGTCACTCTCTGACACTCTCCGACACTCTCTGACCCTCTCTGATACTCTCTGTCACTCTCTGACACACTCTGTCACTCTCTGACACTCTCTCACACACTGTGAAACTCTCAGAAACTCTCTGACACTCTCTGACACTTTCTGAAACTCTCTGACACTCTCTGACACCCTCTGACACTCTCTGACACTCTCAGCCATTCTCTGACACTCTCTGTCACTCTCTGACACTCTCAGACACTCTCAGAAACTCGCTGACACTCTCTGAAGCTCTCTGACACTCTCAGACACTCTCTGTCACTCTCTGACACACTCTGTCACTCTCTGAAACTCTCTGACACTCTCTGACACTATCAGACACTCTCTGACACATTCTGACACTCTCAGGCACTCTCAGAAACTCTCTGAGACTCTCTGACAATCTCAGACACTCTCAGACACTCTCTGTCACTGTCTGACACACTCTGTCACTCTCTGACACTCTCTGACACACTCTGACACACTCGGAAACTCTCTGACACTCTCTGAAACTCTCTGCTACTCTCTGACGATCTCTGACGCTCTCAGACACTCTCTGACACACTCTGACACTCTCTGACACTGTCCAACACACTCAGACACACTCAGAAACAGTCTGACACACTCTGTCACTCTCTGACACACTCTGTCACTCTCTGACTCTCTCTGACACACTGTGAAACTCTCAGAATCTCTCTGACACTCTCTGACAAACACTGACACTCTCAGACACTCTCAGAAACTCGCTGACACTCTCTGAAGCTCTCTGACACTCTCAGACACTCTCTGTCACTCTCTGACACACTCTGTCACTCTCTGACACTCTCTGACACACTCTGACACTCTCTGAAACACTCTGACACACTCTGTCACTCTCTGACACTCTCTGTCACTCTCTGACGCTCTCAGAAACTCTCTGACACTCTCTGACATTCTCTGACAATCTAAGACACTCTCAGAAACTCGCTGACACTCTCTGACACTCTCAGACACTCTCTGTCACTCTCTGACACACTCTGTCACTCTCTGACACTCTCAGAAATTTTCTGACAATCTGTGACACTCTCTGACAGTCTCTGACACACTCTGTCACTCTCTGACATTCTCTGACACTCTCAGAAACTCTCTGACACTCTCTGACCCTCTCTGATACTCTCTGTCACTCTCTGACACACTCTGTCACTCTCTGACATTCTCTGACACACTGTGACACTCTCAGAAACTCTCTGACACTCTCTGACTCTCCCTGACACACTCTGTCACTCTCTGACACTCTCAGATACTCTCTGACACTTTCTGACACTCTCAGACACTGTCAGAAACACTGTGACAAACTCTGACACTCTCAGAAACTCTCAGAAACTCTCTTACACTCTCTGAAACTCTCTGACACACTGTGACAAACTCTGTCACTCTCAGATACTCTCAGTCCCTCTCTGACACTCTCTGACGCACTCTGTCACTCTCTGACACTCTCAGAAACGCTCTGACACTCTCTCTCACTCTCTGACACTCACTGACACACTCTGTTACTCTCTGACACTCTCTGACACACTGTGACACTCTCAGAAACTCTCGGACACTTTCTGACACTCTGTGACATTCTCTGACACTCTCTGTCACTCTCTGACACTCTCCGACACTCTCTGACCCTCTCTGATACTCTCTGTCACTCTCTGACACACTCTGTCACTCTCTGACACTCTCTCACACACTGTGAAACTCTCAGAAACTCTCTGACACTCTCTGACACTTTCTGAAAATCTCTGACACTCTCTGACACCTTCTGACACTCTCTGACACTCTCAGCCATTCTCTGACACTCTCTGTCACTCTCTGACACTCTCTGACACTCTCTGACACTCTCAGACACTCTCAGAAACTCGCTGACACTCTCTGAAGCTCTCTGACACTCTCAGACACTCTCTGTCACTCTCTGACACACTCTGTCACTCTCTGAAACTCTCTGACACTCTCTGACACTATCAGACACTCTCTGACACATTCTGACACTCTCAGGCACTCTCAGAAACTCTCTGAGACTCTCTGACAATCTCAGACACTCTCAGACACTCTCTGTCACTGTCTGACACACTCTGTCACTCTCTGACACTCTCTGACACACTCTGACACACTCGGAAACTCTCTGACACTCTCTGAAACTCTCTGCTACTCTCTGACGATCTCTGACGCTCTCAGACACTCTCTGACACACTCTGACACTCTCTGACACTCTCCAACACACTCAGACTAACTCAGAAACAGTCTGACACACTCTGTCACTCTCTGACACACTCTGTCACTCTCTGATACTCTCAGTCCCTCTCTGACACTCTCTGACACACTCTGTCACTCTCTGACACTCTCAGAAACTCTCTGACACTCTCTGTCACTCTCTGACACTCTCTGACACACTCTGTTAGTCTCTGACGCTCTCTGACACACTGTGACACTCTCAGAAACTCTCTGACACTTTCTGACACTCTGTGACATTCTCTGACACTCTCTGTCACTCTCTGACACTCTCTGACACTCTCTGACCCTCTCTGATACTCTCTGTCACTCTCTGACACACTCTGTTACTCACTGACACTCTCTCACACGCTGTGAAACTCTCAGAAACTCTCTGACACTCTCTGACACACTCTGACACTTTCTGAAACTCTCTGACACTCTCTGACACCATCTGACAATCTCTGACACTCTCAGCCATTCTCTGACACTCTCTGTCACTCTCTGACACTCTCTGACATTCTCTGACACTCTCAGACACTCTCAGAAACTCGCTGACACTCTCTGAAGTTCTCTGACACTCTCAGACACTCTCTGTCACTCTCTGACACACTCTGTCACTCTCTGACACTCTCTGACACACTCTGACACTCTCTGAAACTCTCTGACACTCTCAGACACTCTCTGACACATTCTGAAACTCTCAGACACTCTCAGAAACTCTCTGAGACTCTCTGACAATCTCAGACACTCTCAGACACTCTCTGTCACTCTCTGACACACTCTGTCACTCTCTGACACACTCTGACACTCTCTGAAACTCTCTGACACTCTCTGAAACTCTCTGCCACTCTCTGATGATCTCTGACGCTCTCAGACACTCTCTGACACACTCTGACATTCTCTGACACTCTCCAAAACACTCAGACTCACTCAGAAACAGTCTGACACTCTCTGACACTCTCAGACACACTCTGACATTCTCTGACACACTCTGACACACTCAGACTCACTCAGAAACACTCTGACACTCTCTGAAATTCTCTGACAATCTCAGACACTCTCAGAAACTAGCTGACACTCTCTGACACTCTCTGACACTCTCAGACACTCTCTGTCACTCTCTGACACACTCTGTCACTCTCTGACACTCTCTGACACGCTCTGACACTCTCACAAACTCTCTGACACTCTCTGACAATCTCGGACACTCTCTGTCACTCTCTGTCACTCTCTGACACACTCTGGCACTCTCTGACACTCTCTGACAGCCTCTGACACTCTCAGAAACTCTCTGACGCTTTCTGACACTCTGTGACATTCTCTGACACTCTCTGTCACTCTCTGACACTCTCTGATACTCTCACTCCCTCTCTGACACTCTCTGACACACTCTGTCACTCTCTGACACTCTCAGAAACTCTCTGACACTCTCTGACACTGTCTGACACTCTCAGACACTCTCAGAAACTCGCTGACACTCTCTGAAAATCTCTGACACAATCTGACCAACTCTGTCACTCTCTGATACTCTCAGTCCCTCTCTGACATTCTCAGACACACTCTGACACTCTCAGACACTCTCTGTCACTCTCTGACACACTCTGTCACTCTGTGACAATCTCTGCCACTCTCTGACACTCTCTGTCACTCTTTGCCACTCTCTGACACTCTCTGACAATCTCAGACACTCTCAGAAACTCTCTGACACTGTCGGACACTCTCAGACACTCTCTGTCACTCTCTGATAGTCACTGACACACTCTGTCACTCTCTGACACTCTCTGACACACTGTGACATTCTCAGAAACTCTCTGACACTCTCTGACTCTCTTTGACACACTCTGTCACCCTCTGACAGTCTCTGACATTCTCTGACACTCTCAGATACTCTCTGACACTTTCTGACACTCTCTGACACTCTGTGACATTCTCTGACACTCTCAGACAGTGTCAGAAACACTGTGACACTCTCTGACACTCTCAGAAACTCTCAGAAACTCTCTGACACACTCTGAAACTCTCTGACACACTCAGACAAACTCTGTCACTCTCTGATACTCTCTGTCCCTCTCTGACACACTCTGTCACTCTCTGACACTCTCAGAAACTCTCTGACACTCTCTGTCACTCTCTGACACTCTCTGACACACTCTGTTACTCTCTGACACTCTCTGACACACTGTGACACTCTCAGAAACTCTCTGACACTTTCTGACACTCTGTGACATTCTCTGACACTCTCTGTCACTCTCTGACACTCTCTGATACTCTCACTCCCTCTCTGACACTCTCTGACACACTCTGTCACTCTCTGACACTCTCAGAAACTCTCTGACACTCTCTGACACTGTCTGACACTCTCAGACACTCTCAGAAACTCGCTGACACTCTCTGAAAATCTCTGACACAATCTGACCAACTCTGTCACTCTCTGATACTCTCAGTCCCTCTCTGACATTCTCAGACACACTCTGACACTCTCAGACACTCTCTGTCACTCTCTGACACACTCTGTCACTCTGTGACAATCTCTGCCACTCTCAGACACTCTCTGTCACTCTTTGCCACTCTCTGACACTCTCTGACAATCTCAGACACTCTCAGAAACTCTCTGACACTCTCTGACACTGTCGGACACTCTCAGACACTCTCTGTCACTCTCTGAAACACTCTGTCACTCTCTGAAAGACTCTCAGACACTGTCTGACACTCTCTGTCACTCTCTGACACTCTCTGAATCTCTCAGACACTCTCAGACACTCTCTGTCACTCTCTGACACACTCTGGCACTCTCTGACACGCTCTGACACTCTCTGACACACTCTGACTCTCTCTGAAACACTCTGAAATGTTCTGGCATTCTCTGTCACTCTCTGACACTCTCTGACACTCTCTGACACGCTCAGACACTCTCAGACACACTCTGACACACTCTGACTCTCTCAGAAATTCTCTAAGACTCTCTGACACTCTCTGATACTCTCTGTCACTCTATGATACACTCTGTCACTCTCTGACACTCTCAGACACACTCTGACACTCTCAGACTCTCTCTGACACACACTGACATTCTCTCCCAGTCTCTGACACTCTCAGACACTCTCAGAAACTCTCTGAAACTCTCTGGCACTCTCGGACACGCTCAGAATATCACTGACACTCTCTTACACTCTCTGACACACTCTGTCACTCTCCGAAATTCTCTGACACTCCCTGACACTCTCTCATACACTCTGACATTCTCTGACACACTCTGACACTCTCAGACACTCTCAGAACCGCTCTGACACTCTCTGACACTCACAGAAACTCTCAAAAACTCTCTGACGCTCCCGGACACTCTGTGACACACTCTGACACACACTGTCACTCTGTGACACAGTCTGACACTCTGAGAAACTCTCTGACACTCTCTGACACGCTCAGACACTCTCTGACACACTCTGACACTCTCTGACTCTCTCTGACACTCTCAGACACACACTGACACACTCTGACACTCTTAGAAATTCTCTGACACTCTCTGACACTCTCTGATACTCTCTGTCACTCTCTGATAAACTCTGTCACTCTCTGACACTCTCAGACACACTCTGACACACTCAGACACTCTCTGACACACTCTGACACTCTCTGACTCTCTATGACACTCTCAGACACACTCTGACCCACTCTGACTCTCTCTGACTCTCTATGACACTCTCAGACACACTCTGACCCACTCTGACTCTCTCAGAAATTCTCTGAGACTCTCTGACACTCTCTGATACTCTCTGTCACTCTGTGATACACTCTGTCACTCTCTGACACTCTCAGACACACTCTGACACTCTCTGACACTCTCTGACACTCTCTGACATTCTCGGACAGTCTCTGACACTCTCAGAAACTCTCTGAAACTCTCTGACACTCTCGGACACGCTCAGAAACTCTCTGACACTCTCTTACAATCTCTGACACACTCTGACACTCTCTGTAACTCTCTGACACTCTCTGACACACTGTCACTCTCAGACACTCTCAGACACTCTCTGAAACTCTCAGACACTGTCAGACTCACTCTGACACTCTCTTACACTCTCAGACAAACTCTGACACTCTCTGTCACTCTCTGACAGACTCAGACACTCTGACACTCTCTGACACACTCTGACACATTCTGTCACACTCTGACACTCTCTGACACACTCTGTCACCCTCTGACACTCTCTGACACTCTCAGACACACTCTGACACACTCTGTCACAATCTGACACTCTCTGACACTCTCAGACACTCACAGACACACTCTGACACTCTCTGACACTCTCACACACACTCTGACACACTCTTTCACACTCTGACACACTATGACACTGTCAGAATATCTCTGATTCTCTCTGACACACTCTGATACTCTCTGTGACTCTCTGATACACTCTGTCACTCTCTGACACTCTCTGACAGTCTCTGGCACACTCTGTCACTCTCTGACACTCTCTGACACTCTCAGACACTCTCAGAAACTCTCTGAGACTCTCTGACAATCTCAGACACTCTCAGAAACTCTCTGCCACTCTCTGATACACTCTGTCACTCTCTGACACTCTCAGAAACTCTCAGACACTCTCTGACACTCTCAGAAACTCTCTGACACTCTCTGACACACTCTGGCACTCTCTGACACTCTCTGACACACTGTGACACTCTCAGAAACTCTCTGACACTCTCTGACTCTCTTTGACACACTCTGTCACCCTTTGACAGTCACTGACATTCTCTGACACTCTCAGATACTCTCTGACTCTTTCTGACACTCTCTGACACTCTGTGACATTCTCTGCCACTCTCAGACACTCTCAGAAACACTGTGACACTCTCTGACACTCTCGGACACTCTCAGAAACTCGCTGACACTCTCTGAAAATCTCTGACACACTCTGACCAACTCTGTCACTCTCTGATACTCTCACTCCCTCTCTGACACTCTCTGACACACTCTGTCACTCTCTGACACTCTCAGAAACTCTCTGACACTCTCTGACACTGTCTGACACTCTCAGACACTCTCAGAAAGTCGCTGACACTCTCTGAAAATCTATGACACACTCTGACCAACTCTGTCACTCTCTGATACTCTCAGGCCCTCTCTGACATTCTCAGACACAGTCTGACACTCTCAGACACTCTCTGTCACTCTCTGACACACTCTGTCACTCTGTGACATTCTCTGCCACTCTCTGACACTCTCTGACACGCTCAGACACTCTCTGACACACTCTGACACTCTCTGACTCTCTCTGACATTCTCTGACAGTCTCTGGCACTCTCAGACAATCTCAGAAACTCTCTGAAACTCTCTGACACTCTCGGACACGCTCAGAAACTCTCTGACACTCTCTTACACTCTCTGACACTCTCTGACACTCTCTGTAACTCTCTGACACGCTCTGACACACTCTGTCACTCTCTGACACTCTCAGACACTCTCTGACACCTTCAGACACTGTCATACTCACTCTGACACTCTCTTACACTCTCAGACAAACTCTGACACTCTCTGTCACTCTCTGACATACTCAGAAACTCTGACACTCTCTGACACACTCTGACACATTCTGTCACACTCTGACACTCTCTGACACACTCTGTCACACTCTGACAATCTCTGACACTCTCTGACACACTCTGACACACTCTGTCACAATCTGACACTCTCTGACACTCTCAGACACTCACAGACACACTCTGACACTCTCAGACACACTCTGACACACTCTTTCACACTCTGGCACACTATGACACTCTCAGAATATCTCTGATTCTCTCTGACACACTCTGATACTCTGTGTGACTCTCTGATGCACTCTGTCACTCTCTGACACTCTCTGACAGTCTCTGACACACTCTGTCACTCTCTGACACTCTCAGAAACTCTCTGACAATCTCTGACCCTCTCTGATACTCTCTGTCACTCTCTGACACACTCTGTCACTCTCTGACACTCTCTGACACACTCTGACTCTCTCAGAAACTCTCTGACACTCTCAGACACTCTCTGACACATTCTGACACTCTCAGACACTCTCAGAAACTCTCTGAGACTCTCTGACAATCTCAGACACTCTCAGACACTCTCTGTCACTCTCTGACACTCTCTGACACACTCTGACACTCTCTGAAACTCTCTGACACTCTCTGAAACTCTCTGTCACTCTCTGACGATCTCTGACGTTCTCAGACACTCTCTGACACACTCTGACACTCTCTGACACTCTCCAACACACTCAGACTCACTCAGAAACAGTCTGACACTCTCTGACACTCTCAGACACACTCTGACACGCTCTGACACACTCTGACACACACAGACTCACTCAGAAACTCTCTGACACTCTCTGACATTCTCAGACACACTCTGAAACTCTCTGACACAGTCTG
This sequence comes from Heterodontus francisci, assembly GCF_036365525.1. Taxonomy (NCBI): domain Eukaryota; kingdom Metazoa; phylum Chordata; class Chondrichthyes; order Heterodontiformes; family Heterodontidae; genus Heterodontus; species Heterodontus francisci. The sequence continues at coordinate 237,982,756 of NC_090371.1, forward strand.
ACACACTCTGTCACACTCTGACACTCTCTGACACTCTCTGTCACTCTCTGACACTCTCAGAAACTCTCTGACACTCTCTGACATTCTCTGACAATCTCAGACACTCTCTGTCACTCTCTGACACACTCTGTCACCCTCTGACACTCTCTGACACGATCTGGCACACTCACAAACTCTCTGACACTCTCTGACAATCTCGGACACTCTCTGTCACTCTCTGACACTGTCAGACACTCTCAGAAACTCTCTGCCACTCTCTGATACACTCTGTCACTCTCTGACACTCTCAGAAACTCTCAGACACTCTCTGACACTCTCAGAAACTCTCTGACACTCTCTGACACACTCTGGCACTCTCTGACACTCTCTGACACACTGTGACACTCTCAGAAACTCTCTGACACTCTCTGACTCTCTTTGACACACTCTGTCACCCTTTGACAGTCACTGACATTCTCTGACACTCTCAGATACTCTCTGACTCTTTCTGACACTCTCTGACACACTCTGTCACTCTCTGACACTCTCAGAAACTCTCTGACACTCTCTGACACTGTCTGACACTCTCAGACACTCTCAGAAACTCGCTGAAACTCTCTGAAAATCTCTGACACACTCTGACCAACTCTGTCACTCTCTGACACACTCTGGCACTCTCTGACACGCTCAGACACTCTCAGACACACTCTGACACACTCTGACTCTCTCAGAAATTCTCTAAGACTCTCTGACACTCTCTGAAACTCTCTGTCACTCTATGATACTCTCAGTCCCTCTCTGACACTCTCTGACACACTCTGTCACTCTCTGATACTCTCAGTCCCTCTCTGACACTCTCTGACACACTCTGTCACTCTCTGAAACTCTCAGAAACTCTCTGACACTCTCTGACACTGTCTGACACTCTCAGACACTCTCAGAAACTCGCTGACCCTCTCTGACATTCTCAGACACTCTCTGACACTCTCAGACACTCTCTGTCACTCTCTGTCACTCTTTGTCACTCTCTGACACTCTCTGACAATCGCAGACACTCACAGAAACTCTCTGACACTCTCTGACACTCTCAGACACTCTCTGTCACTCTCTGAAACTCTCTGTCACTCTCTGAAAGACTCTCAGACACGGTCTGACACTCTCTGTCAATCTCTGACACTCTCTGAATCTCTCCGTCACTCTCAGACACTCTCTGTCACTCTCTGACACACTCTGGCACTCTCTGACACGCTCTGACACTCTCTGACACACTCTGACACTCTCTGAAACACTCTGAAATGTTCTGACATTCTCTGTCACTCTCTGACACTCTCTGACACGCTCAGACACTCTCTGACACACTCGGACACACTCTGACTCTCTCTGACACTCTCAGACACACTCTGACACACTCTGACTCTCTCAGAAATTCTCTAAGACTCTCTGACACTCTCTGATGCTCTCTGTCACTCTATGATACACTCTGTCACTCTCTGACACTCTCAGACACACTCTGTCACTCTCTGACACTCTCAGAAACTCTTTGACACTCTCTGACACTGTCTGACACTCTCAGACACTCTCAGAAACTCGCTGAAACTCTCTGAAAATCTCTGACACACTCTGACCAACTCTGTCACTCTCTGATACTCTCAGTCCCTCTCTGACATTCTCAGACACACTCTGGCACTCTCTGACACTCTCTGTCACTCTCTGACACACTCTGTCACTCTGTGACAATCTCTGCCACTCTCTGACAATCTCAGACACTCTCAGAAACTCTCTGACACTCTCTGACACTGTCTGACACTCTCAGACACTCTCTGTCACTCTCTGAAACACTCTGTCACTCTCTGAAAGACTCTCAGACACTGTCTGACACTCTCTGTCACTCTCAGACACTCTCTGAATCTCTCAGACACTCTCAGACACTCTCTGTCACTCTCTGACACACTCTGGCACTCTCTGACACGCTCAGACACTTTCAGACACACTCTGACACACTCTGACTCTCTCAGAAATTCTCTAAGACTCTCTGACACTCTCTGAAACTCTCTGTCACTCTATGATACTCTCAGTCCCTCTCTGACACTCTCTGACACACTCTGTCACTCTCTGATACTCTCAGTCCCTCTCTGACACTCTCTGACACACTCTGTCACTCTCTGAAACTCTCAGAAACTCTCTGACACTCTCTGACACTGTCTGACACTCTCAGACACTCTCAGAAACTCGCTGACCCTCTCTGACATTCTCAGACACTCTCTGACACTCTCTGACACTCTCTGTCACTCTCTGTCACTCTTTGTCACTCTCTGACACTCTCTGACAATCGCAGACACTCACAGAAACTCTCTGACACTCTCTGACACTCTCTGACACTCTCAGACACTCTCTGTCACTGTCTGAAACACTCTGTCACTCTCTGAAAGACTCTCAGACACTGTCTGACACTCTCTGTCACTCTCTGACACTCTCTGAATCTCTCAGACACTCTCAGACACTCTCTGTCACTCTCTGACACACTCTGGCACTCTCTGACACGCTCTGACACTCTCTGACACACTCTGACACTCTCTGAAACACTCTGAAATGTTCTGACATTCTCTGTCACTCTCTGACACTCTCTGACACGCTCAGACACTCTCTGACACACTCGGACACACTCTGACTCTCTCTGACACACTCAGACACACTCTGACACACTCTGACTCTCTCAGAAATTCTCTAAGACTCTCTGACACTCTCTGATGCTCTCTGTCACTCTATGATACACTCTGTCACTCTCTGACACTCTCAGACACACTCTGACACTCTCAGACTCTCTCTGACACACTCTGACATTCTCTGACAGTCTCTGACACTCTCAGACACTCTCAGAAACTCTCTGAAACTCTCTGACACTCTCGGACACGCTCAGAAAATCACTGACACTCTCTTACACTCTCTGACACATTCTGTCACTCTCCGAAATTCTCTGACACTCCCTGACACTCTCTCATTCACTCTGACATTCTCTGACACACTCTGATGCTCTCAGACACTCTCAGAACCGCTCTGATACTCTCTGACACTCACAGAAACTCTCAGAAACTCTCTGAAACTCTCGGACACTCTGTGACACACTCTGACACACACTGTCACTCTGTGACACACTCTGACACTCTGAGAAACTCTCTGACACTCTCTGACACGCTCAGACACTCTCTGACACACTCTGACACTCTCTGACTCTCTCTGACACTCTCAGACACACTCTGACACACTCTGACACTCTCAGAAATTCTCTGACACTCTCTGACACTCTCTGACACTCTTTATCACTCTCTGAAAAACACTGTCACTCTCTGACACTCTCAGACACACTCTGACACTCTCAGAAATTCTGTGACACTCTCTGACACTCTCAGACACTCTCAGACTCTCTCTGACACTCTCATACATTCTCTGACAGTCTCTGACACTCTCAGACACTCTCAGAAACTCTCTGAAACTCTCTGACACTCTCGGACATGCTCAGAAACTCTCTGACACTCTCTGTCACTCTCTGACACACTCTGGCACTCTCTGACACGCTCTGACTCTCTCTGACACACTCTGACACTCTCTGAAACACTCTGAAACTCTCTGACACTCTCTGTCACTCTCTGACACTCTCTGACACGCTCAGACACTCTCTGACACACTCTGACACTCTCTGACTCTCTCTGACACTCTCAGACACACTCTGACACACGCTGACTCTCTCAGAGATTCTCTGAGACTCTCTGACACTCTCTGATACTCTCTGTCACTCTGTGATACACTCTGTCACTCTCTGATACTCTCAGACACACTCTGACACTCTCAGACTCTCTCTGACACTCTCTGACATTCTCTGACAGTCTCTGACACTGTCAGACACTCTCAGAAACTCTCTGCCACTCTCTGTCACTCTCTGACACTCTCTGACACATTCTGTTACTCTCTGACACTCTCTGACACACTGTGACACTCTCTGACACTCTCAGAAACTCTCTGACACTCTCTGTCACTCTCTGACACTCTCTGACACACTCTGTTACTCTCTGACACTCTCTGACACACTGTGACACTCTCAGAAACTCTCTGACGCTTTCTGACACTCTGTGACATTCTCTGACACTCTCTGTCACTCTCTGACACTCTCTGATACTCTCACTCCCTCTCTGACACTCTCTGACACACTCTGTCACTCTCTGACACTCTCAGAAACTCTCTGACACTCTCTGACACTGTCTGACACTCTCAGACACTCTCAGAAACTCGCTGACACTCTCTGAAAATCTCTGACACAATCTGACCAACTCTGTCACTCTCTGATACTCTCAGTCCCTCTCTGACATTCTCAGACACACTCTGACACTCTCAGACACTCTCTGTCACTCTCTGACACACTCTGTCACTCTGTGACAATCTCTGCCACTCTCTGACACTCTCTGTCACTCTTTGCCACTCTCTGACACTCTCTGACAATCTCAGACACTCTCAGAAACTCTCTGACACTCTCTGACACTGTCGGACACTCTCAGACACTCTCTGTCACTCTCTGAAACACTCTGTCACTCTCTGAAAGACTCTCAGACACTGTCTGACACTCTCTGTCACTCTCTGACACTCTCTGAATCTCTCAGACACTCTCAGAAACTCTCTGAAACTCTCTGGCACTCTCGGACACGCTCAGAATATCACTGACACTCTCTTACACTCTCTGACACACTCTGTCACTCTCCGAAATTCTCTGACACTCCCTGACACTCTCTCATACACTCTGACATTCTCTGACACACTCTGACACTCTCAGAACCGCTCTGACACTCTCTGACACTCACAGAAACTCTCAAAAACTCTCTGACGCTCTCGGACACTCTGTGACACACTCTGACACACACTGTCACTCTGTGACACAGTCTGACACTCTGAGAAACTCTCTGACACTCTCTGACACGCTCAGACACTCTCTGACACACTCTGACACTCTCTGACTCTCTCTGACACTCTCAGACACACACTGACACACTCTGACACTCTTAGAAATTCTCTGACACTCTCTGACACTCTCTGATACTCTCTGTCACTCTCTGATAAACTCTGTCACTCTCTGACACTCTCAGACACACTCTGACACACTCAGACACTCTCTGACACACTCTGACACTCTCTGACTCTCTATGACACTCTCAGACACACTCTGACCCACTCTGACTCTCTCTGACTCTCTATGACACTCTCAGACACACTCTGACCCACTCTGACTCTCTCAGAAATTCTCTGAGACTCTCTGACACTCTCTGATACTCTCTGTCACTCTGTGATACACTCTGTCACTCTCTGACACTCTCAGACACACTCTGACACTCTCTGACACTCTCTGACACTCTCTGACATTCTCGGACAGTCTCTGACACTCTCAGACAATCTCAGAAACTCTCTGAAACTCTCTGACACTCTCGGACACGCTCAGAAACTCTCTGACACTCTCTTACAATCTCTGACACACTCTGACACTCTCTGTAACTCTCTGACACTCTCTGACACACTGTCACTCTCTGACACTCTCAGACACTCTCTGAAACTCTCAGACACTGTCAGACTCACTCTGACACTCTCTTACACTCTCAGACAAACTCTGACACTCTCTGTCACTCTCTGACAGACTCAGACACTCTGACACTCTCTGACACACTCTGACACATTCTGTCACACTCTGACACTCTCTGACACACTCAGAAACTCGCTGACACTCTCTGAAAATCTCTGACACAATCTGACCAACTCTGTCACTCTCTGATACTCTCAGTCCCTCTCTGACATTCTCAGACACACTCTGACACTCTCAGACACTCTCTGTCACTCTCTGACACACTGTCACTCTGTGACAATCTCTGCCACTCTCAGACACTCTCTGTCACTCTTTGCCACTCTCTGACACTCTCTGACAATCTCAGACACTCTCAGAAACTCTCTGACACTCTCTGACACTGTCGGACACTCTCAGACACTCTCTGTCACTCTCTGAAACACTCTGTCACTCTCTGAAAGACTCTCAGACACTGTCTGACACTCTCTGTCACTCTCTGACACTCTCTGAATCTCTCAGACACTCTCAGACACTCTCTGTCACTCTCTGACACACTCTGGCACTCTCTGACACGCACTGACACTCTCTGACACACTCTGACTCTCTCTGAAACACTCTGAAATGTTCTGGCATTCTCTGTCACTCTCTGACACTCTCTGACACTCTCTGACACGCTCAGACACTCTCAGACACACTCTGACACACTCTGACTCTCTCAGAAATTCTCTAAGACTCTCTGACACTCTCTGATACTCTCTGTCACTCTATGATACACTCTGTCACTCTCTGACACTCTCAGACACACTCTGACACTCTCAGACTCTCTCTGACACACTCTGACATTCTCTCCCAGTCTCTGACACTCTCAGACACTCTCAGAAACTCTCTGAAACTCTCTGGCACTCTCGGACACGCTCAGAATATCACTGACACTCTCTTACACTCTCTGACACACTCTGTCACTCTCCGAAATTCTCTGACACTCCCTGACACTCTCTCATACACTCTGACATTCTCTGACACACTCTGACACTCTCAGACACTCTCAGAACCGCTCTGACACTCTCTGACACTCACAGAAACTCTCAAAAACTCTCTGACGCTCTCGGACACTCTGTGACACACTCTGACACACACTGTCACTCTGTGACACAGTCTGACACTCTGAGAAACTCTCTGACACTCTCTGACACGCTCAGACACTCTCTGACACACTCTGACACTCTCTGACTCTCTCTGACACTCTCAGACACACACTGACACACTCTGACACTCTTAGAAATTCTCTGACACTCTCTGACACTCTCTGATACTCTCTGTCACTCTCTGATAAACTCTGTCACTCTCTGACACTCTCAGACACACTCTGACACACTCAGACACTCTCTGACACACTCTGACACTCTCTGACTCTCTATGACACTCTCAGACACACTCTGACCCACTCTGACTCTCTCTGACTCTCTATGACACTCTCAGACACACTCTGACCCACTCTGACTCTCTCAGAAATTCTCTGAGACTCTCTGACACTCTCTGATACTCTCTGTCACTCTGTGATACACTCTGTCACTCTCTGACACTCTCAGACACACTCTGACACTCTCTGACACTCTCTGACACTCTCTGACATTCTCGGACAGTCTCTGACACTCTCAGACAATCTCAGAAACTCTCTGAAACTCTCTGACACTCTCGGACACGCTCAGAAACTCTCTGACACTCTCTTACAATCTCTGACACACTCTGACACTCTCTGTAACTCTCTGACACTCTCTGACACACTGTCACTCTCTGACACTCTCAGACACTCTCTGAAACTCTCAGACACTGTCAGACTCACTCTGACACTCTCTTACACTCTCAGACAAACTCTGACACTCTCTGTCACTCTCTGACAGACTCAGACACTCTGACACTCTCTGACACACTCTGACACATTCTGTCACACTCTGACACTCTCTGACACACTCTGTCACTCTCTGACACTCTCTGACACTCTCAGACACACTCTGACACACTCTGTCACAATCGGACACTCTCTGACACTCTCAGACACTCACAGACACACTCTGACACTCTCAGACACACTCTGACACACTCGTTCACACTCTGACACACTATGACACTGTCAGAATATCTCTGATTCTCTCTGACACACTCTGATACTCTCTGTGACTCTCTGATACACTCTGTCACTCTCTGACACTCTCTGACAGTCTCTGGCACACTCTGTCACTCTCTGACACTCTCTGACACTCTCAGACACTCTCAGAATCTCTCTGAGACTCTCTGACAATCTCAGACACTCTCAGAAACTCTCTGATACACTCTGACACTCTCTTACACTCTCAGACAAACTCTGACACTCTCTGTCACTCTCTGACATACTCAGAAACTCTGACACTCTCTGACACACTCTGACACATTCTGTCACACTCTGACACTCTCTGACACACTCTGTCACACTCTGACAATCTCTGACACTCTCTGACACACTGTGACACACTCTGTCACAATCTGACACTCTCTGACACTCTCAGACACTCACAGACACACTCTGACACTCTCAGACACACTCTGACACACTCTTTCACACTCTGGCACACTATGACACTCTCAGAATATCTCTGATTCTCTCTGACACACTCTGATACTCTGTGTGACTCTCTGATGCACTCTTTCACTCTCTGACACTCTCTGACAGTCTCTGACACACTCTGTCACTCTCTGACACTCTCAGAAACTCTCTGACAATCTCTGACCCTCTCTGATACTCTCTGTCACTCTCTGACACACTCTGTCACTCTCTGACACTCTCTGACACACTCTGACTCTCTCAGAAACTCTCTGACACTCTCAGACACTCTCTGACACATTCTGACACTCTCAGACACTCTCAGAAACTCTCTGAGACTCTCTGACAATCTCAGACACTCTCAGACACTCTCTGTCACTCTCTGACACACACTGTCACTCTCTGACACTCTCTGACACACTCTGACACTCTCTGAAACTCTCTGACACTCTCTGAAACTCTCTGTCACTCTCTGACGATCTCTGACGCTCTCAGACACTCTCTGACACACTCTGACACTCTCTGACACTCTCCAACACACTCAGACTCACTCAGAAACAGTCTGACACTCTCTGACACTCTCAGACACACTCTGACACGCTCTGACACACTCTGACACACACAGACTCACTCAGAAACTCTCTGACACTCTCTGACATTCTCAGACACACTCTGAAACTCTCTGACACAGTCTGACACACTCTGTCACACTCTGACACTCTCTGACACTCTCTGTCACTCTCTGACACTCTCAGAAACTCTCTGACACTCTCTGACATTCTCTGACAATCTCAGACACTCTCTGTCACTCTCTGACACTCTCTGACAATCTCGGACACTCTCTGTCACTCTCTGACACTGTCAGACACTCTCAGAAACTCTCTGCCACTCTCTGATACACTCTGTCACTCTCTGACACTCTCAGAAACTCTCAGACACTCTCTGACACTCTCAGAAACTCTCTGACACTCTCTGACACACTCTGACACTCTCTGACACTCTCTGACACACTGTGACACTCTCAGAAACTCTCTGACACTCTCTGACTCTCTTTGACACACTCTGTCACCCTTTGACAGTCACTGACATTCTCTGACACTCTCAGATACTCTCTGACTCTTTCTGACACTCTCTGACACACTCTGTCACTCTCTGACACTCTCAGAAACTCTCTGACACTGTCTGGCACTCTCAGACACTCTCAGAAACTCGCTGACACTCTCTGAAAATCTCTGACACACTCTGACCAACTCTGTCACTCTCTGATACTCTCAGTCACTCTCTGACATTCTCAGACACACTCTGACACTCTCAGACACTCTCTGTCACTCTCTGACACACTCTGTCACTCTGTGACGATCTCTGCCACTCTCTGACAATCTCAGACACTCTCAGAAACTCTCTGACACTCTCTGACACTGTCTGACACTCTCAGACACTCTCTGTCAGTCTCTGACACTCTCTGAATCTCTCAGACACTCTCAGACACTCTCTGTCACTCTCTGACACACTCTGGCACTCTCTGACACGCTCAGACACTCACAGACACACTCTGACACACTCTGACTCTCTCAGAAATTCTCTAAGACTCTCTGACACTCTCTGAAACTCTCTGTCACTCTATGATACTCTCAGTCCCTCTCTGACACTCTCTGACACACTCTGTCACTCTCTGATACTCTCAGTCCCTCTCTGACACTCTCTGACACACTCTGTCACTCTCTGAAACTCTCAGAAACTCTCTGACACTCTCTGACACTGTCTGACACTCTCAGACACTCTCAGAAACTCGCTGACCCTCTCTGACATTCTCAGACACTCTCTGACACTCTCAGACACTCTCTGTCACTCTCTGTCACTCTTTGTCACTCTCTGACACTCTCTGACAATCGCAGACACTCACAGAAACTCTCTGACACTCCCTGACACTCTCTGACACTCTCAGACATTCTCTGTCACTCTCTGAAACACTCTGTCACTCTCTGAAAGACTCTCAGACACTGTCTGACACTCTCTGACACTCTCTGACACACTCTGACACTCTCTGAAACACTCTGAAATGTTCTGACATTCTCTGTCACTCTCTGACACTCTCTGACACGCTCAGACACTCTCTGACACACTCGGACACACTCTGACTCTCTCTGACACTCTCAGACACACTCTGACACACTCTGACTCTCTCAGAAATTCTCTAAGACTCTCTGACACTCTCTGATGCTCTCTGTCACTCTATGATACACTCTGACACTCTCAGAAACTCTCTGAAACTCTCTGACACTCTCGGACACGCTCAGAAAATCACTGACACTCTCTTACACTCTCTGACACACTCTGTCACTCTCCGAAATTCTCTGACACTCCCTGACACTCTCTCATTCACTCTGACATTCTCTGACACACTCTGATGCTCTCAGACACTCTCAGAACCGCTCTGATACTCTCTGACACTCACAGAAACTCTCAGAAACTCTCTGAAACTCTCGGACACTCTGTGACACACTCTGACACACACTGTCACTCTGTGACACACTCTGACACTCTGAGAAACTCTCTGACACTCTCTGACATGCTCAGACACTCTCTGACACACTCTGACACACTCTGACACTCTCAGAAATTCTCTGACACTCTCTGACACTCTCTGACAATCTTTATCACTCTCTGAAAAACACTGTCACTCTCTGACACTCTCAGACACACTCTGACACTCTCAGAAATTCTGTGACACTCTCTGACACTCTCAGACACTCTCAGACTCTCTCTGACACTCTCATACATTCTCTGACAGTCTCTGACACTCTCAGACACTCTCAGAAACTCTCTGAAACTCTCTGACACTCTCGGACATGCTCAGAAACTCTCTGACACTCTCTGTCACTCTCTGACACACTCTGGCACTCTCTGACACGCTCTGACTCTCTCTGACATACTCTGACACTCTCTGAAACACTCTGAAACTCTCTGACACTCTCTGTCACTCTCTGACACTCTCTGACACGCTCAGACACTCTCTGACACACTCTGACACTCTCTGACTCTCTCTGACACTCTCAGACACACTCTGACACACTCTGACTCTCTCAGAGTTTCTCTGAGACTCTCTGACCCTCTCTGATACTCTCTGTCACTCTGTGATACACTCTGTCACTCTCTGACACTCTCAGACACACTCTGACACTCTCAGACTCTCTCTGACACTCTCTGACATTCTCTGACAGTCTCTGACACTGTCAGACACTCTCAGAAACTCTCTGCCACTCTCTGATACACTCTGTCACTCTCTGACACTCTCAGAAACTCTCTGACACTCTCTGACCCTCTCTGATACTCTCTGTCACTCTCCGACACTCTCTGTCACTCTCTGACACACTCTGTCACTCTGTGACGATCTCTGCCACTCTCTGACAATCTCAGACACTCTCAGAAACTCTCTGACACTCTCTGACACTGTCTGACACTCTCAGACACTCTCTGTCAGTCTCTGACACTCTCTGAATCTCTCAGACACTCTCAGACACTCTCTGTCACTCTCTGACACACTCTGGCACTCTCTGACACGCTCAGACACTCACAGACACACTCTGACACACTCTGACTCTCTCAGAAATTCTCTAAGACTCTCTGACACTCTCTGAAACTCTCTGTCACTCTATGATACTCTCAGTCCTTCTCTGACACTCTCTGACACACTCTGTCACTCTCTGATACTCTCAGTCCCTCTCTGACACTCTCTGACACACTCTGTCACTCTCTGAAACTCTCAGAAACTCTCTGACACTCTCTGACACTGTCTGACACTCTCAGACACTCTCAGAAACTCGCTGACCCTCTCTGACATTCTCAGACACTCTCTGACACTCTCAGACACTCTCTGTCACTCTCTGTCACTCTTTGTCACTCTCTGACACTCTCTGACAATCGCAGACACTCACAGAAACTCTCTGACACTCCCTGACACTCTCTGACACTCTCAGACATTCTCTGTCACTCTCTGAAACACTCTGTCACTCTCTGAAAGACTCTCAGACACTGTCTGACACTCTCTGACACTCTCTGACACACTCTGACACTCTCTGAAACACTCTGAAATGTTCTGACATTCTCTGTCACTCTCTGACACTCTCTGACACGCTCAGACACTCTCTGACACACTCGGACACACTCTGACTCTCTCTGACACTCTCAGACACACTCTGACACACTCTGACTCTCTCAGAAATTCTCTAAGACTCTCTGACACTCTCTGATGCTCTCTGTCACTCTATGATACACTCTGACACTCTCAGAAACTCTCTGAAACTCTCTGACACTCTCGGACACGCTCAGAAAATCACTGACACTCTCTTACACTCTCTGACACACTCTGTCACTCTCCGAAATTCTCTGACACTCCCTGACACTCTCTCATTCACTCTGACATTCTCTGACACACTCTGATGCTCTCAGACACTCTCAGAACCGCTCTGATACTCTCTGACACTCACAGAAACTCTCAGAAACTCTCTGAAACTCTCGGACACTCTGTGACACACTCTGACACACACTGTCACTCTGTGACACACTCTGACACTCTGAGAAACTCTCTGACACTCTCTGACACGCTCAGACACTCTCTGACACACTCTGACACACTCTGACACTCTCAGAAATTCTCTGACACTCTCTGACACTCTCTGACAATCTTTATCACTCTCTGAAAAACACTGTCACTCTCTGACACTCTCAGACACACTCTGACACTCTCAGAAATTCTGTGACACTCTCTGACACTCTCAGACACTCTCAGACTCTCTCTGACACTCTCATACATTCTCTGACAGTCTCTGACACTCTCAGACACTCTCAGAAACTCTCTGAAACTCTCTGACACTCTCGGACATGCTCAGAAACTCTCTGACACTCTCTGTCACTCTCTGACACACTCTGGCACTCTCTGACACGCTCTGACTCTCTCTGACATACTCTGACACTCTCTGAAACACTCTGAAACTCTCTGACACTCTCTGTCACTCTCTGACACTCTCTGACACGCTCAGACACTCTCTGACTCTCTCTGACACTCTCAGACACACTCTGACACACTCTGACTCTCTCAGAGTTTCTCTGAGACTCTCTGACCCTCTCTGATACTCTCTGTCACTCTGTGATACACTCTGTCACTCTCTGACACTCTCAGACACACTCTGACACTCTCAGACTCTCTCTGACACTCTCTGACATTCTCTGACAGTCTCTGACACTGTCAGACACTCTCAGAAACTCTCTGCCACTCTCTGATACACTCTGTCACTCTCTGACACTCTCAGAAACTCTCTGACACTCTCTGACCCTCTCTGATACTCTCTGTCACTCTCCGACACTCTCTGTCACTCTCTGACACTCTCTGACACACGGTGACACTCTCAGAATCTCTCTGACACTCTCTGACTCTCTTTGACACACTCTGTCACCCTCTGACAGTCTCTGACATTCTCTGACACTCTCAGATACTCTCTGACACTTTCTGACACTCTCTGACACTCTGTGACATTCTCTGACACTCTCAGACACTGTCAGAAACACTGTGACACTCTCTGACACTCTCAGACACTCTCAGAAACTCGCTGACTCTCTCTGAAAATCTCTGACACACTCTGACCAACTCTGTCACTCTCTGATACTCTCAGTCCCTCTCTGACACTCTCTGACACACTCTGTCACTCTCTGACACTGTCTGACACCCTCAGACACTCTCAGAAACTCTATGACACTCTCTGACATTCTCAGACACTCACTGACACTCTCAGACACTCTCTGTCACTCTCTGACACACTCTGTCACTCTATGACATTCTCTGCCACTCTCTGACACTCTCTGTCACTCTTTGTCACTCTCTGACACTCTCTGACAATCTCAGACACTCTCAGAAACTCTCTGACACTCTCTGACACTCTCTGACACTCTCAGACACTCTCTGTCACTCTCTGAAACACACTGTCACTCTCTGAAAGACTCTCAGACACTGTCTGACACTCTCTGTCACTCTCTGACACTCTCTGAATCTCTCAGACACTCTCAGACACTCTCTGTCACTCTCTGACACACTCTGGCAATCTCTGACACGCTCTGACACTCTCTGTCACAGTCTGACACTCTCTGAAACACTCTGAAATGTTCTGACATTCTCTGTCACTCTATGACACTCTCTGACACTCTCTGACACGCTCAGACACTCTCTGACACACTCTGACACTCTCTGACTCTCTCTGACACTCTCAGACACACTCTGACAGACTCTGACTCTCTCAGAAATTCTCTAAGACCCTCTGTCACTCTCTGACACTCTCAGACACACTCTGACACTCTCAGACTCTCTCTGACACACTCTGACATTCTCTGACAGTCTCTGACACTCTCAGACACTCTCAGAAACTCTCTGAAACTCTCTGACACTCTCGGACACGCTCAGAAAATCACTGACACTCTCTTACACTCTCTGACAAACTCTGTCACTCTCCGAAATTCTCTGACACTCCCTGATACTCTCTCATACTCTCTGACATTCTCTGACACACTCTGACACTCTCAGACACTCTCAGAACCGCTCTGACACTCTCTGACACTCACAGAAACTCTCAGAAACTCTCTGACACTCTCGGACACTCTGTGACACACTCTGACACAAACTGTCACTCTGTGACACACTCTGTCACTCTGAGAAAATCTCTGACACTCTCTGACACGCTCAGACACTCTCTGACACACTCTGACACTCTCTGACTCTCTCTGACACTCTCAGACACACTCTGACACACTCTGACACTCTCAGAAATTCTCTGACACTCTCTGTCACTCTCTGATAAACTCTGTCACTCTCTGACACTCTCAGACACACTCTGACACTCTCAGAAGGTCTGTGACACTCTCTGAGACTCTCAGACACTCTCAGACTCTCTCTGACACTCTCATACATTCTCTGACCGTCTCTGACACTCTCAGACACTCTCAGAAACTCTCTGAAACTCTCTGACACTCTCGGACATGCTCAGAAACTCTCTGACACTCTCTGTCACTCTCTGACACACTCTGGCACTCTCTGACACGCTCTGACACTCTCTGACACACTCTGACACTCTCTGAAACACTCTGAAACTCTCTGACACTCTCTGTCACTCTCTGACACTCTCTGACACTTTCAGACACTCTATGACACACTCTGACACTCTCTGACTCTCTCTGACACTCTCAGACACACTCTGACACACTCTGACTCTCTCAGAAATTCTCTGAGACTCTCTGACACTCTCTGATACTCTCTGTCACTCTGTGATACACTCTGTCACTCTCTGACACTCTCAGACACACTCTGACACTCTCAGAGTCTCTCTGACACTCTCTGAAATTCTCTGACAGTCTCTGACACTCTCAGACAATCTCAAAAACTCTCTGAAACTCTCTGACACTCTCGGACACGCTCAGAAACTCTCTGACACTCTCTGACACTCTCTGACACTCTCTGTAACTCTCTGACACTCTCTAACACACTCTGTCACTCTCTGCCACTCTCAGACACTCTCTGACACTCTCAGACACTTTCAGACTCACTCTGACACTCTCTTACACTCTCAGACAAACTGAC
Organism: Heterodontus francisci; assembly: GCF_036365525.1. Lineage (NCBI taxonomy): Eukaryota > Metazoa > Chordata > Chondrichthyes > Heterodontiformes > Heterodontidae > Heterodontus > Heterodontus francisci. The sequence continues at coordinate 237,998,530 of NC_090371.1, forward strand.
ACTCTCTGTCACTCTCTGACATACTCAGACACGCTGACACTCTCTGACACACTCTGACACATTCTGTCACACACTGACACTCTCTGACACACTCTGTCACACTCTGACACTCTCTGACACTCTCTGACACACTCTGACACACTCTGTCACAATCTGACACTCTCTGACACTCTCAGACACACTCTGACACACTCTTTTACACTCTGACACACTATGACACTCTCAGAATATCTCTGATTCTCTCTGACACACTCTGATACTCTCTGTGACTCTCTGATACACTCTGTCACTCTCTGACACTCTCTGACAGTCTCTGACACACTCTGTCACTCTCTGACACTCTCTGACACTCTCAGAATCTCTCTGACAATCTTTGACCCTCTCTGATACTCTCTGTCACTCTCTGACACACTCTGTCACTCTCTGATACTCTCTGACACACTCTGACTCTCTCAGAAACTCTCTGACACTCTCTAACATTATCTGACACTCTCTTACACTCTCTGACATACTCTGTCACTCTCCGAAACTCTCTGACACTCCCTGACTCTCTCTGATACACTCTGCCACTCTCTGACACACTCTGTCACTCTCTGACACACTCTGACACACACTGTCACTCTGTGACACACTCTGACACTCTGAGAAACTCTCTGACACGTTCAGACACTCTCTGACACTCTGTGACACTCTGACACTCTCAGACACTCTCAGAACCTCTCTGACACTCACAGAAACTCTCAGAAACTCTCTGACACTCTCGGACACTCTCTGACACACTCTGACACACACTGTCACTCTGTGACACACTGTGACACTCTCAGAAAGTCTCTGACACTCTCTGACACTCTCTGACACGCTCAGACACTCTCTGACACACTCTGACACTCTCTGACTCTCTCTGACACTCTCAGACACACTCTGACACACTCTGACTCTCTCAGAAATTCTCTGACACTCTCTGACACTCTCTGACACTCTCTGATACTCTCTGTCACTCTCTGATACACTCTGTCACTCTCTGACACTCTCAGACACACTCTGACACTCTCAGAAAGTCTCTGACAGTCTCTGACACTCTCAGACGCTCTCAGACTCTCTCTGACACTCTCTGACATTCTCTGACACTCTCAGACACTCTCAGAAAGTCTCTGAAAGTCTCTGACACTCTCGGACACGTTCAGAAACTCTCTGACACTCTCTGACACACTCTGTCACTCTCCGAAACTCTCTGACACTCCCTGAAACTCTCTGACACACTCTGATACTCTCTGTCACTCTCTGATACACTCTGTCACTCTCTGACACTCTCTGACAATCTCAGACACTCTCTGACACTCTCTGTCACTCTCTGTCACTCTGTGACTATCTCTGACACTCTCAGACACTCTCGGACACTCTGTGACACACTCTGACACAAACTGTCACTCTGTGACACACTCTGTCACTCTGAGAAACTCTCTGACACTCTCTGACACGCTCAGACACTCTCTGACTCTCTCTGACACTCTCAGACACACTCTGACACACTCTGACACTCTCAGAAATTCTCTGACACTCTCTGACACTCTCTGTCACTCTCTGATAAACCCTGTCACTCTCTGACACTCTCAGACACACTCTGACACTCTCAGAAAGTCTGTGAAACTCTCTGACACTCTCAGACACTCTCAGACTCTCTCTGACACTCTCATACATTCTCTGACCGTCTCTGACACTCTCAGACACTCTCAGAAACTCTCTGAAACTCTCTGACACTCTCGGACATGCTCAGAAACTCTCTGACACTCTCTGTCACTCTCTGACACACTCTGGCACTCTCTGACACGCTCTGACACTCTCTGACACACTCTGACACTCTCTGAAACACTCTGAAACTCTCTGACACACTCTGTCACTCTCTGACACTCTCTGACACTCTCTGACACGCTCAGACACTCTCTGACAAGCTCAGACACTCTCTGACACTCTCTGTCACTCTCTGACAATCTCAGACACTCTCTGACACACTCTGTCACTCTCTGTCACTCTGTGACTATCTCTGACATTCTCAGACACTCTCAGAAACTCTGTGACACTCTCTGACACTCTCAGACACTCTCAGAAACACTCTGACACTCTCTGTCACTCTCTGACACTCTCTGACACTCTCTGACACTCTCAGACGCTCTCTGACACACTCTGACACTCTCTGACACTCTCTGACACTCTCTGTCACTCTGTGACACTCTCAGACACTCTCTGACACTCTCAGACACTGTCAGACACTCTCTGACACATTCTGTCACTCTCAGACAAACTCTGACACTCTCTGTCACTCTCTGTCACTCTCTGACACACTCTGACACACTCTGACACACACTGTCACTCTGTGACACACTCTGACACTCTGAGAAACTCTCTGACACGTTCAGACACTCTCTGACACTCTGTGACTCTCTGACACTCTCAGACACTCTCAGAACCTCTCTGACACTCACAGAAACTCTCAGAAACTCTCTGACACTCTCTGACTCTCTCTGACACTCTCAGACACACTCGGACACACTCTGACTCTCTCAGAAATTCTCTGACACTCTCTGACCCTCTCTGACCCTCTCTGACACTCTCTGATACTCTCTGTCACTCTCTGACACACTCTGTCACTCTCTGACACTCTCTGACACACTCTGACTCTCTCAGAAACTCTCTGACACTCTCTGACATTCCCTGACACTCTCTTACACTCTCTGACATACTCTGTCACTCTCCGAAACTCTCTGACACTCCCTGACTCTCTCTGATACACTCTGCCACTCTCTGACACACTCTGTCACTCTCTGACACACTCTGACACACTCTGACACACACTGTCACTCTGTGACACACTCTGACACTCTGAGAAATTCTCTGACACGTTCAGACACTCTCTGACACTCTGTGACACTCTGACACTCTCAGACACTCTCAGAGCCTCTCTGACACTCACAGAAACTCTCAGAAACTCTCTGACACTCTCAGACACACTCTGACACTCTCAGAAAGTCTCTGACAGTCTCTGACACTCTCAGACACTCTCAGACTCTCTCTGACATTCTCTGACACTCTCAGACACTCTCAGAAACTCTCTGAAAGTCTCTGACACTCTCGGACACGTTCAGAAACTCTCTGACACTCTCTGACACACACTGTCACTCTCCGAAACTCTCGGACACTCCCTGAAACTCTCTGACACACTCTGATACTCTCTGTCACTCTCTGATACACTCTGACACTCTCTGACACTCTCTGACAATCTCAGACACTCTCTGACACTCTCTGTCACTCTCTGTCACTCTCGGACACTCTGTGACACACTCTGACACAAACTGTCACTCTGTGACACACTCTGTCACTCTGAGAAACTCTCTGACACTCTCTGACACGCTCAGACACTCTCTGACTCTCTCTGACACTCTCAGACACACTCTGACACACTCTGACACTCTCAGAAATTCTCTGACACTCTCTGTCACTCTCTGATAAACCCTGTCACTCTCTGACACTCTCAGACACACTCTGACACTCTCAGAAAGTCTGTGACACACTCTGACACTCTCAGACACTCTCAGACTCTCTCTGACACTCTCATACATTCTCTGACCGTCTCTGACACTCTCAGACACTCTCAGAAACTCTCTGAAACTCTCTGACACTCTCGGACATGCTCAGAAACTCTCTGACACTCTCTGTCACTCTCTGACACACTCTGGCACTCTCTGACACGCTCTGACACTCTCTGACACACTCTGACACTCTCTGAAACACTCTGAAACTCTCTGACACACTCTGTCACTCTCTGACACTCTCTGACACTCTCTGACACGCTCAGACACTCTCTGACAAGCTCAGACACTCTCTGACACTCTCTGTCACTCTCTGTCACTCTCTGACAATCTCAGACACTCTGGGACACACTCTGTCACTCTCTGTCACTCTGTGACTATCTCTGACACTCTCAGACACTCTCAGAAACTCTGTGACACTCTCTGAAACTCTCAGACACTCTCAGAAACACTCTGACACTCTCTGTCACTCTCTGACACTCTCTGACACTCTCTGACACTCTCAGACGCTCTCTGACACACTCTGACACTCTCTGACACTCTCTGACACTCTCTGTCACTCTGTGACACTCTCAGACACTCTCTGACACTCTCAGACACTGTCAGACACTCTCTGACACTCTCTTACACTCTCAGACAAACTCTGACACTCTCTGTCACTCTCTGTCACTCTCTGACACACTCTGACACACTCTGACACACACTGTCACTCTGTGACACACTCTGACACTCTGAGAAACTCTCTGACACGTTCAGACACTCTCTGACACTCTGTGACTCTCTGACACTCTCAGACACTCTCAGAACCTCTCTGACACTCACAGAAACTCTCAGAAACTCTCTGACACTCTCGGACACTCTCTGACACACTCTGACACACACTGTCCCTCTGTGACACACTGTGACTCTCTCAGAAAGTCTCTGACAGTCTCTGACACTCTCTGACACGCTCAGACACTCTCTGACACACTCTGACACTCTCTGACTCTCTCTGACACTCTCAGACACACTCTGACACACTCTGACTCTCTCAGAAATTCTCTGACACTCTCTGACACTCTCTGATGCTCTCTGTCACTCTCTGATACACTCTGTCACTCTCTGACACTCTCAGACACACTCTGACACTCTCAGAAAGTCTCTGACACTCTCTGACACACTCAGACACTCTCAGACTCTCTCTGACACTCTCTGACATTCTCTGACACTCTCAGACACTCTCAGAAACTCTCAGAAAGTCTCTGACACTCTCGGACACGTTCAGAAACTCTCTGACACTCTCTGACACACTCTGTCACTCTCCAAAACTCTCTGACAATCCCTGAAACTCTCTGGCACACTCTGATACTCTCTGTCACTCTCTGATACACTCTGTCACTCTCTGACACTCTCTGACAATCTCAGACACTCTCTGACACTCTGTGTCACTCTCTGTCACTCTGTGACTATCTCTGACACTCTCTGACACTCTCAGACGCTCTCTGACACTCTCAGAAACTCTGTGACACTCTCTGACACTCTCAGACACTCTCAGAAACTCTCTGACACTCTCTGTCACTCTCTGACACTCTCTGACACTCTCTGACACTCTCAGACGCTCTCTGACACACTCTGACACTCTCTGACACTCTCTGACACTCTCAGACACTCTCTGACACTCTCAGACACTGTCAGACACTCTCTGACACTCTCTTACACTCTCAGACAAAATCTGACACTCTCTGTCACTCTCTGACATACTCAGACTCACTCAGAAACTCTCTGACACTCTCAGAAACTCTGACATTCTCTGACACACTCTGACACTCTCTGACTCTCTCTGACACTCTCAGACACACTCTGACACACTCTGACTCTCTCAGAATATCTCTGATTCTCTCTGACACACTCTGATACTCTCTGTGACTCTCTGATACACTCTGTCACTCGCTGACACTCTCTGACAGTCTCTGACACACTCTGTCACTCTCTGACACTCTCTGACACTCTCAGAAACTCTCTGACAATCTCTGACCCTCTTTGATACTCTCTGTCACTCTCTGACACACTCTGTCACTCTCTGACACTCTTTGACACACTCTGACTCTCTCAGAAACTCTCTGACACTCTCTGACATTCTCTGACACTCTCTTACACTCTCTGACATACTCTGTCACTCTCCGATACTCTCTGACACTCCCTGACTCTCTCTGATACACTCTGCCACTCTCTGACACACTCTGTCACTCTCTGACACACTCTGACACACACTGTCACTCTGTGACACACTCGGACACTCTTAGAAACTCTCTGACACGTTCAGACACTCTCTGACACTCTGTGACACTCTGACACTCTCAGACACTCTGAGAACCTCTCTGACACTCTCGGACACTCTCTGACAGACTCTGACACACACTGTCACTCTGTGACGAACTCTGACACTCTGAGAAACTCTCTGACACTCTCTGACACTCTCTGACACGCTCAGACACTCTCTGACACACTCTGACACTCTCTGACTCTCTCTGACACTCTCAGACACACTCTGACACACTCTGACTCTTTCAGAAATTATCTGACACTCTCTGACACTCTCTCATACGCTCTGTCACTCTCTGATACACTCTGTCACTCTCTGACACTCTCAGACACACTCTGACACTCTCAGAAAGTCTCTGACACTCTCTGAAACTCTCAGACACTCTCAGACTCCTTCTGACACTATCTGACATTCTCTGACACTCTCAGACACTCTCAGAAACTCTCTGAAAGTCTCTGACACTCTCGGACACGCTCAGAAACTCTCTGACACTCTCTGACACACTCTGACTCTCTCAGAAACTCTCTGACACTCTCTGACATTCTCTGACACTCTCTTACACTCTCTGACATACTCTGTCACTCTCCGAAACTCTCTGACACTCCCTGACTCTCTCTGATACACTCTGCCACTCTCTGACACACTCTGTCACTCTCTGACACACTCTGACACACTCTGACACACACTGTCACTCTCTGACACACTCTGACACTCTGAGAAACTCTCTGACACGTTCAGACACTCTCTGACACTCTGTGACACTCACAGAAACTCTCAGAAACTCTCTGACACACTAGGACACTCTCTGACACACTCTGACACACACATTCACTCTGTGACACACTGTGACACTCTCAGAAAGTCTCTGACACTCTCTGACACTCTCTGACACGCTCAGACACTCTCTGACACACTCTGACACTCTCTGACTCTCTCTGACACTCTCAGACACACTCTGACACACTCTGACTCTCTCAGAAATTCTCTGACACTCTCTGACACTCTCTGACACTCTCTGATACTCTCTGTCACTCTCTGATACACTCTGTCACTCTCTGACACTCTCAGACACACTCTGACACTCTCAGAAAGTCTCTGACACTCTCTGACACTCTCAGACACTCTCAGACTCTCTCTGACACTCTCTGACATTCTCTGACACTCTCAGACACTCTCAGAAACTCTCTGAAAGTCTCTGACACTCGGACACGTTCAGAAACTCTCTGACACTCTCTGACACACTCTGTCACTCTCCGAAACTCTCTGACACTCCCTGAAACTCTCTGATACACTCTGCCACACTCCTTCGCACTCTGACACACTCTGTCACACTATGAAACTCTCAGAAACTCTCTGACTCTCTCTGACACACTCTGATACTCTCTGTCACTCTCTGACACTCTCTTACACTCTCTGACATACTCTGTCACTCTCTGACTCTCTCAGAAACTCTCTGACACTCTCTGACATTCCCTGACACTCTCTTACACTCTCTGACATACTCTGTCACTCTCCGAAACTCTCTGACACTCCCTGACTCTCTCTGATGCACTCTGCCACTCTCTGACACACTCTGTCACTCTCTGACACACTCTGACACACTCTGACACACACTGTCACTCTGTGACACACTCTGACACTCTGAGAAATTCTCTGACACGTTCAGACACTCTCTGACACTCTGTGACACTCTGACACTCTCAGACACTCTCAGAGCCTCTCTGACACTCACAGAAACTCTCAGAAACTCTCTGACACTCTCAGACACACTCTGACACTCTCAGAAAGTCTCTGACAGTCTCTGACACTCTCAGACACTCTCAGACTCTCTCTGACATTCTCTGACACTCTCAGACACTCTCAGAAACTCTCTGAAAGTCTCTGACACTCTCGGACACGTTCAGAAACTCTCTGACACTCTCTGACACACTCTGTCACTCTCCGAAACTCTCGGACACTCCCTGAAACTCTCTGACACACTCTGATACTCTCTGTCACTCTCTGATACACTCTGACACTCTCTGACACTCTCTGACAATCTCAGACACTCTCTGACACTCTCTGTCACTCTCTGTCACTCTCGGACACTCTGTGACACACTCTGACACAAACTGTCACTCTGTGACACACTCTGTCACTCTGAGAATCTCTCTGACACTCTCTGACACTCTCTGACACTCTCAGACGCTCTCTGACACACTCTGACACTCTCTGACACTCTCTGACACTCTCTGTCACTCTGTGACACTCTCAGACACTCTCTGACACTCTCAGACACTGTCAGACACTCTCTGACACTCTCTTACACTCTCAGACAAACTCTGACACTCTCTGTCACTCTCTGTCACTCTCTGACACACTCTGACACACTCTGACACACACTGTCACTCTGTGACACACTCTGACACTCTGAGAAACTCTCTGACACGTTCAGACACTCTCTGACACTCTGTGACTCTCTGACACTCTCAGACACTCTCAGAACCTCTCTGACACTCACAGAAACTCTCAGAAACTCTCTGACACTCTCGGACACTCTCTGACACACTCTGACACACACTGTCCCTCTGTGACACACTGTGACACTCTCAGAAAGTCTCTGACAGTCTCTGACACTCTCTGACACGCTCAGACACACTCTGACACTCTCAGAAAGTCTCTGACACTCTCTGACACTCTCAGACACTCTCAGACTCTCTCTGACACTCTCTGACATTCTCTGACACTCTCAGACACTCTCAGAAACTCTCTGAAAGTCTCTGACACTCTCGGACACGTTCAGAAACTCTCTGACACTCTCTGACACACTCTGTCACTCTCCGAAACTCTCTGACACTCCCTGAAACTCTCTGATACACTCTGCCACACTCCTTCGCACTCTGACACACTCTGTCACACTATGAAACTCTCAGAAACTCTCTGACTCTCTCTGACACACTCTGATACTCTCTGTCACTCTCTGACACTCTCTTACACTCTCTGACATACTCTGTCACTCTCTGACTCTCTCAGAAACTCTCTGACACTCTCTGACATTCCCTGACACTCTCTTACACTCTCTGACATACTCTGTCACTCTCCGAAACTCTCTGACACTCCCTGACTCTCTCTGATGCACTCTGACACTCTCTGACACACTCTGTCACTCTCTGACACACTCTGACACACTCTGACACACACTGTCACTCTGTGACACACTCTGACACTCTGAGAAATTCTCTGACACGTTCAGACACTCTCTGACACTCTGTGACACTCTGACACTCTCAGACACTCTCAGAGCCTCTCTGACACTCACAGAAACTCTCAGAAACTCTCTGACACTCTCAGACACACTCTGACACTCTCAGAAAGTCTCTGACAGTCTCTGACACTCTCAGACACTCTCAGACTCTCTCTGACATTCTCTGACACTCTCAGACACTCTCAGAAACTCTCTGAAAGTCTCTGACACTCTCGGACACGTTCAGAAACTCTCTGACACTCTCTGACACACTCTGTCACTCTCCGAAACTCTCGGACACTCCCTGAAACTCTCTGACACACACTGAAACTCTCTGTCACTCTCTGATACACTCTGACACTCTCTGACACTCTCTGACAATCTCAGACACTCTCTGACACTCTCTGTCACTCTCTGTCACTCTCGGACACTCTGTGACACACTCTGACACAAACTGTCACTCTGTGACACACTCTGTCACTCTGAGAATCTCTCTGACACTCTCTGACACGCTCAGACACTCTCTGACTCTCTCTGACACTCTCAGACACACTCTGACACACTCTGACACTCTCAGAAATTCTCTGACACTCTCTGACACTCTCTGTCACTCTCTGATAAACCCTGTCACTCTCTGACACTCTCAGACACACTCTGACACTCTCAGAAAGTCTGTGACACTCTCTGACACTCTCAGACACTCTCAGACTCTCTCTGACACTCTCATACATTCTCTGACCGTCTCTGACACTCTCAGACACTCTCAGAAACTCTCTGAAACTCTCTGACACTCTCGGACATGCTCAGAAACTCTCTGACACTCTCTGTCACTCTCTGACACACTCTGGCACTCTCTGACACGCTCTGACACTCTCTGACACACTCTGACACTCTCTGACTCTCTCTGACACTCTCAGACACTCTCTGACACACTCTGACACTCTCAGAAATTCTCTGACACTCTCTGACACTCTCTGTCACTCTCTGATAAACCCTGTCACTCTCTGACACTCTCAGACACACTCTGACACTCTCAGAAAGTCTGTGACACTCTCTGACACTCTCAGACACTCTCAGACTCTCTCTGACACTCTCATACATTCTCTGACCGTCTCTGACACTCTCAGACACTCTCAGAAACTCTCTGAAACTCTCTGACACTCTCGGACATGCTCAGAAACTCTCTGACACTCTCTGTCACTCTCTGACACACTCTGGCACTCTCTGACACGCTCTGACACTCTCTGACACACTCTGCCACTCTCTGAAACACTCTGAAACTCTCTGACACACTCTGTCACTCTCTGACACTCTCTGACACTCTCTGACACGCTCAGACACTCTCTGACACTCTCAGACACTCTCTGACACTCTCTGTCACTCTCTGTCACTCTCTGACAATCTCAGACACTCTCTGTCACTCTCTGACACTCTCTGACACTCTCTGACACGCTCAGACACTCTCTGACAAGCTCAGACACTCTCTGACACTCTCTGTCACTCTCTGACAATCTCAGACACTCTCTGACACACTCTGTCACTCTCTGTCACTCTGTGACTATCTCTGACACTCTCAGACACTCTCAGAAACTCTGTGACACTCTCTGACACTCTCAGACACTCTCAGAAACACTCTGACACTCTCTGTCACTCTCTGACACTCTCTGACACTCTCTGACACTCTCAGACGCTCTCTGACACACTCTGACACTCTCTGACACTCTCTGACACTCTCTGTCACTCTGTGACACTCTCAGACACTCTCTGACACTCTCAGACACTGTCAGACACTCTCTGACACATTCTGTCACTCTCAGACAAACTCTGACACTCTCTGTCACTCTCTGTCACTCTCTGACACACTCTGACACACTCTGACACACACTGTCACTCTGTGACACACTCTGACACTCTGAGAAACTCTCTGACACGTTCAGACACTCTCTGACACTCTGTGACTCTCTGACACTCTCAGACACTCTCAGAACCTCTCTGACACTCACAGAAACTCTCAGAAACTCTCTGACACTCTCTGACTCTCTCTGACACTCTCAGACACACTCTGACACACTCTGACTCTCTCAGAATTTCTCTGACACTCTCTGACCCTCTCTGACCCTCTCTGACACTCTCTGATACTCTCTGTCACTCTCTGACACACTCTGTCACTCTCTGACACTCTCTGACACACTCTGACTCTCTCAGAAACTCTCTGACACTCTCTGACATTCCCTGACACTCTCTTACACTCTCTGACATACTCTGTCACTCTCCGAAACTCTCTGACACTCCCTGACTCTCTCTGATACACTCTGCCACTCTCTGACACACTCTGTCACTCTCTGACACACTCTGACACACTCTGACACACACTGTCACTCTGTGACACACTCTGACACTCTGAGAAATTCACTGACACGTTCAGACACTCTCTGACACTCTGTGACACTCTGACACTCTCAGACACTCTCAGAGCCTCTCTGACACTCACAGAAACTCTCAGAAACTCTCTGACACTCTCAGACACACTCTGACACTCTCAGAAAGTCTCTGACAGTCTCTGACACTCTCAGACACTCTCAGACGCTCTCTGACATTCTCTGACACTCTCAGACACTCTCAGAAACTCTCTGAAAGTCTCTGACACTCTCGGACACGTTCAGAAACTCTCTGACACTCTCTGACACACTCTGTCACTCTCCGAAACTCTCGGACACTCCCTGAAACTCTCTGACACACTCTGATACTCTCTGTCACTCTCTGATACACTCTGACACTCTCTGACACTCTCTGACAATCTCAGACACTCTCTGACACTCTCTGTCACTCTCTGTCACTCTCGGACACTCTGTGACACACTCTGACACAAACTGTCACTCTGTGACACACTCTGTCACTCTGAGAAACTCTCTGACACTCTCTGACACGCTCAGACACTCTCTGACTCTCTCTGACACTCTCAGACACACTCTGACACACTCTGACACTCTCAGAAATTCTCTGACACTCTCTGACACTCTCTGTCACTCTCTGATAAACCCTGTCACTCTCTGACACTCTCAGACACACTCTGACACTCTCAGAAAGTCTGTGACACACTCTGACACTCTCAGACACTCTCAGACTCTCTCTGACACTCTCATACATTCTCTGACCGTCTCTGACACTCTCAGACACTCTCAGAAACTCTCTGAAACTCTCTGACACTCTCGGACATGCTCAGAAACTCTCTGACACTCTCTGTCACCCTCTGACACACTCTGGCACTCTCTGACACGCTCTGACACTCTCTGACACACTCTGACACTCTCTGAAACACTCTGAAACTCTCTGACACACTCTGTCACTCTCTGACACTCTCTGACACTCTCTGACACGCTCAGACACTCTCTGACAAGCTCAGACACTCTCTGACACTCTCTGTCACTCTCTGTCACTCTCTGACAATCTCAGACACTCTGGGACACACTCTGTCACTCTCTGTCACTCTGTGACTATCTCTGACACTCTCAGACACTCTCAGAAACTCTGTGACACTCTCTGACACTCTCAGACACTCTCAGAAACACTCTGACACTCTCTGTCACTCTCTGACACTCTCTGACACTCTCAGACGCTCTCTGACACACTCTGACACTCTCTGACACTCTCTGACACTCTCTGTCACTCTGTGACACTCTCAGACACTCTCTGACACTCTCAGACACTGTCAGACACTCTCTGACACTCTCTTACACTCTCAGACAAACTCTGACACTCTCTGTCACTCTCTGTCACTCTCTGACACACTCTGACACACTCTGACACACACTGTCACTCTGTGACACACTCTGACACTCTGAGAAACTCTCTGACACGTTCAGACACTCTCTGACACTCTGTGACTCTCTGACACTCTCAGACACTCTCAGAACCTCTCTGACACTCACAGAAACTCTCAGAAACTCTCTGACACTCTCGGACACTCTCTGACACACTCTGACACACACTGTCCCTCTGTGACACACTGTGACACTCTCAGAAAGTCTCTGACAGTCTCTGACACTCTCTGACACGCTCAGACACTCTCTGACACACTCTGACACTCTCTGACTCTCTCTGACACTCTCAGACACACTCTGACACACTCTGACTCTCGCAGAAATTCTCTGACACTCTCTGACACTCTCTGACACTCTCTGATGCTCTCTGTCACTCTCTGATACACTCTGTCACTCTCTGACACTCTCAGACACACTCTGACACTCTCAGAAAGTCTCTGACACTCTCTGACACTCTCAGACACTCTCAGACTCTCTCTGACACTCTCTGACATTCTCTGACACTCTCAGACAGTCTCAGAAACTCTCAGAAAGTCTCTGACACTCTCGGACACGTTCAGAAACTCTCTGACACTCTCTGACACACTCTGTCACTCTCCGAAACTCACTGACAATCCCTGAAACTCTCTGGCACACTCTGATACTCTCTGTCACTCTCTGATACACTCTGTCACTCTCTGACACTCTCTGACAATCTCAGACACTCTCTGACACTCTGTGTCACTCTCTGTCACTCTGTGACTATCTCTGACACTCTCTGACACTCTCAGACGCTCTCTGACACTCTCAGAAACTCTGTGACACTCTCTGACACTCTCAGACACTCTCAGAAACTCTCTGACACTCTCTGTCACTCTCTGACACTCTCTGACACTCTCTGACACTCTCAGACGCTCTCTGACACACTCTGACACTCTCTGACACTCTCTGACACTCTCAGACACTCTCTGACACTCTCAGACACTGTCAGACACTCTCTGACACTCTCTTACACTCTCAGACAAACTCTGACACTCTCTGTCACTCTCTGACATACTCAGACTCACTCAGAAACTCTCTGACACTCTCAGACACACTGTGACACACTCTTTCACACTCTGACACACTATGACACTCTCAGAATATCTCTGATTCTCTCTGACACACTCTGATACACTCTGTGACTCTCTGATACACTCTTTCACACTCTGACACACTCTGACAGTCTCTGACACACTCTGTCACTCTCTGACACTCTCTGACACTCTCAGAAACTCTCTGACAATCTCTGACCCTCTCTGATACTCTCTGTCACTCTCTGACACACTCTGTCACTCTCTGACACTCTTTGACACACTCTGACTCTCTCAGAAACTCTCTGACACTCTCTTACACTCTCTGACATACTCTGTCACTCTCCGAAACTCTCTGACACTCCCTGACTCTCTCTGATACACTCTGCCACTCTCTGACACACTCTGTCACTCTCTGACACACTCTGACACACACTGTCACTCTGTGACACACTCTGACACTCTGAGAAACTCTCTGACACGTTCAGACACTCTCTGACACTCTGTGACACTCTGACACTCTCAGACACTCTCAGAACCTCTCCGACACTCTCTGACACTCACAGAAACTCTCAGAAACTCTCTGACACTCTCGGACACTCTCTGACAGACTCTGACACACACTGTCACTCTGTGACGCACTCTGACACTCTGAGAAACTCTCTGACTCTCTCTGACACTCTCTGACACTCTCTGATACGCTCTGTCACTCTCTGATACACTCTGTCACTCTCTGACACTCTCAGACACACTCTGACACTCTCGGAAAGTCTCTGACACTCTCTGACACTCTCAGACACTCTCAGACTCCCTCTGACACTCTCTGACATTCTCTGACACTCTCAGACACTCTCAGAAACTCTCTGAAAGTCTCTGACACTCTCGGACACGCTCAGAAACTCTCTGACACTCTCTGACACACTCTGACTCTCTCAGAAACTCTCTGACATTCTCTGACACTCTCTTACACTCTCTGACATACTCTGTCACTCTCCGAAACTCTCTGACACTCCCTGACTCTCTCTGATACACTCTGCCACTCTCTGACACACTCTGTCACTCTCTGACACACTCTGACACACTCTGACACACACTGTCACTCTGTGACACACTCTGACACTCTGAGAAACTCTCTGACACATTCAGACACTCTCTGACACTCTGTGACACTCTGACACTGTCAGACACTCTCAGAACCTCTCCGACACTCTCTGACACTCACAGAAACTCTCAGAAACTCTCTGACACTCTCGGACACTCTCTGACACACTCTGACACACACTGTCACTCTGTGACACACTGTGACACTCTCAGAAAGTCTCTGACACTCTCTGACACTCTCTGACACGCTCAGACACTCTCTGACACACTCTGACACTCTCTGACTCTCTCTGACACTCTCAGACACACTCTGACACACTCTGACTCTCTCAGAAATTCTCTGACACTCTCTGACCCTCTCAGAAACTCTCTGATACTCTCTGTCACTCTCTGACACACTCTGTCACTCTCTGACTCTCTGACACACTCTGACTCTCTCAGAAACTCTCTGACACTCTCTGACATTCCCTGACACTCTCTTACACTCTCTGACATACTCTGTCACTCTCCGAAACTCTCTGACACTCCCTGACTCTCTCTGATACACTCTGCCACTCTCTGACACACTCTGTCACTCTCTGACACACTCTGACACACTCTGACACACACTGTCACTCTGTGACACACTCTGACACTCTGAGAAACTCTCTGACACGTTCAGACACTCTCTGACACTCTGTGACACTCTGACACTCTCAGACACTGTCAGACACTCTCTGACACTCTCTTACACTCTCAGACAAACTCTGACACTCTCTGTCACTCTCTGACATACTCAGACTCACTCAGAAACTCTCTGACACTCTCAGAAACTCTGACATTCTCTGACACACTCTGACACTCTCTGACTCTCTCTGACACTCTCAGACACACTCTGACACACTCTGACACTCTCAGAAATTCTCTGACACTCTCTGACACTCTCTGTCACTCTCTGATAAACCCTGTCACTCTCTGACACTCTCAGACACACTCTGACACTCTCAGAAAGTCTGTGAAACTCTCTGACACTCTCAGACACTCTCAGACTCTCTCTGACACTCTCATACATTCTCTGACCGTCTCTGACACTCTCAGACACTCTCAGAAACGCTCTGAAACTCTCTGACACTCTCGGACATGCTCAGAAACTCTCTGACACTCTCTGTCACTCTCTGACACACTCTGGCACTCTCTGACACGCTCTGACACTCTCTGACACACTCTGACACTCTCTGAAACACTCTGAAACTCTCTGACACACTCTGTCACTCTCTGACACTCTCTGACACTCTCTGACACGCTCAGACACTCTCTGACAAGCTCAGACACTCTCTGACACTCTCTGTTACTCTCTGTCACTCTCTGACAATCTCAGACACTCTGGGACACACTCTGTCACTCTCTGTCACTCTGTGACTATCTCTGACACTCTCAGACACTCTCAGAAACTCTGTGACACTCTCTGACACTCTCAGACACTCTCAGAAACACTCTGACACTCTCTGTCACTCTCTGACACTCTCTGACACTCTCTGACACTCTCAGACGCTCTCTGACACACTCTGACACTCTCTGACACTCTCTGACACTCTCTGTCACTCTGTGACACTCTCAGACACTCTCAGACACTCTCAGACACTGTCAGACACTCTCTGACACTCTCTTACACTCTCAGACAAACTCTGACACTCTCTGTCACTCTCTGTCACTCTCTGACACACTCTGACACACTCTGACACACACTGTCACTCTGTGACACACTCTGACACTCTGAGAAACTCTCTGACACGTTCAGACACTCTCTGACACTCTGTGACTCTCTGACACTCTCAGACACTCTCAGAACCTCTCTGACACTCACAGAAACTCTCAGAAACTCTCTGACACTCTCGGACACTCTCTGACACACTCTGACACACACTGTCCCTCTGTGACACACTGTGACACTCTCAGAAAGTCTCTGACAGTCTCTGACACTCTCTGACACGCTCAGACACTCTCTGACACACTCTGACACTCTCTGACTCTCTCTGACACTCTCAGACACACTCTGACACACTCTGACTCTCTCAGAAATTCTCTGACACTCTCTGACACTCTCTGACACTCTCTGATGCTCTCTGTCACTCTCTGATACACTCTGTCACTCTCTGACACTCTCAGACACACTCTGACACTCTCAGAAAGTCTCTGACACTCTCTGACACTCTCAGACACTCTCAGACTCTCTCTGACACTCTCTGACATTCTCTGACACTCTCAGACACTCTCAGAAACTCTCAGAAAGTCTCTGACACTCTCGGACACGTTCAGAAACTCTCTGACACTCTCTGACACACTCTGTCACTCTCCGAAACTCACTGACAATCCCTGAAACTCTCTGGCACACTCTGATACTCTCTGTCACTCTCTGATACACTCTGTCACTCTCTGACACTCTCTGACAATCTCAGACACTCTCTGACACTCTGTGTCACTCTCTGTCACTCTGTGACTATCTCTGACACTCTCTGACACTCTCAGACGCTCTCTGACACTCTCAGAAACTCTGTGACACTCTCTGACACTCTCAGACACTCTCAGAAACTCTCTGACACTCTCTGTCACTCTCTGACACTCTCTGACACTCTCTGACACTCTCAGACGCTCTCTGACACACTCTGACACTCTCTGACACTCTCTGACACTCTCAGACACTCTCTGACACTCTCAGACACTGTCAGACACTCTCTGACACTCTCTTACACTCTCAGACAAACTCTGACACTCCCTGTCACTCTCTGACATACTCAGACTCACTCAGAAACTCTCTGACACTCTCAGACACACTGTGACACACTCTTTCACACTCTGACACACTATGACACTCTCAGAATATCTCTGATTCTCTCTGACACACTCTGATACACTCTGTGACTCTCTGATACACTCTTTCACACTCTGACACACTCTGACAGTCTCTGACACACTCTGTCACTCTCTGACACTCTCTGACACTCTCAGAAACTCTCTGACAATCTCTGACCCTCTCTGATACTCTCTGTCACTCTCTGACACACTCTGTCACTCTCTGACACTCTTTGACACACTCTGACTCTCTCAGAAACTCTCTGACACTCTCTTACACTCTCTGACATACTCTGTCACTCTCCGAAACTCTCTGACACTCCCTGACTCTCTCTGATACACTCTGCCACTCTCTGACACACTCTGTCACTCTCTGACACACTCTGACACACACTGTCACTCTGTGACACACTCTGACACTCTGAGAAACTCTCTGACACGTTCAGACACTCTCTGACACTCTGTGACACTCTGACACTCTCAGACACTCTCAGAACCTCTCCGACACTCTCTGACACTCACAGAAACTCTCAGAAACTCTCTGACACTCTCGGACACTCTCTGACAGACTCTGACACACACTGTCACTCTGTGACGCACTCTGACACTCTGAGAAACTCTCTGACTCTCTCTGACACTCTCTGACACTCTCTGATACGCTCTGTCACTCTCTGATCCACTCTGTCACTCTCTGACACTCTCAGACACACTCTGACACTCTCAGAAAGTCTCTGACACTCTCTGACACTCTCAGACACTCTCAGACTCCCTCTGACACTCTCTGACATTCTCTGACACTCTCAGACACTCTCAGAAACTCTCTGAAAGTCTCTGACACTCTCGGACACGCTCAGAAACTCTCTGACACTCTCTGACACACTCTGACTCTCTCAGAAACTCTCTGACATTCTCTGACACTCTCTTACACTCTCTGACATACTCTGTCACTCTCCGAAACTCTCTGACACTCCCTGACTCTCTCTGATACACTCTGCCACTCTCTGACACACTCTGTCACTCTCTGACACACTCTGACACACTCTGACACACACTGTCACTCTGTGACACACTCTGACACTCTGAGAAACTCTCTGACACATTCAGACACTCTCTGACACTCTGTGACACTCTGACACTCTCAGACACTCTCAGAACCTCTCCGACACTCTCTGACACTCACAGAAACTCTCAGAAACTCTCTGACACTCTCGGACACTCTCTGACACACTCTGACACACACTGTCACTCTGTGACACACTGTGACACTCTCAGAAAGTCTCTGACACTCTCTGACACTCTCTGACACTCTCTGACACGCTCAGACACTCTCTGACACACTCTGACACTCTCTGACTCTCTCTGACACTCTCAGACACACTCTGACACACTCTGACTCTCTCAGAAATTCTCTGACACGCTCTGACCCTCTCTGACACTCTCTGATACTCTCTGTCACTCTCTGACACACTCTGTCACTCTCTGACACTCTCTGACACACTCTGACTCTCTCAGAAACTCTCTGACACTCTCTGACATTCCCTGACACTCTCTTACACTCTCTGACATACTCTGTCACTCTCCGAAACTCTCTGACACTCCCTGACTCTCTCTGATACACTCTGCCACTCTCTGACACACTCTGTCACTCTCTGACACACTCTGACACACTCTGACACACACTGTCACTCTGTGACACACTCTGACACTCTGAGAAACTCTCTGACACGTTCAGACACTCTCTGACACTCTGTGACACTCTGACACTCTCAGACACTGTCAGACACTCTCTGACACTCTCTTACACTCTCAGACAAACTCTGACACTCTCTGTCACTCTCTGACATACTCAGACTCACTCAGAAACTCTCTGACACTCTCAGAAACTCTGACATTCTCTGACACACTCTGACACTCTCTGACTCTCTCTGACACTCTCAGACACACTCTGACACACTCTGACTCTCTCAGAATATCTCTGATTCTCTCTGACACACTCTGATACTCTCTGTGACTCTCTGATACACTCTGTCACTCGCTGACACTCTCTGACAGTCTCTGACACACTCTGTCACTCTCTGACACTCTCTGACACTCTCAGAAACTCTCTGACAATCTCTGACCCTCTTTGATACTCTCTGTCACTCTCTGACACACTCTGTCACTCTCTGACACTCTTTGACACACTCTGACTCTCTCAGAAACTCTCTGACACTCTCTGACATTCTCTGACACTCTCTTACACTCTCTGACATACTCTGTCACTCTCCGATACTCTCTGACACTCCCTGACTCTCTCTGATACACTCTGCCACTCTCTGACACACTCTGTCACTCTCTGACACACTCTGACACACACTGTCACTCTGTGACACACTCGGACACTCTTAGAAACTCTCTGACACGTTCAGACACTCTCTGACACTCTGTGACACTCTGACACTCTCAGACACTCTGAGAACCTCTCTGACACTCTCGGACACTCTCTGACAGACTCTGACACACACTGTCACTCTGTGACGAACTCTGACACTCTGAGAAACTCTCTGACACTCTCTGACACTCTCTGACACGCTCAGACACTCTCTGACACACTCTGACACTCTCTGACTCTCTCTGACACTCTCAGACACACTCTGACACACTCTGACTCTTTCAGAAATTATCTGACACTCTCTGACACTCTCTCATACGCTCTGTCACTCTCTGATACACTCTGTCACTCTCTGACACTCTCAGACACACTCTGACACTCTCAGAAAGTCTCTGACACTCTCTGAAACTCTCAGACACTCTCAGACTCCTTCTGACACTATCTGACATTCTCTGACACTCTCAGACACTCTCAGAAACTCTCTGAAAGTCTCTGACACTCTCGGACACGCTCAGAAACTCTCTGACACTCTCTGACACACTCTGACTCTCTCAGAAACTCTCTGACACTCTCTGACATTCTCTGACACTCTCTTACACTCTCTGTCATACTCTGTCACTCTCCGAAACTCTCTGACACTCCCTGACTCTCTCTGATACACTCTGCCACTCTCTGACACACTCTGTCACTCTCTGACACACTCTGACACACTCTGACACACACTGTCACTCTCTGACACACTCTGACACTCTGAGAAACTCTCTGACACGTTCAGACACTCTCTGACACTCTGTGACACTCACAGAAACTCTCAGAAACTCTCTGACACTCTAGGACACTCTCTGACACACTCTGACACACACATTCACTCTGTGACACACTGTGACACTCTCAGAAAGTCTCTGACACTCTCTGACACTCTCTGACACGCTCTGACACTCTCTGACTCTCTCTGACACTCTCAGACACACTCTGACACACTCTGACTCTCTCAGAAATTCTCTGACACTCTCTGACACTCTCTGACACTCTCTGATACTCTCAGACACACTCTGACACTCTCAGAAAGTCTCTGACACTCTCTGACACTCTCAGACACTCTCAGACTCTCTCTGACACTCTCTGACATTCTCTGACACTCTCAGACACTCTCAGAAACTCTCTGAAAGTCTCTGACACTCTCGGACACGTTCAGAAACTCTCTGACACTCTCTGACACACTCTGTCACTCTCCGAAACTCTCTGACACTCCCTGAAACTCTCTGATACACTCTGCCACACTCCTTCGCACTCTGACACACTCTGTCACACTATGAAACTCTCAGAAACTCTCTGACTCTCTCTGACACACTCTGATACTCTCTGTCACTCTCTGATACACTCTGTCACTCTCTGACACTCTCTGACAAGCTCAGACACTCTCTGACACTCTCTGTCACTCTCTGACACTCTCAGACACACTCTGACACTCTCAGAAAGTCTCTGACACTCTCTGACACTCTCAGACACTCGCAGACTCTCTCTGACACTCTCTGACATTCTCTTACACTCTCAGACACTCTCAGAAACTCTCTGAAAGTCTCTGACACTCTCGGACACGTTCAGAAACTCTCTGACACTCTCTGACACACTCTGTCACTCTCCGAAACTCTCTGACACTCCCTGAAACTCTCTGATACACTCTGCCACACTCCTTCGCACTCTGACACACTCTGTCACACTATGAAACTCTCAGAAACTCTCTGACTCTCTCTGACACACTCTGATACTCTCTGTCACTCTCTGATACACTCTGTCACTCTCTGACACTCTCTGACAAGCTCAGACACTCTCTGACACTCTCTGTCACTCTCTGTCACTCTCTGACAATCTCAGACACTCTCTGACACACTCTGTCACTCTCTGTCACTCTGTGACTATCTCTGACACTCTCAGACACTCTCTGACACACTCTGACACTCTCTGACACTCTCTGACACTCTCTGTCACTCTGTGACACTCTCAGACACTCTCTGACACTCTCAGACACTGTCAGACACTCTCTGACACTCTCTTACACTCTCAGACAAACTCTGACACTCTCTGTCACTCTCTGTCACTCTCTGACATACTCAGACTCACTCAGAAACTCTCTGACACTCTCAGAAACTCTGACATTCTCTGACACACTCTGACACTCTCTGACTCTCTCTGACACTCTCAGACACACTCTGACACACTCTGACTCTCTCAGAAATTCTCTGAGACTCTCTGAGACTCTCTGATACTCTCTGTCACTCTGTGATACACTCTGTCACTCTCTGACACTCTCAGACACACTCTGACACTCTCAGACTCTCTCTGACACTCTCTGACATTCTCTGACAGTCTCTGACACTCTCAGACAATCTCAGAAACTCTTTGAAACTCTATGACACTCTCGGACACGCTCAGAAACTCTCTGACACTCTCTGTAACTCTCTGACACTCTCTGACAGACTCTGTCACTCTCTGACACTCTCAGACACTCTCTGACACTCTCAGACACTGTCAGACATCCTCTGACACTCTCTTACACTCTCAGACAAACTCTGACACTCTCTGTCACTCTCTGACATACTCAGACACTCTGACACTCTCTGACACACTCTGAAACATTCTGTCACACTCTGACACTCTCTGACACACTCTGTCACACTCTGACACTCTCTGACACTCTCTGACACACTCTGACACACTCTGTCACAATCTGACACTCTCTGACACTCTCAGACACTCACAGACACACTCTGACACTCTCTGAATCTCTCAGACACACTGTGACACACTCTTTCACACTCTGACACACTATGACACTCTCAGAATATCTCTGATTCTCTCTGACACACTCTGATACACTCTGTGACTCTCTGATACACTCTTTCACACTCTGACACACTCTGACAGTCTCTGACACACTCTGTCACTCTCTGACACTCTCTGACACTCTCAGAAACTCTCTGACAATCTCTGACCCTCTCTGATACTCTCTGTCACTCTCTGACACACTCTGTCACTCTCTGACACTCTTTGACACACTCTGACTCTCTCAGAAACTCTCTGACACTCTCTTACACTCTCTGACATACTCTGTCACTCTCCGAAACTCTCTGACACTCCCTGACTCTCTCTGATACACTCTGCCACTCTCTGACACACTCTGTCACTCTCTGACACACTCTGACACACACTGTCACTCTGTGACACACTCTGACACTCTGAGAAACTCTCTGACACGTTCAGACACTCTCTGACACTCTGTGACACTCTGACACTCTCAGACACTCTCAGAACCTCTCCGACACTCTCTGACACTCACAGAAACTCTCAGAAACTCTCTGACACTCTCGGACACTCTCTGACAGACTCTGACACACACTGTCACTCTGTGACGCACTCTGACACTCTGAGAAACTCTCTGACTCTCTCTGACACTCTCTGACACTCTCTGATACGCTCTGTCACTCTCTGATACACTCTGTCACTCTCTGACACTCTCAGACACACTCTGACACTCTCAGAAAGTCTCTGACACTCTCTGACACTCTCAGACACTCTCAGACTCCCTCTGACACTCTCTGACATTCTCTGACACTCTCAGACACTCTCAGAAACTCTCTGAAAGTCTCTGACACTCTCGGACACGCTCAGAAACTCTCTGACACTCTCTGACACACTCTGACTCTCTCAGAAACTCTCTGACATTCTCTGACACTCTCTTACACTCTCTGACATACTCTGTCACTCTCCGAAACTCTCTGACACTCCCTGACTCTCTCTGATACACTCTGCCACTCTCTGACACACTCTGTCACTCTCTGACACACTCTGACACACTCTGACACACACTGTCACTCTGTGACACACTCTGACACTCTGAGAAACTCTCTGACACATTCAGACACTCTCTGACACTCTGTGACACTCTGACACTCTCAGACACTCTCAGAACCTCTCCGACACTCTCTGACACTCACAGAAACTCTCAGAAACTCTCTGACACTCTCGGACACTCTCTGACACACTCTGACACACACTGTCACTCTGTGACACACTGTGACACTCTCAGAAAGTCTCTGACACTCTCTGACACTCTCTGACACGCTCAGACACTCTCTGACACACTCTGACACTCTCTGACTCTCTCTGACACTCTCAGACACACTCTGACACACTCTGACTCTCTCAGAAATTCTCTGACACTCTCTGACCCTCTCTGACACTCTCTGATACTCTCTGTCACTCTCTGACACACTCTGTCACTCTCTGACACTCTCTGACACACTCTGACTCTCTCAGAAACTCTCTGACACTCTCTGACATTCCCTGACACTCTCTTACACTCTCTGACATACTCTGTCACTCTCCGAAACTCTCTGACACTCCCTGACTCTCTCTGATACACTCTGCCACTCTCTGACACACTCTGTCACTCTCTGACACACTCTGACACACTCTGACACACACTGTCACTCTGTGACACACTCTGACACTCTGAGAAACTCTCTGACACGTTCAGACACTCTCTGACACTCTGTGACACTCTGACACTCTCAGACACTGTCAGACACTCTCTGACACTCTCTTACACTCTCAGACAAACTCTGACACTCTCTGTCACTCTCTGACATACTCAGACTCACTCAGAAACTCTCTGACACTCTCAGAAACTCTGACATTCTCTGACACACTCTGACACTCTCTGACTCTCTCTGACACTCTCAGACACACTCTGACACACTCTGACTCTCTCAGAATATCTCTGATTCTCTCTGACACACTCTGATACTCTCTGTGACTCTCTGATACACTCTGTCACTCGCTGACACTCTCTGACAGTCTCTGACACACTCTGTCACTCTCTGACACTCTCTGACACTCTCAGAAACTCTCTGACAATCTCTGACCCTCTTTGATACTCTCTGTCACTCTCTGACACACTCTGTCACTCTCTGACACTCTTTGACACACTCTGACTCTCTCAGAAACTCTCTGACACTCTCTGACATTCTCTGACACTCTCTTACACTCTCTGACATACTCTGTCACTCTCCGATACTCTCTGACACTCCCTGACTCTCTCTGATACACTCTGCCACTCTCTGACACACTCTGTCACTCTCTGACACACTCTGACACACACTGTCACTCTGTGACACACTCGGACACTCTTAGAAACTCTCTGACACGTTCAGACACTCTCTGACACTCTGTGACACTCTGACACTCTCAGACACTCTGAGAACCTCTCTGACACTCTCGGACACTCTCTGACAGACTCTGACACACACTGTCACTCTGTGACGAACTCTGACACTCTGAGAAACTCTCTGACACTCTCTGACACTCTCTGACACGCTCAGACACTCTCTGACACACTCTGACACTCTCTGACTCTCTCTGACACTCTCAGACACACTCTGACACACTCTGACTCTTTCAGAAATTATCTGACACTCTCTGACACTCTCTCATACGCTCTGTCACTCTCTGATACACTCTGTCACTCTCTGACACTCTCAGACACACTCTGACACTCTCAGAAAGTCTCTGACACTCTCTGA
This sequence comes from Heterodontus francisci, assembly GCF_036365525.1. Lineage (NCBI taxonomy): Eukaryota > Metazoa > Chordata > Chondrichthyes > Heterodontiformes > Heterodontidae > Heterodontus > Heterodontus francisci. The sequence continues at coordinate 238,024,395 of NC_090371.1, forward strand.
AACTCTCAGACACTCTCAGACTCCTTCTGACACTATCTGACATTCTCTGACACTCTCAGACACTCTCAGAAACTCTCTGAAAGTCTCTGACACTCTCTGACATTCTCTGACACTCTCTTACACTCTCTGACATACTCTGTCACTCTCTGAAACTCTCTGACACTCCCTGACTCTCTCTGATACACTCTGCCACTCTCTGACACACTCTGTCACTCTCTGACACACTCTGACACACTCTGACACACACTGTAACTCTCTGACACACTCTGACACTCTGAGAAACTCTCTGACACGTTCAGACACTCTCTGACACTCTGTGACACTCACAGAAACTCTCAGAAACTCTCTGACACTCTAGGACACTCTCTGACACACTCTGACACACACATTCACTCTGTGACACACTGTGACACTCTCAGAAAGTCTCTGACACTCTCTGACACTCTCTGACACGCTCTGACACTCTCTGACTCTCTCTGACACTCTCAGACACACTCTGACACACTCTGACTCTCTCAGAAATTCTCTGACACTCTCTGACACTCTCTGACACTCTCTGATACTCTCTGTCACTCTCTGATACACTCTGTCACTCTCTGACACTCTCAGACACACTCTGACACTCTCAGAAAGTCTCTGACACTCTCTGACACTCTCAGACACTCTCAGACTCTCTCTGACACTCTCTGACATTCTCTGACACTCTCAGACACTCTCAGAAACTCTCTGAAAGTCTCTGACACTCTCGGACACGTTCAGAAACTCTCTGACACTCTCTGACACACTCTGTCACTCTCCGAAACTCTCTGACACTCCCTGAAACTCTCTGATACACTCTGCCACACTCCTTCGCACTCTGACACACTCTGTCACACTATGAAACTCTCAGAAACTCTCTGACTCTCTCTGACACACTCTGATACTCTCTGTCACTCTCTGATACACTCTGTCACTCTCTGACACTCTCTGACAAGCTCAGACACTCTCTGACACTCTCTGTCACTCTCTGTCACTCTCTGACAATCTCAGACACTCTCTGACACACTCTGTCACTCTCTGTCACTCTGTGACTATCTCTGACACTCTCAGACACTCTCTGACACACTCTGACACTCTCTGACACTCTCTGACACTCTCTGTCACTCTGTGACACTCTCAGACACTCTCTGACACTCTCAGACACTGTCAGACACTCTCTGACACTCTCTTACACTCTCAGACAAACTCTGACACTCTCTGTCACTCTCTGTCACTCTCTGACATACTCAGACTCACTCAGAAACTCTCTGACACTCTCAGAAACTCTGACATTCTCTGACACACTCTGACACTCTCTGACTCTCTCTGACACTCTCAGACACACTCTGACACACTCTGACTCTCTCAGAAATTCTCTGAGACTCTCTGAGACTCTCTGAGACTCTCTGATACTCTCTGTCACTCTGTGATACACTCTGTCACTCTCTGACACTCTCAGACACACTCTGACACTCTCAGACTCTCTCTGACACTCTCTGACATTCTCTGACAGTCTCTGACACTCTCAGACAATCTCAGAAACTCTTTGAAACTCTATGACACTCTCGGACACGCTCAGAAACTCTCTGACACTCTCTGTAACTCTCTGACACTCTCTGACAGACTCTGTCACTCTCTGACACTCTCAGACACTCTCTGACACTCTCAGACACTGTCAGACTCACTCTGACACTCTCTTACACTCTCAGACAAACTCTGACACTCTCTGTCACTCTCTGACATACTCAGACACTCTGACACTCTCTGACACAATCTGTCACTCTCTGACAGTCTCTGACACTCTCTGACACTCTCTGACACTCTCAGAAACTCTCTGACAATCTCTGACCCTCTTTGATACTCTCTGTCACTCTCTGACACACTCTGTCACTCTCTGACACTCTTTGACACACTCTGACTCTCTCAGAAACTCTCTGACACTCTCTGACATTCTCTGACACTCTCTGACACTCTTTGACATACTCTGTCACTCTCCGATACTCTCTGACACTCCCTGACTCTCTCTGATACACTCTGCCACTCTCTGACACACTCTGTCACTCTCTGACACACTCTGACACACACTGTCACTCTGTGACACACTCGGACACTCTTAGAAACTCTCTGACACGTTCAGACACTCTCTGACACTCTGTGACACTCTGACACTCTCAGACACTCTGAGAACCTCTCTGACACTCTCGGACACTCTCTGACAGACTCTGACACACACTGTCACTCTGTGACGAACTCTGACACTCTGAGAAACTCTCTGACACTCTCTGACACTCTCTGACACGCTCAGACACTCTCTGACACACTCTGACACTCTCTGACTCTCTCTGACACTCTCAGACACACTCTGACACACTCTGACTCTTTCAGAAATTATCTGACACTCTCTGACACTCTCTCATACGCTCTGTCACTCTCTGATACACTCTGTCACTCTCTGACACTCTCAGACACACTCTGAAACTCTCAGAAAGTCTCTGACACTCTCTGAAACTCTCAGACACTCTCAGACTCCTTCTGACACTATCTGACATTCTCTGACACTCTCAGACACTCTCAGAAACTCTCTGAAAGTCTCTGACACTCTCGGACACGCTCAGAAACTCTCTGACACTCTCTGACACACTCTGACTCTCTCAGAAACTCTCTGACACTCTCTGACATTCTCTGACACTCTCTTACACTCTCTGACATACTCTGTCACTCTCCGAAACTCTCTGACACTCCCTGACTCTCTCTGATACACTCTGCCACTCTCTGACACACTCTGTCACTCTCTGACACACTCTGACACACTCTGACACACACTGTCACTCTCTGACACACTCTGACACTCTGAGAAACTCTCTGACACGTTCAGACACTCTCTGACACTCTGTGACACTCACAGAAACTCTCAGAAACTCTCTGACACTCTAGGACACTCTCTGACACACTCTGACACACACATTCACTCTGTGACACACTGTGACACTCTCAGAAAGTCTCTGACACTCTCTGACACTCTCTGACACGCTCAAACACTCTCTGACACACTCTGACACTCTCTGACTCTCTCTGACACTCTCAGACACACTCTGACACACTCTGACTCTCTCAGAAATTCTCTGACACTCTCTGACACTCTCTGACACTCTCTGATACTCTCTGTCACTCTCTGATACACACTGTCACTCTCTGACACTCTCAGACACACTCTGACACTCTCAGAAAGTCTCTGACACTCTCTGACACTCTCAGACACTCTCAGACTCTCTCTGACACTCTCTGACATTCTCTGACACTCTCAGACACTCTCAGAAACTCTCTGAAAGTCTCTGACACTCTCGGACACGTTCAGAAACTCTCTGACACTCTCTGACACACTCTGTCACTCTCCGAAACTCTCTGACACTCCCTGAAACTCTCTGATACACTCTGCCACACTCCTTCGCACTCTGACACACTCTGTCACACTATGAAACTCTCAGAAACTCTCTGACTCTCTCTGACACACTCTGATACTCTCTGTCACTCTCTGATACACTCTGTCACTCTCTGACACTCCCTGACAAGCTCAGACACTCTCTGACACTCTCTGTCACTCTCTGTCACTCTCTGACAATCTCAGACACTCTCTGACACACTCTGTCACTCTCTGTCACTCTGTGACTATCTCTGACACTCTCAGACACTCTCTGACACACTCTGACACTCTCTGACACTCTCTGACACTCTCTGTCACTCTGTGACACTCTCAGACACTCTCTGACACTCTCAGACACTGTCAGACACTCTCTGACACTCTCTTACACTCTCAGACAAACTCTGACACTCTCTGTCACTCTCTGTCACTCTCTGACATACTCAGACTCACTCAGAAACTCTCTGACACTCTCAGAAACTCTGACATTCTCTGACACACTCTGACACTCTCTGACTCTCTCTGACACTCTCAGACACACTCTGACACACTCTGACTCTCTCAGAAATTCTCTGAGACTCTCTGAGACTCTCTGATACTCTCTGTCACTCTGTGATACACTCTGTCACTCTCTGACACTCTCAGACACACTCTGACACTCTCAGACTCTCTCTGACACTCTCTGACATTCTCTGACAGTCTCTGACACTCTCAGACAATCTCAGAAACTCTTTGAAACTCTATGACACTCTCGGACACGCTCAGAAACTCTCTGACACTCTCTGTAACTCTCTGACACTCTCTGACAGACTCTGTCACTCTCTGACACTCTCAGACACTCTCTGACACTCTCAGACACTGTCAGACATCCTCTGACACTCTCTTACACTCTCAGACAAACTCTGACACTCTCTGTCACTCTCTGACATACTCAGACACTCTGACACTCTCTGACACACTCTGAAACATTCTGTCACACTCTGACACTCTCTGACACACTCTGTCACACTCTGACACTCTCTGACACTCTCTGACACACTCTGACACACTCTGTCACAATCTGACACTCTCTGACACTCTCAGACACTCACAGACACACTCTGACACTCTCTGAATCTCTCAGACACACTGTGACACACTCTTTCACACTCTGACACACTATGACACTCTCAGAATATCTCTGATTCTCTCTGACACACTCTGATACACTCTGTGACTCTCTGATACACTCTTTCACACTCTGACACACTCTGACAGTCTCTGACACACTCTGTCACTCTCTGACACTCTCTGACACTCTCAGAAACTCTCTGACAATCTCTGACCCTCTCTGATACTCTCTGTCACTCTCTGACACACTCTGTCACTCTCTGACACTCTTTGACACACTCTGACTCTCTCAGAAACTCTCTGACACTCTCTTACACTCTCTGACATACTCTGTCACTCTCCGAAACTCTCTGACACTCCCTGACTCTCTCTGATACACTCTGCCACTCTCTGACACACTCTGTCACTCTCTGACACACTCTGACACACACTGTCACTCTGTGACACACTCTGACACTCTGAGAAACTCTCTGACACGTTCAGACACTCTCTGACACTCTGTGACACTCTGACACTCTCAGACACTCTCAGAACCTCTCCGACACTCTCTGACACTCACAGAAACTCTCAGAAACTCTCTGACACTCTCGGACACTCTCTGACAGACTCTGACACACACTGTCACTCTGTGACGCACTCTGACACTCTGAGAAACTCTCTGACTCTCTCTGACACTCTCTGACACTCTCTGATACACTCTGACTCTCTCAGAAACTCTCTGACACTCTCTGACATTCTCTGACACTCTCTTACACTCTCTGACATACTCTGTCACTCTCCGAAACTCTCTGACACTCCCTGACTCTCTCTGATACACTCTGCCACTCTCTGACACACTCTGTCACTCTCTGACACACTCTGACACACTCTGACACACACTGTCACTCTCTGACACACTCTGACACTCTGAGAAACTCTCTGACACGTTCAGACACTCTCTGACACTCTGTGACACTCACAGAAACTCTCAGAAACTCTCTGACACTCTAGGACACTCTCTGACACACTCTGACACACACATTCACTCTGTGACACACTGTGACACTCTCAGAAAGTCTCTGACACTCTCTGACACTCTCTGACACGCTCAAACACTCTCTGACACACTCTGACACTCTCTGACTCTCTCTGACACTCTCAGACACACTCTGACACACTCTGACTCTCTCAGAAATTCTCTGACACTCTCTGACACTCTCTGACACTCTCTGATACTCTCTGTCACTCTCTGATACACACTGTCACTCTCTGACACTCTCAGACACACTCTGACACTCTCAGAAAGTCTCTGACACTCTCTGACACTCTCAGACACTCTCAGACTCTCTCTGACACTCTCTGACATTCTCTGACACTCTCAGACACTCTCAGAAACTCTCTGAAAGTCTCTGACACTCTCGGACACGTTCAGAAACTCTCTGACACTCTCTGACACACTCTGTCACTCTCCGAAACTCTCTGACACTCCCTGAAACTCTCTGATACACTCTGCCACACTCCTTCGCACTCTGACACACTCTGTCACACTATGAAACTCTCAGAAACTCTCTGACTCTCTCTGACACACTCTGATACTCTCTGTCACTCTCTGATACACTCTGTCACTCTCTGACACTCCCTGACAAGCTCAGACACTCTCTGACACTCTCTGTCACTCTCTGTCACTCTCTGACAATCTCAGACACTCTCTGACACACTCTGTCACTCTCTGTCACTCTGTGACTATCTCTGACACTCTCAGACACTCTCTGACACACTCTGACACTCTCTGACACTCTCTGACACTCTCTGTCACTCTGTGACACTCTCAGACACTCTCTGACACTCTCAGACACTGTCAGACACTCTCTGACACTCTCTTACACTCTCAGACAAACTCTGACACTCTCTGTCACTCTCTGTCACTCTCTGACATACTCAGACTCACTCAGAAACTCTCTGACACTCTCAGAAACTCTGACATTCTCTGACACACTCTGACACTCTCTGACTCTCTCTGACACTCTCAGACACACTCTGACACACTCTGACTCTCTCAGAAATTCTCTGAGACTCTCTGAGACTCTCTGATACTCTCTGTCACTCTGTGATACACTCTGTCACTCTCTGACACTCTCAGACACACTCTGACACTCTCAGACTCTCTCTGACACTCTCTGACATTCTCTGACAGTCTCTGACACTCTCAGACAATCTCAGAAACTCTTTGAAACTCTATGACACTCTCGGACACGCTCAGAAACTCTCTGACACTCTCTGTAACTCTCTGACACTCTCTGACAGACTCTGTCACTCTCTGACACTCTCAGACACTCTCTGACACTCTCAGACACTGTCAGACATCCTCTGACACTCTCTTACACTCTCAGACAAACTCTGACACTCTCTGTCACTCTCTGACATACTCAGACACTCTGACACTCTCTGACACACTCTGAAACATTCTGTCACACTCTGACACTCTCTGACACACTCTGTCACACTCTGACACTCTCTGACACTCTCTGACACACTCTGACACACTCTGTCACAATCTGACACTCTCTGACACTCTCAGACACTCACAGACACACTCTGACACTCTCTGAATCTCTCAGACACACTGTGACACACTCTTTCACACTCTGACACACTATGACACTCTCAGAATATCTCTGATTCTCTCTGACACACTCTGATACACTCTGTGACTCTCTGATACACTCTTTCACACTCTGACACACTCTGACAGTCTCTGACACACTCTGTCACTCTCTGACACTCTCTGACACTCTCAGAAACTCTCTGACAATCTCTGACCCTCTCTGATACTCTCTGTCACTCTCTGACACACTCTGTCACTCTCTGACACTCTTTGACACACTCTGACTCTCTCAGAAACTCTCTGACACTCTCTTACACTCTCTGACATACTCTGTCACTCTCCGAAACTCTCTGACACTCCCTGACTCTCTCTGATACACTCTGCCACTCTCTGACACACTCTGTCACTCTCTGACACACTCTGACACACACTGTCACTCTGTGACACACTCTGACACTCTGAGAAACTCTCTGACACGTTCAGACACTCTCTGACACTCTGTGACACTCTGACACTCTCAGACACTCTCAGAACCTCTCCGACACTCTCTGACACTCACAGAAACTCTCAGAAACTCTCTGACACTCTCGGACACTCTCTGACAGACTCTGACACACACTGTCACTCTGTGACGCACTCTGACACTCTGAGAAACTCTCTGACTCTCTCTGACACTCTCTGACACTCTCTGATACGCTCTGTCACTCTCTGATACACTCTGTCACTCTCTGACACTCTCAGACACACTCTGACACTCTCAGAAAGTCTCTGACACTCTCTGACACTCTCAGACACTCTCAGACTCCCTCTGACACTCTCTGACATTCTCTGACACTCTCAGACACTCTCAGAAACTCTCTGAAAGTCTCTGACACTCTCGGACACGCTCAGAAACTCTCTGACACTCTCTGACACACTCTGACTCTCTCAGAAACTCTCTGACATTCTCTGACACTCTCTTACACTCTCTGACATACTCTGTCACTCTCCGAAACTCTCTGACACTCCCTGACTCTCTCTGATACACTCTGCCACTCTCTGACACACTCTGTCACTCTCTGACACACTCTGACACACTCTGACACACACTGTCACTCTGTGACACACTCTGACACTCTGAGAAACTCTCTGACACATTCAGACACTCTCTGACACTCTGTGACACTCTGACACTCTCAGACACTCTCAGAACCTCTCCGACACTCTCTGAGCTTCACAGAAACTCTCAGAAACTCTCTGACACTCTCGGACACTCTCTGACACACTCTGACACACACTGTCACTCTGTGACACACTGTGACACTCTCAGAAAGTCTCTGACACTCTCTGACACTCTCTGACACGCTCAGACACTCTCTGACACACTCTGACACTCTCTGACTCTCTCTGACACTCTCAGACACACTCTGACACACTCTGACTCTCTCAGAAATTCTCTGACACTCTCTGACCCTCTCTGACACTCTCTGATACTCTCTGTCACTCTCTGACACACTCTGTCACTCTCTGACACTCTCTGACACACTCTGACTCTCTCAGAAACTCTCTGACACTCTCTGACATTCCCTGACACTCTCTTACACTCTCTGACATACTCTGTCACTCTCCGAAACTCTCTGACACTCCCTGACTCTCTCTGATACACTCTGCCACTCTCTGACACACTCTGTCACTCTCTGACACACTCTGACACACTCTGACACACACTGTCACTCTGTGACACACTCTGACACTCTGAGAAACTCTCTGACACGTTCAGACACTCTCTGACACTCTGTGACACTCTGACACTCTCAGACACTCTCAGAGCCTCTCTGACACTCACAGAAACTCTCAGAAACTCTCTGACACTCTCGGACACTCTCTGACACACTCTGACACACACTGTCACTCTGTGACACACTGTGACACTCTCAGAAAGCCTCTGACACTCTCTGACACGCTCAGACACTCTCTGATACACTCTGTCACTCTCTGACACTCTCAGACACACTCTGACACTCTCAGAAAGTCTCTGACACTCTCTGACACTCTCAGACACTCTCAGACTCCCTCTGACACTCTCTGACATTCTCTGACACTCTCAGACACTCTCAGAAACTCTCTGAAAATCTCTGACACTCTCGGGCACGATCAGAAACTCTCTGACACTCTCTGACACACTCTGACTCTCTCAGAAACTCTCTGACACTCTCTGACATTCTCTGACACTCTCTTACACTCTCTGACATACTCTGTCACTCTCCGAAACTCTCTGACACTCCCTGACTCTCTCTGATACACTCTGCCACTCTCTGACACACTCTGTCACTCTCTGACACACTCTGACACACACTGTCAATCTGTGACACACTCTGACACTCTGAGAAACTCTCTGACACGTTCAGACACTCTCTGACACTCTGTGACACTCTGACACTCTCAGAGACTCTCAGAACCTCTCTGACACTCTCTGACACTCACATAAACTCTCAGAAACTCGCTGACACTCTCGGACACTCCCTGACACACTCTGACACACACTGTCACTCTGTGACACACTGTGACACTCTCAGAAAGTCTCTGACACTCTCTGACACGCTCAGACACTCTCTGACACTCTCTGACACTCTTTGACTCTCTCTGACACTCTCAGACACACTCTGACACACTCTGACTCTCTCAGAAATTCTCTGACACTCTCTGACACTCTCTGACACTCTCTGATACTCTCTGTCACTCTCTGACACACTCTGTCACTCTCTGACACTCTCTGACACACTCTGTGACACTCTCAGACACTCTCTGACACTCTCAGACACTGTCAGACACTCTCTGACACTCTCTTACACTCTCAGACAAACTCTGACACTCTCTGTCACTCTCTGTCACTCTCTGACATACTCAGACTCACTCAGAAAGTCTCTGACACTCTCTGAAACTCTCAGACACTCTCAGACTCCTTCTGACACTATCTGACATTCTCTGACACTCTCAGACACTCTCAGAAACTCTCTGAAAGTCTCTGACACTCTCTGACATTCTCTGACACTCTCTTACACTCTCTGACATACTCTGTCACTCTCCGAAACTCTCTGACACTCCCTGACTCTCTCTGATACACTCTGCCACTCTCTGACACACTCTGTCACTCTCTGACACACTCTGACACACTCTGACACACACTGTAACTCTCTGACACACTCTGACACTCTGAGAAACTCTCTGACACGTTCAGACACTCTCTGACACTCTGTGACACTCACAGAAACTCTCAGAAACTCTCTGACACTCTAGGACACTCTCTGACACACTCTGACACACACATTCACTCTGTGACACACTGTGACACTCTCAGAAAGTCTCTGACACTCTCTGACACTCTCTGACACGCTCTGACACTCTCTGACTCTCTCTGACACTCTCAGACACACTCTGACACACTCTGACTCTCTCAGAAATTCTCTGACACTCTCTGACACTCTCTGACACTCTCTGATTCTCTCTGTCACTCTCTGATACACTCTGTCACTCTCTGACACTCTCAGACACACTCTGACACTCTCAGAAAGTCTCTGACACTCTCTGACACTCTCAGACACTCTCAGACTCTCTCTGACACTCTCTGACATTCTCTGACACTCTCAGACACTCTCAGAAACTCTCTGAAAGTCTCTGACACTCTCGGACACGTTCAGAAACTCTCTGACACTCTCTGACACACTCTGTCACTCTCCGAAACTCTCTGACACTCCCTGAAACTCTCTGATACACTCTGCCACACTCCTTCGCACTCTGACACACTCTGTCACACTATGAAACTCTCAGAAACTCTCTGACTCTCTCTGACACACTCTGATACTCTCTGTCACTCTCTGATACACTCTGTCACTCTCTGACACTCTCTGACAAGCTCAGACACTCTCTGACACTCTCTGTCACTCTCTGTCACTCTCTGACAATCTCAGACACTCTCTGACACACTCTGTCACTCTCTGTCACTCTGTGACTATCTCTGACACTCTCAGACACTCTCTGACACACTCTGACACTCTCTGACACTCTCTGACACTCTCTGTCACTCTGTGACACTCTCAGACACTCTCTGACACTCTCAGACACTGTCAGACACTCTCTGACACTCTCTTACACTCTCAGACAAACACTGACACTCTCTGTCACTCTCTGTCACTCTCTGACATACTCAGACTCACTCAGAAACTCTCTGACACTCTCAGAAACTCTGACATTCTCTGACACACTCTGACACTCTCTGACTCTCTCTGACACTCTCAGACACACTCTGACACACTCTGACTCTCTCAGAAATTCTCTGAGACTCTCTGAGACTCTCTGAGACTCTCTGATACTCTCTGTCACTCTGTGATACACTCTGTCACTCTCTGACACTCTCAGACACACTCTGACACTCTCAGACTCTCTCTGACACTCTCTGACATTCTCTGACAGTCTCTGACACTCTCAGACAATCTCAGAAACTCTTTGAAACTCTATGACACTCTCGGACACGCTCAGAAACTCTCTGACACTCTCTGTAACTCTCTGACACTCTTTGACAGACTCTGTCACTCTCTGACACTCTCAGACACTCTCTGACACTCTCAGACACTGTCAGACTCACTCTGACACTCTCTTACACTCTCAGACAAACTCTGACACTCTCTGTCACTCTCTGACATACTCAGACACTCTGACACTCTCTGACACAATCTGTCACTCTCTGACAGTCTCTGACACTCTCTGACACTCTCTGACACTCTCAGAAACTCTCTGACAATCTCTGACCCTCTTTGATACTCTCTGTCACTCTCTGACACACTCTGTCACTCTCTGACACTCTTTGACACACTCTGACTCTCTCAGAAACTCTCTGACACTCTCTGACATTCTCTGACACTCTCTTACACTCTCTGACATACTCTGTCACTCTCCGATACTCTCTGACACTCCCTGACTCTCTCTGATACACTCTGCCACTCTCTGACACACTCTGTCACTCTCTGACACACTCTGACACACACTGTCACTCTGTGACACACTCGGACACTCTTAGAAACTCTCTGACACGTTCAGACACTCTCTGACACTCTGTGACACTCTGACACTCTCAGACACTCTGAGAACCTCTCTGACACTCTCGGACACTCTCTGACAGACTCTGACACACACTGTCACTCTGTGACGAACTCTGACACTCTGAGAAACTCTCTGACACTCTCTGACACTCTCTGACACGCTCAGACACTCTCTGACACACTCTGACACTCTCTGACTCTCTCTGACACTCTCAGACACACTCTGACACACTCTGACTCTTTCAGAAATTATCTGACACTCTCTGACACTCTCTCATACGCTCTGTCACTCTCTGATACACTCTGTCACTCTCTGACACTCTCAGACACACTCTGAAACTCTCAGAAAGTCTCTGACACTCTCTGAAACTCTCAGACACTCTCAGACTCCTTCTGACACTATCTGACATTCTCTGACACTCTCAGACACTCTCAGAAACTCTCTGAAAGTCTCTGACACTCTCGGACACGCTCAGAAACTCTCTGACACTCTCTGACACACTCTGACTCTTTCAGAAACTCTCTGACACTCTCTGACATTCTCTGACACTCTCTTACACTCTCTGACATACTCTGTCACTCTCCGAAACTCTCTGACACTCCCTGACTCTCTCTGATACACTCTGCCACTCTCTGACACACTCTGTCACTCTCTGACACACTCTGACACACTCTGACACACACTGTCACTCTCTGACACACTCTGACACTCTGAGAAACTCTCTGACACGTTCAGACACTCTCTGACACTCTGTGACACTCACAGAAACTCTCAGAAACTCTCTGACACTCTAGGACACTCTCTGACACACTCTGACACACACATTCACTCTGTGACACACTGTGACACTCTCAGAAAGTCTCTGACACTCTCTGACACTCTCTGACACGCTCAAACACTCTCTGACACACTCTGACACTCTCTGACTCTCTCTGACACTCTCAGACACACTCTGACACACTCTGACTCTCTCAGAAATTCTCTGACACTCTCTGACACTCTCTGACACTCTCTGATACTCTCTGTCACTCTCTGATACACTCTGTCACTCTCTGACACTCTCAGACACACTCTGACACTCTCAGAAAGTCTCTGACACTCTCTGACACTCTCAGACACTCTCAGACTCTCTCTGACACTCTCTGACATTCTCTGACACTCTCAGACACTCTCAGAAACTCTCTGAAAGTCTCTGACACTCTCGGACACGTTCAGAAACTCTCTGACACTCTCTGACACACTCTGTCACTCTCCGAAACTCTCTGACACTCCCTGAAACTCTCTGATACACTCTGCCACACTCCTTCGCACTCTGACACACTCTGTCACACTATGAAACTCTCAGAAACTCTCTGACTCTCTCTGACACACTCTGATACTCTCTGTCACTCTCTGATACACTCTGTCACTCTCTGACACTCCCTGACAAGCTCAGACACTCTCTGACACTCTCTGTCACTCTCTGTCACTCTCTGACAATCTCAGACACTCTCTGACACACTCTGTCACTCTCTGTCACTCTGTGACTATCTCTGACACTCTCAGACACTCTCTGACACACTCTGACACTCTCTGACACTCTCTGACACTCTCTGTCACTCTGTGACACTCTCAGACACTCTCTGACACTCTCAGACACTGTCAGACACTCTCTGACACTCTCTTACACTCTCAGACAAACTCTGACACTCTCTGTCACTCTCTGTCACTCTCTGACATACTCAGACTCACTCAGAAACTCTCTGACACTCTCAGAAACTCTGACATTCTCTGACACACTCTGACACTCTCTGACTCTCTCTGACACTCTCAGACACACTCTGACACACTCTGACTCTCTCAGAAATTCTCTGAGACTCTCTGAGACTCTCTGATACTCTCTGTCACTCTGTGATACACTCTGTCACTCTCTGACACTCTCAGACACACTCTGACACTCTCAGACTCTCTCTGACACTCTCTGACATTCTCTGACAGTCTCTGACACTCTCAGACAATCTCAGAAACTCTTTGAAACTCTATGACACTCTCGGACACGCTCAGAAACTCTCTGACACTCTCTGTAACTCTCTGACACTCTCTGACAGACTCTGTCACTCTCTGACACTCTCAGACACTCTCTGACACTCTCAGACACTGTCAGACATCCTCTGACACTCTCTTACACTCTCAGACAAACTCTGACACTCTCTGTCACTCTCTGACATACTCAGACACTCTGACACTCTCTGACACACTCTGAAACATTCTGTCACACTCTGACACTCTCTGACACACTCTGTCACACTCTGACACTCTCTGACACTCTCTGACACACTCTGACACACTCTGTCACAATCTGACACTCTCTGACACTCTCAGACACTCACAGACACACTCTGACACTCTCTGAATCTCTCAGACACACTGTGACACACTCTTTCACACTCTGACACACTATGACACTCTCAGAATATCTCTGATTCTCTCTGACACACTCTGATACACTCTGTGACTCTCTGATACACTCTTTCACACTCTGACACACTCTGACAGTCTCTGACACACTCTGTCACTCTCTGACACTCTCTGACACTCTCAGAAACTCTCTGACAATCTCTGACCCTCTCTGATACTCTCTGTCACTCTCTGACACACTCTGTCACTCTCTGACACTCTTTGACACACTCTGACTCTCTCAGAAACTCTCTGACACTCTCTTACACTCTCTGACATACTCTGTCACTCTCCGAAACTCTCTGACACTCCCTGACTCTCTCTGATACACTCTGCCACTCTCTGACACACTCTGTCACTCTCTGACACACTCTGACACACACTGTCACTCTGTGACACACTCTGACACTCTGAGAAACTCTCTGACACGTTCAGACACTCTCTGACACTCTGTGACACTCTGACACTCTCAGACACTCTCAGAACCTCTCCGACACTCTCTGACACTCACAGAAACTCTCAGAAACTCTCTGACACTCTCGGACACTCTCTGACAGACTCTGACACACACTGTCACTCTGTGACGCACTCTGACACTCTGAGAAACTCTCTGACTCTCTCTGACACTCTCTGACACTCTCTGATACGCTCTGTCACTCTCTGATACACTCTGTCACTCTCTGACACTCTCAGACACACTCTGACACTCTCAGAAAGTCTCTGACACTCTCTGACACTCTCAGACACTCTCAGACTCCCTCTGACACTCTCTGACATTCTCTGACACTCTCAGACACTCTCAGAAACTCTCTGAAAGTCTCTGACACTCTCGGACACGCTCAGAAACTCTCTGACACTCTCTGACACACTCTGACTCTCTCAGAAACTCTCTGACATTCTCTGACACTCTCTTACACTCTCTGACATACTCTGTCACTCTCCGAAACTCTCTGACACTCCCTGACTCTCTCTGATACACTCTGCCACTCTCTGACACACTCTGTCACTCTCTGACACACTCTGACACACTCTGACACACACTGTCACTCTGTGACACACTCTGACACTCTGAGAAACTCTCTGACACATTCAGACACTCTCTGACACTCTGTGACACTCTGACACTCTCAGACACTCTCAGAACCTCTCCGACACTCTCTGACACTCACAGAAACTCTCAGAAACTCTCTGACACTCTCGGACACTCTC
Organism: Heterodontus francisci; assembly: GCF_036365525.1. Lineage (NCBI taxonomy): Eukaryota > Metazoa > Chordata > Chondrichthyes > Heterodontiformes > Heterodontidae > Heterodontus > Heterodontus francisci. The sequence goes on from NC_090371.1 coordinate 238,040,246, forward strand.
TGACACACTCTGACACACACTGTCACTCTGTGACACACTGTGACACTCTCAGAAAGTCTCTGACACTCTCTGACACTCTCTGACACGCTCAGACACTCTCTGACACACTCTGACACTCTCTGACTCTCTCTGACACTCTCAGACACACTCTGACACACTCTGACTCTCTCAGAAATTCTCTGACACTCTCTGACCCTCTCTGACACTCTCTGATACTCTCTGTCACTCTCTGACACACTCTGTCACTCTCTGACACTCTCTGACACACTCTGACTCTCTCAGAAACTCTCTGACACTCTCTGACATTCCCTGACACTCTCTTACACTCTCTGACATACTCTGTCACTCTCCGAAACTCTCTGACACTCCCTGACTCTCTCTGATAGACTCTGCCACTCTCTGACACACTCTGTCACTCTCTGACACACTCTGACACACTCTGACACACACTGTCACTCTGTGACACACTCTGACACTCTGAGAAACTCTCTGACACGTTCAGACACTCTCTGACACTCTGTGACACTCTGACACTCTCAGACACTCTCAGAGCCTCTCTGACACTCACAGAAACTCTCAGAAACTCTCTGACACTCTCGGACACTCTCTGACACACTCTGACACACACTGTCACTCTGTGACACACTGTGACACTCTCAGAAAGCCTCTGACACTCTCTGACACGCTCAGACACTCTCTGATACACTCTGTCACTCTCTGACACTCTCAGACACACTCTGACACTCTCAGAAAGTCTCTGACACTCTCTGACACTCTCAGACTCCCTCTGACACTCTCTGACATTCTCTGACACTCTCAGACACTCTCAGAAACTCTCTGAAAATCTCTGACACTCTCGGGCACGATCAGAAACTCTCTGACACTCTCTGACACACTCTGACTCTCTCAGAAACTCTCTGACACTCTCTGACATTCTCTGACACTCTCTTACACTCTCTGACATACTCTGTCACTCTCCGAAACTCTCTGACACTCCCTGACTCTCTCTGATACACTCTGCCACTCTCTGACACACTCTGTCACTCTCTGACACACTCTGACACACACTGTCAATCTGTGACACACTCTGACACTCTGAGAAACTCTCTGACACGTTCAGACACTCTCTGACACTCTGTGACACTCTGACACTCTCAGAGACTCTCAGAACCTCTCTGACACTCTCTGACACTCACAGAAACTCTCAGAAACTCGCTGACACTCTCGGACACTCCCTGACACACTCTGACACACACTGTCACTCTGTGACACACTGTGACACTCTCAGAAAGTCTCTGACACTCTCTGACACGCTCAGACACTCTCTGACACTCTCTGACACTCTTTGACTCTCTCTGACACTCTCAGACACACTCTGACACACTCTGACTCTCTCAGAAATTCTCTGACACTCTCTGACACTCTCTGACACTCTCTGATACTCTCTGTCACTCTCTGACACACTCTGTCACTCTCTGACACTCTCTGACACACTCTGTGACACTCTCAGACACTCTCTGACACTCTCAGACACTGTCAGACACTCTCTGACACTCTCTTACACTCTCAGACAAACTCTGACACTCTCTGTCACTCTCTGTCACTCTCTGACATACTCAGACTCACTCAGAAACTCTCTGACACTCTCAGAAACTCTGACATTCTCTGACACACTCTGACACTCTCTGACTCTCTCTGACACTCTCAGACACACTCTGACACACTCTGACTCTCTCAGAAATTCTCTGAGACTCTCTGAGACTCTCTGATACTCTCTGTCACTCTGTGATACACTCTGTCACTCTCTGACACTCTCAGACACACTCTGACACTCTCAGACTCTCTCTGACACTCTCTGACATTCTCTTACAGTCTCTGACACTCTCAGACAATCTCAGAAACTCTTTGAAACTCTATGACACTCTCGGACACGCTCAGAAACTCTCTGACACTCTCTGTAACTCTCTGACACTCTCTGACAGACTCTGTCACTCTCTGACACTCTCAGACACTCTCTGACACTCTCAGACACTGTCAGACTCACTCTGACACTCTCTTACACTCTCAGACAAACTCTGACAGTCTCTGTCACTCTCTGACATACTCAGACACTCTGACACTCTCTGACACACTCTGAAACATTCTGTCACACTCTGACACTCTCTGACACACTCTGTCACACTCTGACACTCTCTGACACTCTCTGACACACTCTGACACACTCTGTCACAATCTGACACTCTCTGACACTCTCAGACACTCACAGACACACTCTGACACTCTCTGAATCTCTCAGACACACTGTGACACACTCTTTCACACTCTGACACACTATGACACTCTCAGAATATCTCTGATTCTCTCTGACACACTCTGATACTCTCTGTGACTCTCTGATACACTCTTTCACACTCTGACACACTCTGACAGTCTCTGACACACTCTGTCACTCTCTGATACTCTCTGACACTCTCAGAAACTCTCTGACAATCTCTGACCCTCTCTGATACTCTCTGTCACTCTCTGACACACTCTGTCACTCTCTGACACTCTTTGACACACTCTGACTCTCTCAGAAACTCTCTGACACTCTCTTACACTCTCTGACATACTCTGTCACTCTCCGAAACTCTCTGACACTCCCTGACTCTCTCTGATACACTCTGCCACTCTCTGACACACTCTGTCACTCTCTGACACACTCTGACACACACTGTCACTCTGTGACACACACTGACACTCTGAGAAACTCTCTGACACGTTCAGACACTCTCTGACACTCTGTGACACTCTGACACTCTCAGACACTCTCAGAACCTCTCTGACACTCTCGGACACTCTCTGACAGACTCTGGCACACACTGTCACTCTGTGACGCACTCTGACACTCTGAGAAACTCTCTGACTCTCTCTGACACTCTCTGACACGCTCAGACACTCTGACACTCTCAGACATTCTCAGAACCTCTCAGACACTCTCTGACACTCACAGAAACTCTCAGAAACTCTCTGACACTCTCAGACACTCTCTGACACACTCTGACACACACTGTCACTCTGTGACACACTGTGACACTCTCAGAAAGTCTCTGACACTCTCTGACACTCTCTGACACGCTCAGACACTCTCTGACACACTCTGACACTCTCTGACTCTCTCTGACACTCTCAGACACACTCTGACACACTCTGACTCTCTCAGAAATTCTCTGACACTCTCTGACCCTCTCTGACACTCTCTGATACTCTCTGTCACTCTCTGACACACTCTGTCGCTCTCTGACACTCTCTGACACACTCTGACTCTCTCAGAAACTCTCTGACACTCTCTGACATTCCCTGACACTCTCTTACACTCTCTGACATACTCTGTCACTCTCCGAAACTCTCTGACACTCCCTGACTCTCTCTGATACACTCTGCCACTCTCTGACACACTCTGTCACTCTCTGACACACTCTGTCACACTCTGACACTCTCTGACACTCTCTGACACAGTCTGACACACTCTGTCACAATCTGACACTCTCTGTCACTCTCAGACACTCACAGGCACACTCTGACACTCTCTGAATCTCTCAGACACACTCTGACACACTCTTTCACACTCTGACACACTATGACACTCTCAGAATATCTCTGATTCTCTCTGACACACTCTGATACTCTCTGTGACTCTCTGATACACTCTGTCACTCTCTGACACTCTCTGACAGTCTCTGACACACTCTGTCACTCTCTGACACTCTCTGACACTCTCAGAAACTCTCTGACAATCTCTGACACTCTCTGACATACTCTGTCACTCTCCGATACTCTCTGACACTCCCTGAGTCTCTCTGATACACTCTGCCACTCTCTGACACACTCTGTCACTCTCTGACACACTCTGACACTCTGTGAAACTCTCTGACAGTCTCAGACACTCTGAGAACCTCTCTGACACTCTCTGTCACACTCTGACACACTCTGTCACTCTCTGACACTCTTTGACACACTCTGACTCTCTCAGAAACTCTCTGACACTCTCTGACATTCTCTGACACTCTCTTACACTCTCTGACATACTCTGTCACTCTCCGATACTCTCTGACACTCCCTGACTCTCTCTGATACACTCTGCCACTCTCTGACACACTCTGTCACTCTCTGACACAGTCTGACACACACTGTCACTCTGTGACACACTCGGACACACTTAGAAACTCTCTGACACGTTCAGACACTCTCTGACACTCTGTGACACTCTGACACTCTCAGACACTCTGAGAACCTCTCTGACACTCTCGGACACTCTCTGACAGACTCTGACACACACTGTCACTCTGTGACGCACTCTGACACTCTGAGAAACTCTCTGACACTCTCTGACACTCTCTGACACGCTCAGACACTCTCTGACACACTCTGACACTCTCTGACTCTCTCTGACACTCTCAGACACACTCTGACACACTCTGACTCTTTCAGAAATTATCTGACACTCTCTGACACTCTCTCATACGCTCTGTCACTCTCTGATACACTCTGTCACTCTCTGACACTCTCAGACACACTCTGACACTCTCAGAAAGTCTCTGACACTCTCTGAAACTCTCAGACACTCTCAGACTCCCTCTGACACTCTCTGACATTCTCTGACACTCTCAGACACTCTCAGAAACTCTCTGAAAGTCTCTGACACTCTCGGACACGCTCAGAAACTCTCTGACACTCTCTGACACACTCTGACTCTCTCAGAAACTCTCTGACACTCTCTGACATTCTCTGACACTCTCTTACACTCTCTGACATACTCTGTCACTCTCCGAAACTCTCTGACACTCCCTGACTCTCTCTGATACACTCTGCCACTCTCTGACACACTCTGTCACTCTCTGACACACTCTGACACACTCTGACACACACAGTCACTCTCTGACACACTCTGACACTCTGAGAAACTCTCTGACACGTTCAGACACTCTCTGACACTCTGTGACACTCTGACACTCTCAGAAACTCTCAGAACCTCTCTGACACTCACAGAAACTCTCAGAAACTCTCTGACACTCTCTGACATTCTCTGACACTCTCTTACACTCTCTGACATACTCTGTCACTCTCCGAAACTCTCTGACACTCCCTGACTCTCTCTGATACACTCTGCCACTCTCTGACACACTCTGTCACTCTCTGACACACTCTGACACACTCTGACACACTCTGACACACTCTGACACTCTGAGAAACTCTCTGACACGTTCAGACACTCTCTGACACTCTGTGACACTCTGACACTCTCAGACACTCTCAGAACCTCTCTGACACTCTCTGACACTCACAGAAACTCTCAGAAACTCTCTGACACTCTAGGACACTCTCTGACACACTCTGACACACACATTCACTCTGTGACACACTGTGACACTCTCAGAAATTCTCTGACACTCTCTGACACTCTCTGACACGCTCAGACACTCTCTGACACACTCTGACACTTTCTGACTCTCTCTGACACTCTCAGACACACTCTGACACACTCTGACTCTCTCAGAAATTCTCTGACACTCTCTGACACTCTCTGACACTCTCTGATACTCTCTGTCACTCTCTGATACACTCTGTCACTCTCTGACACTCTCAGACACACTCTGACACTCTCAGAATGTCTCTGACACTCTCTGACACTCTCAGACACTCTCAGACTCTCTCTGACACTCTCTGACATTCTCTGACACTCTCAGACACTCTCAGAAACTCTCTGAAAGTCTCTGACACTCTCTGACACGCTCAGACACTCTCTGACACTCTCTGACACTCTTTGACTCTCTCTGACACTCTCAGACACACTCTGACACACTCTGACTCTCTCAGAAATTCTCTGACACTCTCTGACACTCTCTGACACTCTCTGATACTCTCTGTCACTCTCTGACACACTCTGTCACTCTCTGACACTCTCTGACACACTCTGTGACACTCTCAGACACTCTCTGACACTCTCAGACACTGTCAGACACTCTCTGACACTCTCTTACACTCTCAGACAAACTCTGACACTCTCTGTCACTCTCTGTCACTCTCTGACATACTCAGACTCACTCAGAAACTCTCTGACACTCTCAGAAACTCTGACATTCTCTGACACACTCTGACACTCTCTGACTCTCTCTGACACTCTCAGACACACTCTGACACACTCTGACTCTCTCAGAAATTCTCTGAGACTCTCTGAGACTCTCTGATACTCTCTGTCACTCTGTGATACACTCTGTCACTCTCTGACACTCTCAGACACACTCTGACACTCTCAGACTCTCTCTGACACTCTCTGACATTCTCTTACAGTCTCTGACACGCTCAGACAATCTCAGAAACTCTTTGAAACTCTATGACACTCTCGGACACGCTCAGAAACTCTCTGACACTCTCTGTAACTCTCTGACACTCTCTGACAGACTCTGTCACTCTCTGACACTCTCAGACACTCTCTGACACTCTCAGACACTGTCAGACTCACTCTGACACTCTCTTACACTCTCAGACAAACTCTGACACTCTCTGTCACTCTCTGATATACTCAGACACTCTGACACTCTCTGACACACTCTGAAACATTCTGTCACAGTCTGACACTCTCTGACACACTCTGTCACACTCTGACACTCTCTGACACTCTCTGACACACTCTGACACACTCTGTCACAATCTGACACTCTCTGACACTCTCAGACACTCACAGACACACTCTGACACTCTCTGAATCTCTCAGACACACTGTGACACACTCTTTCACACTCTGACACACTATGACACTCTCAGAATATCTCTGATTCTCTCTGACACACTCTGATACTCTCTGTGACTCCCTGATACACTCTTTCACACTCTGACACACTCTGACAGTCTCTGACACACTCTGTCACTCGCTGACACTCTCTGACACTCTCAGAAACTCTCTGACAATCTCTGACCCTCTCTGATACTCTCTGTCACTCTCTGACACACTCTGTCACTCTCTGACACTCTTTGACACACTCTGACTCTCTCAGAAACTCTCTGACACTCTCTTACACTCTCTGACATACTCTGTCACTCTCCGAAACTCTCTGACACTCCCTGACTCTCTCTGATACACTCTGCCACTCTCTGACACACTCTGTCACTCTCTGACACACTCTGACACACACTGTCACTCTGTGACACACACTGACACTCTGAGAAACTCTCTGACACGTTCAGACACTCTCTGACACTCTGTGACACTCTGACACTCTCAGACACTCTCAGAACCTCTCTGACACTCTCGGACACTCTCTGACAGACTCTGGCACACACTGTCACTCTGTGACGCACTCTGACACTCTGAGAAACTCTCTGACTCTCTCTGACACTCTCTGACACGCTCAGACACTCTCTGACACACTCTGACACTCTCTGACTCTCTCTGACACTCTCAGAAACACTCTGACACACTCTGACTCTTTCAGAAATTATCTGACACTCTCTGACACTCTCTGATACGCTCTGTCACTCTCTGATACACTCTGTCACTCTCTGACACTCTCAGACACACTCTGACACTCTCAGAAAGTCTCTGACACTCTCTGACACTCTCAGACACTCTCAGACTCCCTCTGACACTCTCTGACATTCTCTGACACTCTCAGACACTCTCAGAAACTCTCTGAAAGTCTCTGACACTCTCGGACACGCTCAGAAACTCTCTGACACTCTCTGACACACTCTGACTCTCTCAGAAACTCTCTGACACTCTCTGACATTCTCTGACACTCTCTTACACTCTCTGACATACTCTGTCACTCTCCGAAACTCTCTGACACTCCCTGACTCTCTCTGATACACTCTGCCACTCTCTGACACACTCTGACACACTCTGACACACACTGTCACTCTGTGACACACTCTGACACTCTGAGAAACTCTCTGACACATTCAGACACTCTCTGACACTCTGTGACACTCTGACACTCTCAGACACTCTCAGAACCTCTCCGACACTCTCTGACACTCACAGAAACTCTCAGAAACTCTCGGACACTCTCGGACACTCTCTGACACACTCTGACACACACTGTCACTCTGTGACACACTGTGACACTCTCAGAAAGTCTCTGACACTCTCTGACACGCTCAGACACTCTCTGACACACTCTGACACTCTCTGACTCTCTCTGACACTCTCAGACACACTCTGACACACTCTGACTCTCTCAGAAATTCTCTGACACTCTCTGACCCTCTCTGACACTCTCTGATACTCTCTGTCACTCTCTGACACACTCTGTCACTCTCTGACACTCTCTGACACACTCTGACTCTCTCAGAAACTCTCTGACACTCTCTGACATTCCCTGACACTCTCTTACACTCTCTGACATACTCTGTCACTCTCCGAAACTCTCTGACACTCCCTGACTCTCTCTGATACACTCTGCCACTCTCTGACACACTCTGTCACTCTCTGACACACTCTGACACACTCTGACACACACTGTCACTCTGTGACACACTCTGACACTCTGAGAAACTCTCTGACACGTTCAGACAGTCTCTGACACTCTGTGACTCTCTGACACTCTCAGACACTCTCAGAGCCTCTCTGACACTCACAGAAACTCTCAGAAACTCTCTGACACTCTCGGACACTCTCTGACACACTCTGACACACACTGTCACTCTGTGACACACTGTGACACTCTCAGAAAGCCTCTGACACTCTCTGACACGCTCAGACACTCTCTGACACTCTCAGACACACTCTGACACTCTCAGAAAGTCTCTGACACTCTCTGACACTCTCAGACACTCTCAGACTCCCTCTGACACACTCTGACATTCTCTGACACTCTCAGACACTCTCAGAAACTCTCTGAAAATCTCTGACACTCTCGGGCACGATCAGAAACTCTCTGACACTCTCTGACACACTCTGACTCTCTCAGAAACTCTCTGACACTCTCTGACATTCTCTGACACTCTCTTACACTCTCTGACATACTCTGTCACTCTCCGAAACTCTCTGACACTCCCTGACTCTCTCTGATACACTCTGCAACTCTCTGACACACTCTGTCACTCTCTGACACACTCTGACACACACTGTCAATCTGTGACACACTCTGACACTCTGAGAAACTCTCTGACAGGTTCAGACACTCTCTGACACTCTGTGACACTCTGACACTCTCAGAGACTCTCAGAACCTCTCTGACACTCTCTGACACTCACAGAAACTCTCAGAAACTCGCTGACACTCTCGGACACTCCCTGACACACTCTGACACACACTGTCACTCTGTGACACACTGTGACACTCTCAGAAAGTCTCTGAAACTCTCTGACACGCTCAGACACTCTCTGACACTCTCTGACACTCTTTGACTCTCTCTGACACTCTCAGACACACTCTGACACACTCTGACTCTCTCAGAAATTCTCTGACACTCTCTGACACTCTCTGACACTCTCTGATACTCTCTGTCACTCTCTGACACACTCTGTCACTCTCTGACACTCTCTGACACACTCTGACTCTCTCAGAAACTCTCTGACACTCTCTGACATTCTCTGACACTCTCTTACACTCTCTGACATACTCTGTCACTCTGCGAAACTCTCTGACACTCCCTGACTCTCTCTGATACACTCTGCCACTCTCTGACACACTCTGTCACTCTCTGACACACTCTGACACACTCTGACACACACTGTCACTCTGTGACACACTCTGACACTCTGAGAAACTCTCTGACACTCTCAGACACTCTCAGAACCACTCTGACACTCACAGAAACTCTCAGAAACTCTCTGACACTCTCGGACACTCTCTGACACACTCTGACACACACTGTCACTCTGTGACACACTGTGACACTCTCAGAAAGTCTCTGACACTCTCTGACACTCTCTGACACGCTCAGACACTCTCTGACACACTCTGACACTCTCTGAATCTCTCTGACACTCTCAGACACACTCTGACACACTCTGACTCTCTCAGAAATTCTCTGACACTCTCTGACACTCTCTGATGCTCTCTGTCACTCTCTGATACACTCTGTCACTCTCTGACACTCTCAGACACACTCTGACACTCTCAGAAAGTCTCTGACACTCTCTGACACTCTCAGACACTCTCAGACTCTCTCTGACACTCTCTGACATTCTCTGACACTCTCAGACACTCTCAGAAACTCTCTGAAAGTCTCTGACACTCTCGGACACGTTCAGAAACTCTCTGACACTCTCTGACACACTCTGTCACTCTCCGAAACTCTCTGACACTCCCTGAAACTCTCTGACACACTCTGATACTCTCTGTCACTCTCTGATACACTCTGTCACTCTCTGGCACTCTCTGAAAATCTCAGACACTCTCTGACACTCTCTGTCACTCTCTGTCAGTCTGTGACTATCTCTGACACTCTCAGACACTCTCAGAAACTCTCTGACACACTCTGACACACTCAGACGCTCTCTGACACACTCTGACACTCTCTGACACTCTCTGTCACTCTGTGACACTCTCAGACACTCTCTGACACTCTCAGACACTGTCAGACACTCTCTGACACTCTCTTACACTCTCAGACAAACTCTGACACTCTCTGTCACTCTCTGTCACTCTCTGACATACTCAGACTCACTCAGAAACTCTCTGACAGTCTCAGAAACTCTGACATTCTCTGACACACTCTGACACACTCTGACACACTCTGACTCTCTCAGAAATTCTCTGAGACTCTCTGACACTCTCTGATACTCTCTGTCACTCTGTGATACACTCTGTCACTCTCTGACACTCTCAGACACACTGACACTCTCAGACTCTCTCTGACACTCTCTGACATTCTCTGACAGTCTCAGACACTCTCAGACAATCTCAGAAACTCTTCGAAACTCTATGACACTCTCGGACACGCTCAGAAACTCTCTGACACTCTCTGTAACTCTCTGACACTCTCTGACACACTCTGTCACTCTCTGACACTGTCAGACACTCTCTGACACTCTCAGACACTGTCAGACTCACTCTGACACTCTCTTACACTCTCAGACAAACTCTGACACTCTCTGTCACTCTCTGACATACTCAGACACTCTGACACTCTCTGACACACTCTGACACATTCTGTCACACTCTGACACTCTCTGACACACTCTGTCACACTCTGACACTCTCTGACACTTTCTGACACAGTCTGACACACTCTGTCACAATCTGACACTCTCTGACACTCTCAGACACTCACAGGCACACTCTGACACTCTCTGAATCTCTCAGACACACTCTGACACACTCTTTCACACTCTGACACACTATGACACTCTCAGAATATCTCTGATTCTCTCTGACACACTCTGATACTCTCTGTGACTCTCTGATACACTCTGTCACTCTCTGACACTCTCTGACAGTCTCTGACACACTCTGTCACTCTCTGACACTCTCTGACACTCTCAGAAACTCTCTGACAATCTCTGACACTCTCTTACACTCTCTGACATACTCTGTCACTCTCCGATACTCTCTGACACTCCCTGAGTCTCTCTGATACACTCTGCCACTCTCTGACACACTCTGTCACTCTCTGACACACTCTGACACTCTGAGAAACTCTCTGACACTCTCAGACACTCTGAGAACCTCTCTGACACTCTCTGTCACACTCTGACACACTCTGTCACTCTCTGACACTCTTTGACACACTCTGACTCTCTCAGAAACTCTCTGACACTCTCTGACATTCTCTGACACTCTCTTACACTCTCTGACATACTCTGTCACTCTCCGATACTCTCTGACACTCCCTGACTCTCTCTGATACACTCTGCCACTCTCTGACACACTCTGTCACTCACTGACACACTCTGACACACACTGTCACTCTGTGACACACTCGGACACTCTTAGAAACTCTCTGACACGTTCAGACACTCTCTGACACTCTGTGACACTCTGACACTCTCAGACACTCTCAGAACCTCTCGGACACTCTCTGACAGACTCTGACACACACTGTCACTCTGTGACACACTCTGACACTCTGAGAAACTCTCTGACACTCTCTGACACTCTCTGACACGCTCAGACACTCTCTGACACACTCTGACACTCTCTGACTCTCTCTGACACTCTCAGACACACTCTGACACACTCTGACTCTTTCAGAAATTATCTGACACTCTCTGACACTCTCTCATACGCTCTGTCACTCTCTGATACACTCTGTCACTCTCTGACACTCTCAGACACACTCTGACACTCTCAGAAAGTCTCTGACACTCTCTGAAACTCTCAGACACTCTCAGACTCCCTCTGACACTCTCTGACATTCTCTGACACTCTCAGACACTCTCAGAAACTCTCTGAAAGTCTCTGACACTCTCGGACACGCTCAGAAACTCTCTGACACTCTCTGACACACTCTGACTCTCTCAGAAACTCTCTGACACTCTCTGACATTCTCTGACACTCTCTTACACTCTCTGACATACTCTGTCACTCTCCGAAACTCTCTGACACTCCCTGACTCTCTCTGATACACTCTGCCACTCTCTGACACACTCTGTCACTCTCTGACACACTCTGACACACTCTGACACACACTGTCACTCTCTGACACACTCTGACACTCTGAGAAACTCTCTGACACGTTCAGACACTCTCTGACACTCTGTGACACTCTGACACTCTCAGAAACTCTCAGAACCTCTCTGACACTCTCTGACACTCACAGAAACTCTCAGAAACTCTCTGACACTCTCTGACATTCTCTGACACTCTCTTACACTCTCTGACATACTCTGTCACTCTCCGAAACTCTCTGACACTCCCTGACTCTCTCTGATACACTCTGCCACTCTCTGACACACTCTGTCACTCTCTGACACACTCTGACACACTCTGACACACACTGTCACTCTCTGACACACTCTGACACTCTGAGAAACTCTCTGACACGTTCAGACACTCTCTGACACTCTGTGACACTCTGACACTCTCAGACACTCTCAGAACCTCTCTGACACTCTCTGACACTCACAGAAACTCTCAGAAACTCTCTGACACTCTAGGACACTCTCTGACACACTCTGACACACACATTCACTCTGTGACACACTGTGACACTCTCAGAAATTCTCTGACACTCTCTGACACTCTCTGACACGCTCAGACACTCTCTGACACACTCTGACACTTTCTGACTCTCTCTGACACTCTCAGACACACTCTGACAAACTCTGACTCTCTCAGAAATTCTCTGACACTCTCTGACACTCTCTGACACTCTCTGATACTCTCTGTCACTCTCTGACACTCTCAGACACACTCTGACACTCTCAGAATGTCTCTGACACTCTCTGACACTCTCAGACACTCTCAGACTCTCTCTGACACTCTCTGACATTCTCTGACACTCTCAGACACTCTCAGAAACTCTCTGAAAGTCTCTGACACTCTCGGACACGTTCAGAAACTCTCTGACACTCTCTGACACACTCTGTCACTCTCCGAAACTCTCTGACACTCCCTGAAACTCTCTGATACACTCTGCCACACTCCTTCGCACTCTGACACACTCTGTCACACCATGAAACTCTCAGAAACTCTCTGACTCTCTCTGACACACTCTGATACTCTCTGTCACTCTCTGATACACTCTGTCACTCTCTGACACTCTCCGACAAGCTCAGACACTCTCTGACACTCTCTGTCACTCTCTGTCACTCTGTGACTATCTCTGACACTCTCAGACACTCTCGGAAACTCTGTGACACTCTCTGACACTCTCAGACACTCTCAGAAACGCTCTGACACTCTCTGTCACTCTCTGACACTCTCTGACACTCTCTGACACTCTCAGACGCTCTCTGACACACTCTGACACTCTCTGACACTCTCTGACACTCTCTGTCACTCAGTGACACTCTCAGACACTCTCTGACACTCTCAGACACTGTCAGACACTCTCTGACACTCTCTTACACTCTCAGACAAACTCTGACACTCTCTGTCACTCTCTGTCACTCTCTGACATACTCAGACTCACTCAGGAACTCTCTGACACTCTCAGAAACTCTGACATTCTCTGACACACTCTGACACTCTCTGACTCTCTCTGACACTCTCAGACACACTCTGACACACTCTGACACTCTCTGAAATTCTCTGAGACTCTCTGACACTCTCTGATACTCTCTGTCACTCTGTGATACACTCTGTCACTCTCTGACACTCTCAGACACACTCTGACACTCTCAGACTCTCTCTGACACTCTCTGACATTCTCTGACAGTCTCTGACACTCTCAGACAATCTCAGACACACTCTGACACACTCTGACACTCTCTGAAATTCTCTGAGACTCTCTGACACTCTCTGATACTCTCTGTCACTCTGTGATACACTCTGTCACTCTCTGACACTCTCAGACACACTCTGACACTCTCAGACTCTCTCTGACACTCTCTGACATTCTCTGACAGTCTCTGACACTCTCAGACAATCTCAGAAACTCTCTGACACTCTCGGACACGCTCAGAAACTCTCTGACACTCTCTGTAACCCTCTGACACCCTCTGACAGACTCTGTCACTCTCTGACACTCTCAGACACTCTCTGACACTCTCAGACACTGTCAGACTCACTCTGACACTCTCTTACACTCTCAGACAAACTCTGACACTCTCTGTCACTCTCTGACACATTCTGTCACACTCTGACACTCTTTGACACACTCTGTCACACTCTGATACTCTCTGACACACTCTGACACACTCTGTCTCAATCTGACACTCTCTGACACTCTCAGACACTCACAGACACACTCTGACACTCTCTGAATCTCTCAGACTCACTCTGACACACTCTTTTACACTCTGACACACTATGACACTCTCAGAATATCTCTGATTCTCTCTGACACACTCTGATACTCTCTGTGACTCTTTGATACACTCTGTCACTCTCTGACACTCTCTGACAGCCTCTGACACACTCTGTCACTCTCTGACACTCTCTGACACTCTCAGAAACTCTCTGACAATCTCTGACGCTCTCTGATACTCTCTGTCACTCTCTGACACACTCTGTCACTCTCTGACACTCTCTGACACACTCTGACTCTCTCAGAAACTCTGTGACACTCTCTGACATTCTCTGACACTCTCTTACACTCTCTGACATACTCTGTCACTCTCCGAAACTCTCTGATACTCCCTGACTCTCTCTGATACACTCTGACACTCTCTGACACACTCTGTCACTCTCTGACACACACTGACACACACTGTCACTCTGTGACACACTCTGACACTCTGAGAAACTCTCTGACACGTTCAGACACTCTCTGACACTCTGTGACACTCTGACAATCTCAGACACTCTCAGAACCTCTCTGACACTCTCGGACACTCTCTGACACACTCTGACACACACTGTCACTCTGTGACGCACTCTGACACTCTGAGAAATCTCTCTGACACTCTCTGACACTCTCTGACACGCTCAGACACTCTCTGACACACTCTGACACTCTCTGACTCTCTCTGACACTCTCAGACACACTCTGACACACTCTGACTCTCTCAGAAATTATCTGACACTCTCTGACACTCTCTGATACTCTCTGTCACTCTCTGATACACTCTGTCAATTTCTGACACTCTCAGACACACTCTGACACTCTCAGAAAGTCTATGACACTCTCTGACACTCTCTGACACTCTCAGAAACTCTCAGCCACTCTCTGACACTCTCTGATACTCTCTGACACACTCTGGCACTCTGTGACACTCTCTGATACTCTCTGACACACTCTGGCACTCTGTGACACTCTCTGACACACTCTGACACTCTCAGAAACTTTCTGACACTCTGTGACACTCTCTGATTGTCTCTGACACACTCTGTCACTCTCTGACACTCTCTGACCCTCTCTGATACTCTCTGTCACTCTCCGACACACTCTGTCACTCTCTGACACTCTCTGACACACTGTGACACTCTCAGAGACTCTCTGACACTCTCTGACTCTCTTTGACACACTCTGTCACCCTCTGACAGTCTCTGACATTCTCTGACACTCTCAGATACTCTCTGACACTTTCTGACACTCTCTGACACTCTGTGACATTCTCTGAAACTCTCAGACACTGTCAGAAACACTGTGACACTCTCTGACACTCTCAGACACTCTCAGAAACTCGCTGACACTCTCTGAAAATCTCTGACACACTCTGACCTACTCTGTCACTCTCTGATACTCTCAGTCCCTCTCTGACACTCTCTGACACACTCTGTCACTCTCTGACACTCTCAGAAACTCTCTGACACTCTCTGACACTGTCTGACACTCTCAGAAACTCGCTGACACTCTCTGACATTCTCAGACACTCTCTGACACTCTCAGACACTCTCTGTCACTCTCTGACACACTCTGTCACTCTATGACTATCTCTGCCACTCTCTGACACTCTCTGACACTCTTTGTCACTCTCTGACACTCTCTGACAATCTCAGACACTCTCAGAAACTCTGTGATACTCTCTGACACTCTCAGACACTCTCTGTCACTCTCTGAAACACTCTGTCACTCTCTGAAAGACTCTCAGACACTGTCTGACACTCTCCGTCACTCTCTGACACTCTCTGAATCTCTCAGACACTCTCAGACACTCTCTGTCACTCTCTGACACACTCTGGCACTCTCTGACACGCTCTGACACTCTCTGACACACTCTGACACTCTCTGAAACACTCTGAAATGTCCTGACATTCTCTGTCACTCTCTGACACTCTCTGACACTCTCTGACACTCTCTGACACGCTCAGACACTCTCTGACACACTCTGACACTCTCTGACTCTCTCTGACACTCTCAGACACACTCTGACACACTCTGACTCTCTCAGAAATTCTCTAAGACTCTCTGACACTCTCTGATACTCTCTGTCACTCTATGATACACTCTGTCACTCTCTGACACTCTCAGACACACTCTGACACTCTCAGACTCTCTCTGACACACTCTGACATTCTCTGACAGTCTCTGACACTCTCAGACACTCTCAGAAACTCTCTGAAACTCTCTGACACTCTCGGCCACGCTCAGAAAATCACTGACACTCTCTTACACTCTCTGACACACTCTGTCACTCTCCGAAATTCTCTGACACTCCCTGACTCTCTCTCATACACTCTGACATTCTCTGAAACACTCTGACACTCTCAGAAACTCTCAGAACCGCTCTGATACTCTCTGACACTCACAGAAACGCTCAGAAATTCTCTGACACTCTCGGACACTATGTGACACACTCTGACACACACTGTCACTCTGTGACACACTCTGACACTCTCAGACTCTCTCTGACACACTCTGACATTCTCTGACAGTCTCTGACACTCTCAGACACTCTCAGAAACTCTCTGAAACTCTCTGACACTCTCGGACACGCTCAGAAAATCACTGACACTCTCTTACACTCTCTGACACACTCTGTCACTCTCCGAAATTCTCTGACACTCCCTGACTCTCTCTCATACACTCTGACATTCTCTGACAGTCTCTGACACTCTCTGACAATCTCAGAAACTCTCTGAAACTCTCTGACACTCTCTGACCCTCTCTGATACTCTCTGTCACTCTCCGACACACTCTGTCACTCTCTGACACTCTCTGACACACGGTGACACTCTCAGAAACTCTCTGACTCTCTTTGACGCACTCTGTCACCCTCTGACAGTCTGTGACATTCTCTGACACTCTCAGATACTCTCTGACACTTTCTGACACTCTCTGACACTCTGTGACATTCTCTGACACTCTCAGACACTGTCAGAAACACTGTGACACTCTCTGACACTCTCAGACACTCTCAGAAACTCGCTGACACTCTCTGAAAATCTCTGACACACTCTGACCAACTCTGTCACTCTCTGATACTCTCAGTCCGTCTCTGACACTCTCTGACACACTCTGTCACTCTCTGACACTGTCTGACACTCTCAGACACTCTCAGAAACTAACTGACACTCTCTGACATTCTCAGACACTCACTGACTCTCTCTCATACACTCTGACATTCTCTGAAACACTCTGACACTCTCAGAATCTCTCAGAACCGCTCTGATACTCTCTGACACTCACAGAAACTCTCAGAAATTCTCTGACACTCTCGGACACTATGTGACACACTCTGACACACACTGTCACTCTGTGACACACTCTGACACTCTGAGAAACTCTCTGACACTCTCTGACACGCTCAGACACTCTCTGACCCACTCTGACACTCTCTGACTCTCTCTGACACTCTCAGACACACTCTGACACACTCTGACACTCTCAGAAATTCTCTGACACTCTCTGACACTCTTTATCACTCTCTGAAAAACACTGTCACTCTCTGACATTCTCAGACACACTCTGACACTCTCAGAAAGTCTGTGAGACTCTCTGACACTCTCAGACACTCTCAGAGTCTCTCTGACACTCTCATACATTCTCTGACAGTCTCTGACACTCTCAGACACTCTCAGAAACTCTCTGAAACTCTCTGACACTCTCGGACATGCTCAGAAACTCTCTGACACTCTCTGTCACTCTCTGACACACTCTGGCACTCTCTGACACTCTCTGACTCTCTCTGACACACTCTGACACTCTCTGAAACACTCTGAAACTCTCTGACACTCTCTGTCACTCTCTGACACTCTCTGACACTCTCTGACACGCTCAGACACTCTCTGACACACTCTGACACTCTCTGACTCTCTCTGACACTCTCAGACACACTCTGACACACTCTGACTCTCTCAGAAATTCTCTAAGACTCTCTGACACTCTCTGATACTCTCTGAAACTCTATGATACACTCTGTCACTCTCTGACACTCTCAGACACACTCTGACACTCTCAGACTCTCTCTGAAACTCTCTGACACTCTCGGACACGCTCAAAAAATCACTGACACACTCTGACACACTCTGACTCTCTCTGACACTCTCAGACACACTCTGACACACTCTGACTCTCTCAGAGATTCTCTGAGACTCTCTGACACTCTCTGATACTCTCTGTCACTCTGTGATACACTCTGTCAATCTCTGACACTTTCAGACACACTCTGACACTCTCAGACTCTCTCTGACACTCTCTGACATTCTCTGACAGTCTCTGACACTCTCTGACAATCTCAGAAACTCTCTGAAACTCTCTGACACTCTCTGACCCTCTCTGATACTCTCTGTCACTCTCCGACACACTCTGTCACTCTCTGACACTCTCTGACACACGGTGACACTCTCAGAAACTCTCTGACTCTCTTTGACGCACTCTGTCACCCTCTGACAGTCTGTGACATTCTCTGACACTCTCAGATACTCTCTGACACTTTCTGACACTCTCTGACACTCTGTGACATTCTCTGACACTCTCAGACACTGTCAGAAACACTGTGACACTCTCTGACACTCTCAGACACTCTCAGAAACTCGCTGACACTCTCTGAAAATCTCTGACACACTCTGACCAACTCTGTCACTCTCTGATACTCTCAGTCCGTCTCTGACACTCTCTGACACACTCTGTCACTCTCTGACACTGTCTGACACTCTCAGACACTCTCAGAAACTAACTGACACTCTCTGACATTCTCAGACACTCACTGACACTCTCAGACACTCTCTGTCACTCTCTGACACACTCTGTCACTCTATGACTATCTCTGAAACTCTCTGACACTCTCTGTCACTCTTTGTCACTCTCTGACACTCTCTGACAATCTCAGACACTCTCAGAAACTCTTTGACACTCTCTGACACTCTCTGACACTCTCAGACACTCTCTGTCACTCTCTGAAACACTCTGTCACTCTCTGAAAGACTCTCAGACACTGTCTGACACTCTCTGTCACTCTCTGACACTCTCTGAATCTCTCAGACACTCTCAGACACTCTCTGTCACTCTCTGAAACACTCTGAAATGTTCTGACATTCTCTGTCACTCTCTGACACTCTCAGACACTCTCTGACACACTCTGACACTCTCTGACTCTCTCTGACACTCTCAGACACACTCTGACACACTCTGACTCTCTCAGAAATTCTCTAAGACTCTCTGACACTCTCTGATACTCTCTGAAACTCTATGATACACTCTGTCACTCTCTGACACTCTCAGACACACTCTGACACTCTCAGACTCTCTCTGAAACTCTCTGACACTCTCGGACACGCTCAAAAAATCACTGACACACTCTGACACTCTCTGACTCTCTCTGACACTCTCAGACACACTCTGACACACTCTGACACTCTCAGAGATTCTCTGAGACTCTCTGACACTCTCTGATACTCTCTGTCACTCTGTGATACACTCTGTCACTCTCTGACACTCTCAGACACACTCTGACACTCTCAGACTCTCTGACACTCTCTGACATTCTCTGACAGTCTCTGACACTCTCAGACAATCTCAGAAACTCTCTGAAACTCTCTGACACTCTCTGACCCTCTCTGATACTCTCTGTCACTCTCCGACACACTCTGTCACTCTCTGACACTCTCTGACACACGGTGACACTCTCAGAAACTCTCTGACTCTCTTTGACGCACTCTGTCACCCTCTGACAGTCTGTGACATTCTCTGACACTCTCAGATACTCTCTGACACTTTCTGACACTCTCTGACACACTGTGACATTCTCTGACACTCTCAGACACTGTCAGAAACACTGTGACACTCTCTGACACTCTCAGACACTCTCAGAAACTCGCTGACACTCTCTGAAAATCTCTGACACACTCTGACCAACTCTGTCACTCTCTGATACTCTCAGTCCGTCTCTGACACTCTCTGACACACTCTGTCACTCTCTGACACTGTCTGACACTCTCAGACACTCTCAGAAACTAACTGACACTCTCTGACATTCTCAGACACTCACTGACACTCTCAGACACTCTCTGTCACTCTCTGACACACTCTGTCACTCTTTGTCACTCTCTGACACTCTCTGACAATCTCAGACACTCTCAGAAACTCTCTGACACTCTCTGACACTCTCTGACACTCTCAGACACTCTCTGTCACTCTCTGAAACACTCTGAAATGTTCTGACATTCTCTGTCACTCTCTGACACTCTCTGACACTCTCTGACTCTCTCTGACACTCTCAGACACACTCTGACACACTCTGACTCTCTCAGAAATTCTCTAAGACTCTCTGACACTCTCTGATACTCTCTGAAACTCTATGATACACTCTGTCACTCTCTGACACTCTCAGACACACTCTGACACTCTCAGACTCTCTCTGACACACTCTGACATTCTCTGACAGTCTCTGACACTCTCAGACACTCTCAGATACTCTCTGAAACTCTCTGACACTCTCGGACACGCTCAGAAAATCACTGACACTCTCTTACACTCTCTGACACACTCTGTCACTGTCCGAAATTCTCTGACACTCCCTGACACTCTCTCATACACTCTGACATTCTCTGACACACTCTGACACTCTCAGACACTCTCAGAACCGCTCTGACACTCTCTGACACTCACAGAAACTCTCAGAAACTCTCTGACACTCTCGGACACTCTGTGACACACTCTGACACACACTGTCACTCTGTGACACACTCTGACACTCTGAGAAACTCTCTGACACTCTCTGACACGCTCAGACACTCTCATTCAAGCAGCTTTTTCGGGAGCAGCGAGTGAGAAGCTGGGAAGGTCAGTTTGAAAGTAAATTTAATTTCCTTTTGTTTTTCGGCGGTGGCCAGGGGGCTGCTGGGTAAGTAAAACACTATATATTTGGGCGGTTTAAAATAACTTTCCTTTCATTGCAGCAGCTTTTTCGGGAGCAGCGAGTGAGAAGCTGGGAAGGTCAGTTTGAAAGTAAATTTAATTTCCTTTTGTTTTTCGGCGGAGGCCAGGGGGCTGCTGGGTAAGTAAAACACTATATATTTGGGCGGTTTCTGAACCCGAGACACCACACTTGTCGTGTCTCCCACCCGCCCTCCTCCTCTAACCAAAAAAAAAGGGACTCGGTGGGGTGTTTATAAGGTAAGGCTTTTTCGATTTCTCTGGTTTTATTGTGATTGGTAAAAACTTTTCGTTCCTTTTTCATTTAACTAAGTTAAGCTTAAGATTAAAAATGGCAGGAGATCTCAGACCCGTGTCATGCTCCTCTTGCTCAATGTGGGAGCTCAGGGACATGGCTGATGTCCCTGACTCCTTCACGTGCAGGAAGTGTGTCCAACTGCATCTCTTGTTAGACCGCATGACGGCTCTCGAGCTGCGGATGGACTCACTTTGGAGCATGCGCGATGCTGAGTAGGTCGTGGATAGCACGTTTAGTGAATTGGTCACACCGCAGATTAGGATTGCTGATGGAGAAAGGGAATGGGTGACCAAAAGGCAGAGAAAGAGCAGGAAGGCAGCGCAGGAGTCCCCTGCGGACATCTCCCTCCAAAACAAGTATACCGTTTTGGATACTGTTGGGGGAGATGGCTCACCAGGGGAAGGCAGCAGTAGCCAGGTCCATGGCACCGTGGCTGGCTCTGCTGTTCAGAAGGGCGGGAAAAAGAGTGGAAGGGCTATAGTCGTAGGGGATTCGATTGTAAGGGGAGTAGATAGGCGGTTCTGTGGTCGAAAACGAGGCTCCCGAATGGTATGTTGCCTCCCAGGTGCACGGGTCAGGGATGTCTCAGATCGGCTGCAGAACATTCTAAAGGGGGAGGGTGAACAGCCAGTTGTCATTGTGCACATAGGCACTAATGATATAGGTAAAAAACGGGATGAGGTCCTACAAGCAGAGTTTAGGGAGTTAGGAGCCAAGTTAAAAAGTAGGACCTCAGAGGTAGTAATCTCAGGATTACTACCAGTGCCACGTGATAGTCAGAGTAAAAATGAAAGAATAGTCAGGATGAATGCGTGGCTTGAGAGATGGTGCAGGAAGGAGGGGTTCAGATTTTTGGGACATTGGGACCGGTTCTGGGGGAGGTGGGACTATTACAAATTGGACGGTCTACACCTGGGCCGGACTGGAACCAATGTCCTTGGAGGTGCTTTTGCTAACGCTGTTGGGGAGGATTTAAACTAATGTGGCAGGGGGATGGGAACCAATTGAGGTCAGTTGACAGTAAGGAGGTAGTAACAAAAGCCTGTAAGGAAATAGATAATGAAGTCAGTGTGACTAAGGGGAAGAACAGGCAGGGAGCAGATGATGAATATAAAGGGACTGGTGGTCTGAGGTGCATTTGTTTTAATGCAAGAAGTGTAGTAGGTAAGGCAGATGAACTTAGGGCTTGGATTAGTACCTGGGAGTATGATGTTATTGCTATTACTGAGACTTGGTTGAGGGAAGGGCATGATTGGCAACTAAATATCCCAGGATATCGATGCTTCAGGCGGGATAGAGAGGGAGGTAAAAGGGGTGGAGGAGTTGCATTACTGGTCAAAGAGGATATCACAGCTGTGCTGAAGGAGGGCACTATGGAGGACTCGAGCAGTGAGGCAATATGGACAGAACTCAGAAATAGGAAGGGTGCGGTAACAATGTTGGGGCTGTACTACAGGCCTCCCAACAGCGAGCGTGAGATAGAGGTACAAATATGTAAACAGATTATGGAAAGATGTAGGAGCAACAGGGTGGTGGTGATAGGAGATTTTAATTTTCCCAACATTGACTGGGATTCGCTTAATGTTAGAGGTCCAGATGGAGCAGAATTTGTAAGGAGCATCCAGGAAGGTTTTCTAGAGCAGTATGTAAATAGTCCAACTCGGGAAGGGGCCATACTGGACCTGGTGTTGGGGAATGAGCCCGGCCAGGTTGTTGAAGTTTCAGTAGGGGACTACTTTGGGAATAGTGATCACAATTCCGTAAGCTTTAAAATACTCATGGACAAAGACGAGAGTGGTCCTAAAGGAAGAGTGCTAAATTGGGGGAAGGCCAACTATACCAAAATTCGACAGGAGCTGGGAAATGTAGATTGGGAGCAGCTGTTTGAAGGTAAATCCACATGTGATATGTGGGAGGCTTTTAAAGAGAGGTTGATTAGCGTTCAGGAGAGACATGTTCCTGTGAAAATGAGGGATAGAAATGGCAAGATTAGGGAACCATGGATGACAGGTGAAATTGTGAGACTAGCTAAGAGGAAAAAGGAAGCATACATAAGGTCTAGGCGGCTGATGAAAGACGAAGCTTTGAAAGAATATCGGGAATGTAGGACCAATCTGAAACGAGGAATTAAGAGGGCTAAAAGGGGTCATGAAATATCTTTAGCAAACAGGGTTAAGGAAAATCCCAAAGCCTTTTATTCATATATAAGGAGAAAGAGGGTAACTAGAGAAAGGATTGGCCCACTAAAGGACAAAGGAGGAATGTTATGCTTGGACTCAGAGAAAATGGGTGAGATTCTAAACGAGTACTTTGCATCGGTATTCACCGAGGAGAGGGACATGACGGATGTTGAGGTTAGGAACAGATGTTTGATTACTCTAGGTCAAGTCGGCATATGGAGGGAGGAAGTGTTGGGTATTCTAAAGGGCATTAAGGTGGACAAGTCCCCAGGTCCGGATGGGATCTATCCCAGGTTACTGAGGGAAGTGAGAGAGGAAATAGCTGGGGCCTTAACAGATATCTTTGCAGCATCCTTAAACACGGGTGAGGTCCCGGAGGACTGGAGAATTGCTAATGTTGTCCCCTTGTTTAAGAAGGGTAGCAGGGATAATCCAGGTAATTATAGACCGGTGAGCCTGACGTCAGTGGTAGGGAAGCTGCTGGAGAAGATACTGAGGGATAGGATCTATTCCCATTTGGAAGAAAATGGGCTCATCAGTGATAGGCAACATGGTTTTGTGCAGGGAAGGTCATGTCTTACCAACTTAATAGAATTCTTTGAGGAAGTGACAAAGTTGATTGATGAGGGAAGGGCTGTCGATGTCATATACATGGACTTCAGTAAGGCGTTTGATAAGGTTCCCCATGGCAGGCTGATGGAGAAAGTGAAGGCGCTTGGGGTCCAAGGTGTACTAGCTAGATGGATAAAGAACTGGCTGGGCAACAGGAGACAGAGAGTAGCAGTAGAGGGGAGTTTCTCAAAATGGAGACGTGTGACCAGTGGTGTTCCACAGGGATCCGTGCTGGGACCACTGTTGTTTGTGATATACATTAATGATTTGGAGGAAAGTATAGGTGGACTGATTAGCAAGTTTGCAGACGACACTAAGATTGGTGGAGTAGCAGATAGTGAAGGGGACTGTCAGAGAATACAGCAGAATATAGATAGATTAGAGAGTTGGGCAGAGAAATGGCAGATGGAGTTCAATCAGGGCAAATGCGAGGTGATGCATTTTGGAAGATCCAATTCAAGAGTGAACTATACAGTAAATGGAAAAGTCCTGGGGAAAATTGATGTCCAGAGAGATTTGGGTGTTCAGGTCCACTGTTCCCTGAAGGTGGCAACGCAGGTAAATAGAGTGGTCAAGAAGGCATACGGCATGCTTTCCTTCATCGGACAGGGCATTGAGTACAAGAGTTGGCAGGTCATGTTACAGTTGTATAGGACTTTGGTTCGGCCACATTTGGAATACTGCGTACAGTTCTGGTCGCCACATTATCAAAAGGATGTGGATGCTTTGGAGAGGGTGCAGAGGAGGTTCACCAGGATGTTGCCTGGTATGGAGGGCGCTAGCTATGAAGAGAGGTTGAGTAGATTAGGATTATTTTCATTAGAAAGACGGAGGTTGAGGGGGGACCTGATTGAGGTGTACAAAATCATGAGAGGTATAGACAGGGTGGACAGCAAGAGGCTTTTTCCCAGAGTGGGGGTTTCAATTACTAGAGGACACGAGTTCAAAGTGAAAGGGGAAATGTTTAGGGGGGATATGCATGGAAAGTTCTTTACGCAGAGGGTTGATGGCACCTGGAACACGTTGCCAGCGGAGGTGGTAGACGCGGGCACGATGGAGTCTTTTAAGATGTATCTAGACAGATACATGAATGGGCAGGAAGAAAAGAGATACAGAACCTTAGAAAATAGGCAACATGTTTAGAGAGAGGATCTGGATCGGCGCAGGCTTGGAGGGCCAAAGGGCCTGTTCCTGTGCTGTAATTATCTTTGTTTTTTATCTTTGACACACTCTGACACTCTCAGAAATTCTCTGACACTCTCTGACACTCTCTGTCACTCTCTGATAAACTCTGTCACTCTCTGACACTCTCAGACACACTCTGACACTCTCAGAAAGTCTGTGACACTCTCTGACACTCTCAGACACTCTCAGACTCTCTCTGACACTCTCATACATTCTCTGACCGTCTCTGACACTCTCAGACACTCTCAGAAACTCTCTGAAACTCTCTGACACTCTCGGACATGCTCAGAAACTCTGTGACACTCTCTGTCACTCTCTGACACACTCTGGCACTCTTTGACACGCTCTGACACTCTCTGACAATCTCAGACACTCTCTGAAACACTCTGAAACTCTCTGACACTCTCTGTCACTCTCTGACACTCTCTGACACTCTCTGACACGCTCAGACACTCTCTGACACACTCTGACACTCTCTGACTCTCTCTGACAATCTCAGACACACTCTGACACACTCTGACTCTCTCAGAAATTCTCTGAGATTCTCTGACACTCTCTGATACTCTCTGTCACTCTGTGATACACTCTGTTACTCTCTGACACTCTCAGACACACTCTGACACTCTCAGAGTCTCTCTGACACTCTCTGACATTCTCTGACAGTCTCTGACACTCTCAGACAATCTCAGAAACTCTCTGAAACTCTCTGACACTCTTGGACACGCTCAGAAACTCTCTGACACTCTCTGACACTCTCTGGAAGTCTCTGACACTCTGTCATTCTCTGCCACTCTCAGACACTCTCTGACACTCTCAGACACTTTCAGACTCACTCTGACACTCTCTTACACTCTCAGACAAACTCTGACACTCTCTGTCTCTCTCTGACATACTCAGACACTCTGACACTCTCTGACACACTCTGACACATTCTGTCACAATCTGACACTCTCTGACACACTCTGTCACACTCTGACACTGTCTGACACTCTCTGACACACTCTGACACACTCTGTCACAATGTGACACTCTCTGACACTCTCAGACACACTCTGACATACTCAGTCACACTCTGACACACTATGACACTCTCAGAATATCTCTGATTCTCTCTGACACACTCTGATACTCTCTGTGACTCTCTGATACACTCTGTCACTCTCTGACACTCTCTGACAGTCTCTGACACACTCTGTCACTCTCTGACACTCTCTGACACTCTCAGAAACTCTCTGACAATCTCTGACTCTCTCTGATACTCTCTGTCACTCTCTGACACACTCTGTCACTCTCTGACACTCTCTGACACACTCTGACTCTCTCCGAAACTCTCTGACACTCTCTGAAACTCACAGAAACTCTCAGAAACTCTCTGACACTCTCGGACAGTCTGTGACACACTCTGACACACACTGTCACACTGTGACACTCTCAGAAAGTCTCTGACACTCTCTGACACTCTCTGACACGCTCAGACACTCTCTGACACACTGTGACACTCTCTGACTCTCTCTGACACTCTCAGACACACTCTGACACACTCTGACTCTCTCAGAAATTCTCTGACACTCTCTGACACTCTCTGACACTCTCTGATACTCTCTGTCACTCTCTGATACACTCTGTCACTCTCTGACACTCTCAGACACACTCTGACACTCTCAGAAAGTCTCTGACACTCTCTGACACTCTCAGACACTCTCAGACTCTCTCTGACACTCTCTGACATTCTCTGACACTCTCAGACACTCTCAGAAACTCTCTGAAAGTCTCTGACACTCTCGGACACGGTCAGAAACTCTCTGACACTCTCTGACACACTCTGTCACTCTCCGAAACTCTCTGACACTCCCTGAAACTCTCTGATACACTATGCCACACTCCTTCGCACTCTGACACACTCTGTCACACTATGAAACTCTCAGAAACTCTCTGACTCTCTCTGACTCACTCTGATACTCTCTGTCACTCTCTGATACATTCTATCACTCTCTGATACACTCTATCACTCTCTGACACTCTCTGACAATCTCAGACACTCTCTGACACTCTCTGTCACTCTCTGTCTCTCTGTGACTATCTCTGAAACTCTCAGACACTCTCAGAAACTCTGTGACACTCTCTGACACTCTCCGACACTCTCAGAAACTCTCTGACACTCTCTGTCACTCTCTGGCACTCTCTGACACTCTCTGACCCTCTCAGACGCTCTCTGACACACTCTGACAATCTCTGACACTCTCTGTCACTCTGTGACACTCTCAGACACTGTCAGACACTCTCTGACACTCTCTTACACTCTCAGACAAACTCTGACACTCTCTGTCACTCTCTGTCACTCTCTGACATACTCAGACTCACTCAGAAACTCTCTGACACTCTCAGAAACTCTGACACTCTCTGACACTCTCTGACACGCTCAGACACTCTCTGACACACTGTGACACTCTCTGACTCTCTCTGACACTCTCAGACACACTCTGACACACTCTGACTCTCTCAGAAATTCTCTGACACTCTCTGACACTCTCTGACACTCTCTGATACTCTCTGTCACTCTCTGATACACTCTGTCACTCTCTGACACTATCAGACACACTCTGACACTCTCAGAAAGTCTCTGACAGTCTCTGACACTCTCTGACACTCTCTGTCACTCTGTGACACTCTCAGACACTGTCAGACACTCTCTGACACTCTCTTACACTCTCAGACAAACTCTGACACTCTCTGTCACTCTCTGTCACTCTCTGACATACTCAGACTCACTCAGAAACTCTCTGACACTCTCAGAAAATCTGACATTCTCTGACACACTCTGACACTCTCTGACTCTCTCTGACACTCTCAGACACACTCTGACACACTCTGACTCTCTCAGAAATTCTCTGAGACTCTCTGACACTCTCTGATACTCTCTGTCACTCTGTGATACACTCTGTCACTCTCTGACACTCTCAGACACACTCTGACACTCTCAGACTCTCTGTGACACTCTCTGACATTCTCTGACAGTCTCTGACACTCTCAGACAATCTCAGAAACACTTTGAAACTCTCTGACACTCTCGGACACGCTCAGAAACTCTCTGACACACTCTGTCACTCTCTGACTCTCTCAGACACTCTCTGACACTCTCAGACACTGTCAGACTCACTCTGACACTCTCTTACACTCTCAGACAAACTCTGACACTCTCTGTCACTCTCTGACATACTCAGACACTCTGACACTCTCTGACACACTCTGACACATTATGTCACACTCTGACACTCTCTGACACTCTCTGACACACTCTGTCACTCTCCGAAACTCTCTGACACTCCCTGAAACTCTCTGATACACTATGCCACATTCCTTCGCACTCTGACACACTCTGTCACACTATGAAACTCTCAGAAACTATCTGACTCTCTCTGACTCCCTCTGATACTCTCTGTCACTCTCTGATATACTCTATCACTCTCTGATACACTCTATCACTCTCTGACACTCTCTGACAATCTCAGACACTCTCTGACACTCTCTGTCACTCTCTGTCACTCTGTGACTATCTCTGACACTCTCAGACACTCTCAGAAACTCTGTGACACTCTCTGACACTCTCAGACACTCTCAGAAACTCTCTGACACTCTCTGTCACTCTCTGACACTCTCTGACACTCTCTGACACTCTCAGACGCTCTCTGACACACTCTGACACTCTCTGACACTCTCTGACACTCTCTGTCACTCTGTGACACTCTCAGACACTGTCAGACACTCTGTGACACTCTCTTACACTCTCAGACAAACTCTGACACTCTCTGTCACTCTCTGTCACTCTCTGACATACTCAGACTCACTCAGAAACTCTCTGACAATCTCAGAAACTCTGACATTCTCTGACACACTCTGACACTCTCTGACTCTCTCTGACACTCTCAGACACACTCTGACACACTCTGACTCTCTCAGAAATTCTCTGAGACTCTCTGACACTCTCTGATACTCTCTGTCACTCTGTGATACACTCTGTCACTCTCTGACACTCTCAGACACACTCTGACACTCTCAGACTCTCTCTGACACTCTCTGACATTCTCTCACTGACTCTGACACTCTCAGACAATCTCAGAAACACTTTGAAACTCTCTGACACTCTCGGACACGCTCAGAAACTCTCTGACACTCTCTGTAACTCTCTGACACTCTCTGACACACTCTGTTACTCTCTGACACTCTCAGACACTCTCTGACACTCTCAGACACTGCCAGACTCACTCTGACACTCTCTTACACTCTCAGACAAACTCTGACACTCTCTGTCACTCTCTGACATACTCAGACACTCTGACACTCTCTGACACACTCTGACACATTATGTCACACTCTGACACTCTCTGACACACTCTGTCACACTATGACACTCTCAGAATATATCTGATTCTCTCTGACACACTCTGATACTCTCTGTGACTCTCTGATACACTCTGTCACTCTCTGACACTCTCTGACAGTCTCTGACACACTCTGTCACTCTCTGACACTCTCTGACACTCTCAGAAACTCTCTGACAATCTCTGACCCTCTCTGATACTCTCAATCACTCTCTGACACACTCTGTCACTCTCTGACACTCTTTGACACACTCTGACTCTCTCAGAAACTCTCTGACACTCTCTGACATTCTCTGACACTCTCTTACACTCTCTGACATACTATGTCACTCTCCAAAACTCTCTGACACTCCCTGACTCTCTCTGATACACTCTGCCACTCTCTGGCACACTCTGTCACTCTCTGACACACTCTGACACACACTGTCACTCTGTGACACACTCTGACACTCAGAGAAACTCTCTGACACTCTCAGACACTCTCAGAACCTCTCTGACACTCTCGGACACTCTCTGACACACGCTGACACACACTGTCACTCTGTGACGCACTCTGACACTCTCTGACACTCTCAGACACTCTCAGACTCTCTCTGACACTCTCTGACATTCTCTGACACTCTCAGACACTCTCAGAAACTCTCTGAAAGTCTCTGACACTCTCGGACACGCTCAGAAACTCTCTGACACTCTCTGACACGCTCAGACACTCTCTGACACACTCTGACACTCTCTGACACTCTCTTACACTCTCTGACATACTCAGACTCACTCAGAAACCCTCTGACAATCTCAGAAACTCTGACATTCTCTGACACACTCTGACACTCTCTGACTCTCTCTGACACTCTCAGACACACTCTGACACACTCTGACTCTCTCAGAAATTCTCTGAGACTCTCTGACACACTCTGATACTCTCTGTCACTCTGTGATACACTCTGTCACTCTCTGACACTCTCAGACACACTCTGACACTCTCAGACTCTCTCTGACACTCTCTGACATTCTCTCACTGACTCTGACACTCTCAGACAATCTCAGAAACACTTTGAAACTCTCTGACACTCTCGGACACGCTCAGAAACTCTCTGACACTCTCTGTAACTCTCTGACACTCTCTGACACACTCTGTCACTCTCTGACACTCTCAGACACTCTCTGACACTCTCAGACACTGCCAGACTCACTCTGACACTCTCTTACACTCTCAGACAAACTCTGACACTCTCTGTCACTCTCTGACAAACTCAGACACTCTGACACACTATGACACACTCTGACACATTATGTCACACTCTGACACTCTCTGACACACTCTGTCACACTCTGACACTCTCTGACACACTCTGACACACTCTGTCACAATCTGACACTCTCTGACACTCTCAGACACTCACAGACACACTCTGACACTCTCTGAATCTCTCAGAGACACTCTGACACACTCTTTCACACTCTGACACACTATGACACTCTCAGAATATCTCTGATTCTCTCTGACACACTCTGATGCTCTCTGTGACTCTCTGATACACTCTGTCAATCTCTGACACTCTCTGAGAGTCTTTGACACACTCTGTCACTCTCTGACACTCTCTGACACTCTCAGAAACTCTCTGACAATCTCTGACCCTCTCTGATACTCTCTGTCACTCTCTGACACACTCTGTCACTCTCTGACACTCTTTGACACACTCTGACTCTCTCAGAAACTCTCTGACACTCCCTGACTCTCTCTGATACACTCTACCACTCTCTGACACACTCTGTCACTCTCTGACACACTCTGACACACACTGTCACTCTGTGACACACTCTGACACTCTGAGAAACTCTCTGACTCGTTCTGACACTCTCTGACACTCTGTGACACTCTGACACTCTCAGACACTCTCAGAACCTCTCTGACACTCTCGGACACTCTCTGACACACTCTGACATACACTGTCACTCTGTGACGCACTCTGACACTCTGAGAAACTCTCTGACACTCTCTGACACTCTCTGACACGCTCAGACACTCTCTGACACACTCTGACACTCTCTGACTCTCTCTGACACTCTCAGACACACTCTGACACACTCTGACTCTTTCAGAAATTATCTGACACTCTCTGACACTCTCTGATACTCTCTGTCACTCACTGATACACTCTGTCACTCTGTGACACTCTCAGACACACTCTGACACTGTCAGAAAGTCTCAGACACTCTCTGACACTCTCAGACACTGTCAGACTCACTCTGACACTCTCTTACACTCTCAGACAAACTCTGACACTCTCTGTCACTCTCTGACATACTCAGCCACTCTGACACTCTCTGACACACTCTGACTCTTTCAGAAATTATCTGACACTCTCTGACACTCTCTGATACTCTCTGTCACTCACTGATACACTCTGTCACTCTGTGACACTCTCAGACACACTCTGACACTGTCAGAAAGTCTCAGACACTCTCTGACACTCTCAGACACTGTCAGACTCACTCTGACACTCTCTTACACTCTCAGACAAACTCTGACACTCTCTGTCACTCTCTGACATACTCAGCCACTCTGACACTCTCTGACACACTCTGACACATTCTGTCACACTCTGACAGTCTCTGACACACTTTGTCACACTCTGACACTCTCTGAGACTCTCTGACACACTCTGTCACTCTCCGAAACTCTCTGACACTCCCTGAAACTCTCTGATACACTATGCCACACTCCTTCGCACTCTGACACACTCTGTCACACTATGAAACTCTCAGAAACTCTCTGACTCTCTCTGACTCACTCTGATACTCTCTGTCACTCTCTGATACACTCTATCACTCTCTGATACACTCTATCACTCTCTGACACTCTCTGACAATCTCAGACACTCTCTGACACTCTCTGTCACTCTCTGTCACTCTGTGACTATCTCTGACACTCTCAGACACTCTCAGAAACTCTGTGACACTCTCTGACACTCTCAGACACTCTCAGAAACTCTCTGACACTCTCTGTCACTCTCTGACACTCTCTGACACTCTCTGACACTCTCAGACGCTCTCTGACACACTCTGACACTCTCTGACACTCTCTGACACTCTCTGTCACTCTGTGACACTCTCAGACACTGTCAGACACTCTCTGACACTCTCTTACACTCTCAGACAAACTCTGACACTCTCTGTCACTCTCTGTCACTCTCTGACATACTCAGACTCACTCAGAAACTCTCTGACAATCTCAGAAACTCTGACATTCTCTGACACACTCTGACACTCTCTGACTCTCTCTGACACTCTCAGACACACTCTGACACACTCTGACTCTCTCAGAAATTCTCTGAGACTCTCTGACACTCTCTGATACTCTCTGTCACTCTGTGATACACTCTGTCACTCTCTGACACTCTCAGACACACTCTGACACTCTCAGACTCTCTCTGACACTCTCTGACATTCTCTCACTGACTCTGACACTCTCAGACAATCTCAGAAACACTTTGAAACTCTCTGACACTCTCGGACACGCTCAGAAACTCTCTGACACTCTCTGTAACTCTCTGACACTCTCTGACACACTCTGTTACTCTCTGACACTCTCAGACACTCTCTGACACTCTCAGACACTGCCAGACTCACTCTGACACTCTCTTACACTCTCAGACAAACTCTGACACTCTCTGTCACTCTCTGACATACTCAGACACTCTGACACTCTCTGACACACTCTGACACATTATGTCACACTCTGACACTCTCTGACACACTCTGTCACACTATGACACTCTCAGAATATCTCTGATTCTCTCTGACACACTCTGATACTCTCTGTGACTCTCTGATACACTCTGTCACTCTCTGACACTCTCTGACAGTCTCTGACACAATCTGTCACTCTCTGACACTCTCTGACACTCTCAGAAACTCTCTGACAATCTCTGACCCTCTCTGATACTCTCTGTCACTCTCTGACACACTCTGTCACTCTCTGACACTCTTTGACACACTCTGACTCTCTCAGAAACTCTCTGACACTCTCTGACATTCTCTGACACTCTCTTACACTCTCTGACATACTATGTCACTCTCCAAAACTCTCTGACACTCCCTGACTCTCTCTGATACACTCTGCCACTCTCTGACACACTCTGTCACTCTCTGACACACTCTGACACACACTGTCACTCTGTGACACACTCTGACACTCTGAGAAACCCTCTGACACTCTCAGACACTCTCAGAACCTCTCTGACACTCTCGGACACTCTCTGACACACGCTGACACACACTGTCACTCTGTGACGCACTCTGACACTCTCTGACACTCTCAGACACTCTCAGACTCTCTCTGACACTCTCTGACATTCTCTGACACTCTCAGACACTCTCAGAAACTCTCTGAAAGTCTCTGACACTCTCGGACACGCTCAGAAACTCTCTGACACTCTCTGACACTCTCTGACACGCTCAGACACTCTCTGACGCACTCTGACACTCTCTGACACTCTCTTACACTCTCTGACATACTCAGACTCACTCAGAAACTCTCTGACAATCTCAGAAACTCTGACATTCTCTGACACACTCTGACACTCTCTGACTCTCTCTGACACTCTCAGACACACTCTGACACACTCTGACTCTCTCAGAAATTCTCTGAGACTCTCTGACACTCTCTGATACTCTCTGTCACTCTGTGATACACTCTGTCACTCTCTGACACTCTCAGACACACTCTGACACTCTCAGACTCTCTCTGACACTCTCTGACATTCTCTCACTGACTCTGACACTCTCAGACAATCTCAGAAACACTTTGAAACTCTCTGACACTCTCGGACACGCTCAGAAACTCTCTGACACTCTCTGTAACTCTCTGACACTCTCTGACACACTCTGTCACTCTCTGACACTCTCAGACACTCTCTGACACTCTCAGACACTGCCAGACTCACTCTGACACTCTCTTACACTCTCAGACAAACTCTGACACTCTCTGTCACTCTCTGACATACTCAGACACTCTGACACACTATGACACACTCTGACACATTCTGTCACACTCTGACAGTCTCTGACACACTATGTCACACTCTGACACTCTCTGAGACACTCTGACACACTCTGACACACTCTGTCACAATCTGACACTCTCTGACACTCTCAGACACTCACAGACACACTCTGACACTCTCTGAAACTCTCAGACAAACTCTGACACTCTCTGTCACTCTCTGACATACTCAGACACTCTGACACTCTCTGACACACTCTGACACATTATGTCACACTCTGACACTCTCTGACACACTCTGTCACACTATGACACTCTCAGAATATCTCTGATTCTCTCTGACACACTCTGATACTCTCTGTGACTCTCTGATACACTCTGTCACTCTCTGACTCTCTCTGACAGTCTCTGACACACTCTGTCACTCTCTGACACTCTCTGACACTCTCAGAAACTCTCTGACAATCTCTGACCCTCTCTGATACTCTCTGTCACTCTCTGACACACTCTGTCACTCTCTGACACTCTTTGACACACTCTGACTCTCTCAGAAACTCTCTGACACTCTCTGACATTCTCTGACACTCTCTTACACTCTCTGACATACTATGTCACTCTCCAAAACTCTCTGACACTCCCTGACTCTCTCTGATACACTCTGCCACTCTCTGACACACTCTGTCACTCTCTGACACACTCTGACACACACTGTCACTCTGTGACACACTCTGACACTCTGAGAAACTCTCTGACACTCTCAGACACTCTCAGAACCTCTCTGACACTCTCGGACACTCTCTGACACACGCTGACACACACTGTCACTCTGTGACGCACTCTGACACTCTCTGACACTCTCAGACACTCTCAGACTCTCTCTGACACTCTCTGACATTCTCTGACACTCTCAGACACTCTCAGAAACTCTCTGAAAGTCTCTGACACTCTCGGACACGCTCAGAAACTCTCTGACACTCTCTGACACTCTCTGACACGCTCAGACACTCTCTGACACACTCTGACACTCTCTGACACTCTCTTACACTCTCTGACATACTCAGACTCACTCAGAAACTCTCTGACAATCTCAGAAACTCTGACATTCTCTGACACACTCTGACACTCTCTGACTCTCTCTGACACTCTCAGACACACTCTGACACACTCTGACTCTCTCAGAAATTCTCTGAGACTCTCTGACACTCTCTGATACTCTCTGTCACTCTGTGATACACTCTGTCACTCTCTGACACTCTCAGACACACTCTGACACTCTCAGACTCTCTCTGACACTCTCTGACATTCTCTCACTGACTCTGACACTCTCAGACAATCTCAGAAACACTTTGAAACTCTCTGACACTCTCGGACACGCTCAGAAACTCTCTGACACTCTCTGTAACTCTCTGACACTCTCTGACACACTCTGTCACTCTCTGACACTCTCAGACACTCTCTGACACTCTCAGACACTGCCAGACTCACTCTGACACTCTCTTACACTCTCAGACAAACTCTGACACTCTCTGTCACTCTCTGACATACTCAGACACTCTGACACACTATGACACACTCTGACACATTCTGTCACACTCTGACAGTCTCTGACACACTATGTCACACTCTGACACTCTCTGAGACACTCTGACACACTCTGACACACTCTGTCACAATCTGACACTCTCTGACACTCTCAGACACTCACAGACACACTCTGACACTCTCTGAAACTCTCAGGCAGACTCTGACACACTCTTTCACACTCTGACACACTATGACACTCTCAGAATATCTCTGATTCTCTCTGACACACTCTGATACTCTCTGTGACTCTCTGATACACTCTGTCACTCTCTGACACTCTCTGACAGTCTCTGACACACTCTGTCACTCTCTGACACTCTCTGACACTCTCAGAAACTCTCTGACAATCTCTGACCCTCTCTGATACTCTCTGTCACTCTCTGACACACTCTGTCACTCTCTGACACTCTTTGACACACTCTGACTCTCTCAGAAACTCTCTGACACTCTCTGACATTCTCTGACACTCTCTTACACTCTCTGACATACTATGTCACTCTCCAAAACTCTCTGACACTCCCTGACTCTCTCTGATACACTCTGCCACTCTCTGACACACTCTGTCACTCTCTGACACACTCTGACACACACTGTCACTCTGTGACACACTCTGACACTCTGAGAAACTCTCTGACACTCTCAGACACTCTCAGAACCTCTCTGACACTCTTGCACACTCTCTGACACACTCTGACACACACTGTCACTCTGTGACGCACTCTGACACTCTCTGACACTCTCAGACTCTCTCTGACACTCTCTGACATTCTCTGACACTCTCAGACACTCTCAGAAACTCTCTGAAAGTCTCTGACACTCTTGGACACGCTCAGAAACTCTCTGACACTCTCTGACTCTCTCTGACACGCACAGACACTCTCTGACACACTCTGACACTCTCTGACTCTCTCTGACACTCTCAGACACAGTCTGACACTCTCTGACTCTCTCAGAAATTCTCTAAGACTCTCTGACACTCTCTGATACTCTCTGAAACTCTTTGATACACTCTGTCACTCTCTGACAATCTCAGACACACTCTGACACTCTCAGACTCTCTCTGACACACTCTGACATTCTCTGACAGTCTCTGACACTCTCAGACACTCTCAGAAACTCTCTGAAACTCTCTGACACTCTCGGACACGCTCAGAAAATCACTGACACTCTCTTACACTCTCTGACACACTCTGTCACTCTCCGAAATTCTCTGACACTCCCTGACACTCTCTCATACACTCTGACATTCTCTGACACACTCTGACACTCTCAGACACTCTCAGAACCGCTCTGACACTCTCTGACACTCACAGAAACTCTCAGAAACTCTCTGAAACTCTCGGACACTCTGTGACACACTCTGACACACACTGTCACTCTGTGACACACTCTGACACTCTGAGAAACTCTCTGACACTCTCTGACACGCACAGACACTCTCTGACACACTCTGACACTCTCAGAAATTCTCTGACACTCTCTGACACTCTCTGTCACTCTCTGATAAACTCTGTCACTCTCTGACACTCTCAGACACACTCTGACACTCTCAGAAAGTCTGTGAAACTCTCTGACACTCTCAGACACTCTCAGACTCTCTCTGACACTCTCATACATTCTCTGACCGTCTCTGACACTCTCAGACACTCTCAGATACTCTCTGAAACTCTCTGACACTCTCGGACATGCTCAGAAACTCTCTGACACTCTCTGTCACTCTCTGACACACTCTGGCACTCTCTGACACGCTCTGACACTCTCTGACACACTCTGACACTCTCTGAAACACTCTGAAACTCTCTGACACGCTCTGTCACTCTCTGACACTCTCTGACACTCTCTGACACGCTCAGTCACTCTCTGACACACTCTGACACTCTCTGACACTCTCTGACACTTTCAGACACACTCTGACACACTCTGACTCTCTCAGAAATTCTCTGAGACTCTCTGACACTCTCTGATACTCTCTGTCACTCTGTGATACACTCTGTTACTCTCTGACACTCTCAGACACACTCTGACACTGTCAGAGTCTCTCTGACACTCTCTGACATTCTCTGACAGTCTCTGACACTCTCAGGCAATCTCAGAAACTCTCTGAAACTCTCTGACACTCTTGGACACGCACAGAAACTCTCTGACACTCTCTGTCACTCTCTGACACTCTCTGACACGCTCTGACACTCTCAGACGCTCTCTGACACATTCTGACACTCTCTGACACTCTCTGACACTCTCTGTCACTCTGTGACACTCTCAGACACTGTCAGACACTCTCTGACACTCTCTGACACTCTCAGACAAACTCTGACACTCTCTGTCACTCTCTGTCACTCTCTGACATACTCAGACTCACTCAGAAACTCTCTGACAATCTCAGAAACTCTGACATTCTCTGACACACTCTGACACTCTCTGACTCTCTCTGACACTCTCAGACACACTCTGACACACTCTGACTCTCTCAGAAATTCTCTGAGACTCTCTGACACTCTCTGATACTCTCTGTCACTCTGTGATACACTCTGTCACTCTCTGACACTATCAGACACACTCTGACACTCTCAGACTCTCTGTGACACTCTCTGACATTCTCTCACTGACTCTGACACTCTCAGACAATCTCAGAAACACTTTGAAACTCTCTGACACTCTCGGACACGCTCAGAAACTCTCTGACTCTCTGTAACTCTCTGACACTCTCTGACACACTCTGTCACTCTCTGACACTCTCAGACACTCTCTGACACTCTCAGACACTGCCAGACTCACTCTGACACTCTCTTACACTCTCAGACAAACTCTGACACTCTCTGTCACTCTCTGACATACTCAGACACTCTGACACTCTCTGACGCACTCTGACACATTATGTCACACTCTGACACTCTCTGACACACTCTGTCACACTCTGACACTCTCTGACACACTCTGAAACACTCTGTCACAATCTGACACTCTCTGACACTCTCAGACACTCACAGACACATTTTGACACTCTCTGAATCTCTCAGAGACACTCTGACACACTCTTTCACACTCTGACACACCATGACACTCTCAGAATATCTCTGATTCTCTCTGACACACTCTGATGCTCTCTGTCACTCTCTGACACACTCTGTCACTCTCTGACACTCTATGACACGCTCTGACACTCCCACAAACTCTCTGATACACTCTGACAC
This sequence comes from Heterodontus francisci, assembly GCF_036365525.1. NCBI lineage: Eukaryota > Metazoa > Chordata > Chondrichthyes > Heterodontiformes > Heterodontidae > Heterodontus > Heterodontus francisci. The sequence continues at coordinate 238,080,528 of NC_090371.1, forward strand.
TCTCAGACAATCTCTGACACTCTCAGACACTCTCTGTCACTCTCTGACACACTCTGTCACTCTCTGAAACTCTCTGACACTCTCTGACACACTGTGTCACTCTCTGACACTCTCTGACACACTCTGACAGTCTCAGAAACTCTGTGACACTCTCTGACACTCTCTGTCACTCTCTGACACTCTCTGACACTCTCAGACACTCTCTGACACTCTCAGACACTCTCTGTCACTCTCTGACACACTCTGTCACTCTCTGACAAATTCTGTCACTCTCTGACACTCTCTGACACACTCTGACACTCTCTGAAACTCTCTGACACTCTCTGAAACACTCTGTCACTCTCTGACACTCTCTGACACTCTAAGACACTCTCTGACACACTCTGTCACTCTCTGACACTCTCTGACACTCTCTGTCACTCTGTGACTCTCTCAGAAACCCTCTGACGCTCTCTGACACTCTCTGACACACTCTGACACACTCTGACACTCTCTGAAACTCTCTGACACTCACTGTCACTCTCTGACACTCTTTGACACTCTCAATCTCTGACACACTCTGTCACTCTCCGACACGCTCTGACACTCTCTGTCACTCTCTGACTCTCTCAAAAACCCTCTGACGCTCTCTGACACTCTCTGACACTGTCAGAAGCTCTCTGTCACTCTCTGACACACTCTGTCACTCTCTGACACACTCCGACACGCTCTGACACTCTCAGAAACTCTCTGACACTCTCTGACAATCTCTGACACTCTCTGTCACTCTCTGACACTCTCAGACACTCTCAGGAACTCTCTGACACTCTCTGAAACTCTCTGACACTCTCTGACACACTCTGTCACTCTCTGACCCTCTCTGACACACTCTGACACTCTCAGAAACTCTCTGACACTCTCTGACACTCTATGTCACTCTCTGACACTCTCTGACACTGTCAGACACTCTCTGACACTCTCTGACACTCTCAGACAATCTCTGACACACTCTGACACTCTCTGACACTGTCTGAAACTCTCTGACACTCTCTGACACTCTCTGACACTCTCACTCTCTGACACACTCTGTAACTCTCTGATACGCACTGACACTCTCTGTCACTCTCTGTCACTCTCTGACACTCTCTGTCTCTCTCTGTCACTCTCTGACACTCTCTGACACTCTCTGACACTCTCTGACACACTCTGTCACTCTGACACTCTCAGAAAATCTCTGTCACTCTCTGACACTCTCTGACACTCTCTGACACACTCTGTCACTCTCTGACACTCTCTGACACACTCTGTCACTCTCTGACTCTCTCAGAAACCCTCTGACGCTCTCTGACACTCTCTGACACACTCTGACACACTCTGACACTCTCTGAAACTCTCTGACACTCACTGTCACTCTCTGACACTCTTTGACACTCTCAATCTCTGACACACTCTGTCGCTCTCCGACACGCTCTGACACTCTCTGTCACTCTCTGACTCTCTCAAAATCCCTCTGACGCTCTCTGACACTCTCTGACACTGTCAGAAGCTCTCTGTCACTCTCTGACACACTCTGTCACTCTCTGACACACTCCGACACGCTCTGACACTCTCAGAAACTCTCTGACACTCTCTGACAATCTCTGACACTCTCTGTCACTCTCTGACACTCTCAGACACTCTCAGGAACTCTCTGACACTCTCTGAAACTCTCTGACACTCTCTGACACACTCTGTCACTCTCTGACCCTCTCTGACACACTCTGACACTCTCAGAAACTCTCTGACACTCTCTGACACTCTCCGTCACTCTCTGACACTCTCTGACACTCTCTGACACTCTCAGACAATCTCTGACACACTCTGACACTCTCTGACACTGTCTGACACTCTCTGCCACTCTCTGACACTCTCTGACACTCTCACTCTCTGACACACTCTGTCACTCTCTGACACGCTCTGACACTCTCTGTCACTCTCTGACTCTCACAGAAACCCTCTGACGCTCTCTGACACTCTCTGAAACTCTCTGACACTCTCAGAATCTCTCTGACACTCTCTGACAATCTCTGACACTCTCTGACACTCTCTGACACTCTCTGAAACTCTCTGACACTCTCTGACACTCTCTGACACTCTCTGACACACTCTGTCACTCTCTGACACTCTCTGACACACTCTGACACTCTCAGAAACTCTCTGGCACTCTCTGACACTCTCTGTCACTCTCTGACACTCTCAGACACTCTCAGACACTCTCTGACACTCTCTGTCACTCTCTGACACTCTCTGACACTCTGACACTCTCTGACACTCTCTGACACTCTCAGACACTCTCTGTCACTCTCTGACACACTCTGTCACTCTCTGACACTCTATGACACGCTCTGACACTCCCAGAAACACTCTGACACTCTCTGACACTCTCTGACACTCTCAGACACTCTCTGTCACTCTCTGACAAATTCTGTCACTCTCTGACACTCTCTGACACACTCTGACACTCTCTGAAACTCTCTGACACTCTCTGAAACTCTCTGTCACTCTCTGACACTCTCTGACACTCAAAGACACTCTCTGACACACTCTGACACACTCTGTCACTCTGACACTCTCAGAAAATCTCTGTCACTCTCTGACACTCTCTGACACTCTAAGACACTCTCTGACACACTCTGTCACTCTCTGACACTCTCTGACACACTCTGTCACTCTCTGACTCTCTCAGAAACCCTCTGACGCTCTCTGACACTCTCTGACACACTCTGACACACTCTGACACTCTCTGAAACTCTCTGACACTCACTGTCACTCTCTGACACTCTTTGACACTCTCAATCTCTGACACACTCTGTCGCTCTCCGACACGCTCTGACACTCTCTGTCACTCTCTGACTCTCTCAAAATCCCTCTGACGCTCTCTGACACTCTCTGACACTGTCAGAAGCTCTCTGTCACTCTCTGACACACTCTGTCACTCTCTGACACACTCCGACACGCTCTGACACTCTCAGAAACTCTCTGACACTCTCTGACAATCTCTGACACTCTCTGTCACTCTCTGACACTCTCAGACACTCTCAGGAACTCTCTGACACTCTCTGAAACTCTCTGACACTCTCTGACACACTCTGTCACTCTCTGACCCTCTCTGACACACTCTGACACTCTCAGAAACTCTCTGACACTCTCTGACACTCTCCGTCACTCTCTGACACTCTCTGACACTCTCTGACACTCTCAGACAATCTCTGACACTCTCTGACACTGTCTGACACTCTCTGCCACTCTCTGACACTCTCTGACACTCTCTGACACTCTCACTCTCTGACACACTCTGTCACTCTCTGACACGCTCTGACACTCTCTGTCACTCTCTGACTCTCTCAGAAACCCTCTGACGCTCTCTGACACTCTCTGAAACTCTCTGACACTCTCAGAATCTCTCTGACACTCTCTGACAATCTCTGACACTCTCTGACACTCTCTGAAACTCTCTGACACTCTCTGACACTCTCTGACACTCTCTGACACACTCTGTCACTCTCTGACACTCTCTAACACACTCTGACACTCTCAGAAACTCTCTGGCACTCTCTGACACTCTCTGTCACTCTCTGACACTCTCAGACACTCTCAGACACTCTCTGACACTCTCTGTCACTCTCTGACACTCTCTGACACTCTGACACTCTCTGACACTCTCTGACACTCTCAGACACTCTCTGTCACTCTCTGACACACTCTGTCACTCTCTGACACTCTATGACACGCTCTGACACTCCCAGAAACACTCTGACACTCTCTGACACTCTCAGACACTCTCTGTCACTCTCTGACAAATTCTGTCACTCTCTGACACTCTCTGACACACTCTGACACTCTCTGAAACTCTCTGACACTCTCTGAAACTCTCTGTCACTCTCTGACACTCTCTGACACTCTAAGACACTCTCTGACACACTCTGTCACTCTCTGACACTCTCTGACACTCTCTGACTCTCTCAGAAACCCTCTGACGCTCTCTGACACTCTCTGACACACTCTGACACTCTCTGACACACTCTGACACTCTCTGAAACTCTCTGACACTGTCTGACACTCTCTGTCACTCTCTGACACTCTCAATCTCTGACACACTCTGTCACTCTCTGACACGCTCTGACACTCTCTGCCACTCTCTGACTCTCTCAGAAACCCTCTGACGCTTTCTGACACTCTCTGACACTGTCAGACTCTCTCTGTCACTCTCTGACACACTCTGTCACTCTCTGACACACTCTGACACGCTCTGACACTCTCAGAAACTCTCTGACACTCTCTGACAATCTCTGACACTCTCTGTCACTCTCTGACACTCTCAGACACTCTCAGGAACTCTCGGACACTCTCTGAAACTCTCTGACACTCTCTGACACACTCTGTCACTCTGACACTCTCTGACACACTCTGACACTCTCAGAAACTCTGTGACACTCTCTGACACACTCTGTCACTCTCTGACACTCGCTGACACTCTCAGACACTCTCTGACACACTCTGTCACTCTCTGACACTCTCTGTCACTCTCTGACACTCTCAGACACTCTCTGACACTCTCTGATAATCTCAGACACTCTGAGAAACTCTCTGACACTCTCTGACACTCTCTGACACTCTCAGACACTCTCTGTCACTCTCTGACACATTCTGTCACTCTCTGACACTCTCTGACACACTCTGACACTCTCTGACACTCTCTGACAGTCTCAGACACTCTCAGACACTCTCTGAGACTCTCTGACACTCTCAGACACTCTCTGTCACTCTCTGACACATTCTGTCACTCTCTGATACTCTCTGACACTCTCTGAAACTCTCTGACACTCTCTGAAACTCTCTGCCACTCTCTGACACTCTCTGACACTCTCAATCTCTGACACACTCTGTCGCTCTCCGACACGCTCTGACACTCTCTGTCACTCTCTGACTCTCTCAAAATCCCTCTGACGCTCTCTGACACTCTCTGACACTGTCAGAAGCTCTCTGTCACTCTCTGACACACTCTGTCACTCTCTGACACACTCCGACACGCTCTGACACTCTCAGAAACTCTCTGACACTCTCTGACAATCTCTGACACTCTCTGTCACTCTCTGACACTCTCAGACACTCTCAGGAACTCTCTGACACTCTCTGAAACTCTCTGACACTCTCTGACACACTCTGTCACTCTCTGACCCTCTCTGACACACTCTGACACTCTCAGAAACTCTCTGACACTCTCTGACACTCTCCGTCACTCTCTGACACTCTCTGACACTCTCTGACACTCTCAGACAATCTCTGACACACTCTGACACTCTCTGACACTGTCTGACACTCTCTGCCACTCTCTGACACTCTCTGACACTCTCACTCTCTGACACACTCTGTCACTCTCTGACACGCTCTGACACTCTCTGTCACTCTCTGACTCTCTCAGAAACCCTCTGACGCTCTCTGACACTCTCTGAAACTCTCTGACACTCTCAGAATCTCTCTGACACTCTCTGACAATCTCTGACACTCTCTGACACTCTCTGACACTCTCTGAAACTCTCTGACACTCTCTGACACTCTCTGACACACTCTGTCACTCTCTGACACTCTCTGACACACTCTGACACTCTCAGAAACTCTCTGGCACTCTCTGACACTCTCTGTCACTCTCTGACACTCTCAGACACTCTCAGACACTCTCTGACACTCTCTGTCACTCTCTGTCACTCTCTGACACTCTCTGACACTCTGACACTCTCTGACACTCTCTGACACTCTCAGACACTCTCTGTCACTCTCTGACACACTCTGTCACTCTCTGACACTCTATGACACGCTCTGACACTCCCAGAAACACTCTGACACTCTCTGACACTCTCTGACACTCTCAGACACTCTCTGTCACTCTCTGACAAATTCTGTCACTCTCTGACAATCTCTGACACACTCTGACACTCTCTGAAACTCTCTGACACTCTCTGAAACTCTCTGTCACTCTCTGACACTCTCTGACACTCAAAGACACTCTCTGACACACTCTGACACACTCTGTCACTCTGACACTCTCAGAAAATCTCTGTCACTCTCTGACACTCTCTGACACTCTAAGACACTCTCTGACACACTCTGTCACTCTCTGACACTCTCTGACACACTCTGTCACTCTCTGACTCTCTCAGAAACCCTCTGACGCTCTCTGACACTCTCTGACACACTCTGACACTCTCTGACACTCTCTGAAACTCTCTGACACTCACTGTCACTCTCTGACACTCTTTGACACTCTCAATCTCTGACACTCTCTGTCGCTCTCCGACACGCTCTGACACTCTCTGTCACTCTCTGACTCTCTCAAAATCCCTCTGACGCTCTCTGACACTCTCTGACACTGTCAGAAGCTCTCTGTCACTCTCTGACACACTCTGTCACTCTCTGACACACTCCGACACGCTCTGACACTCTCAGAAACTCTCTGACACTCTCTGACAATCTCTGACACTCTCTGTCACTCTCTGACACTCTCAGACACTCTCAGGAACTCTCTGACACTCTCTGAAACTCTCTGACACTCTCTGACACACTCTGTCACTCTCTGACCCTCTCTGACACACTCTGACACTCTCAGAAACTCTCTGACACTCTCTGACACTCTCCGTCACTCTCTGACACTCTCTGACACTCTCTGACACTCTCAGACAATCTCTGACACACTCTGACACTCTCTGACACTGTCTGACACTCTCTGCCACTCTCTGACACTCTCTGACACTCTCACTCTCTGACACACTCTGTCACTCTCTGACACGCTCTGACACTCTCTGTCACTCTCTGACTCTCTCAGAAACCCTCTGACGCTCTCTGACACTCTCTGAAACTCTCTGACACTCTCAGAATCTCTCTGACACTCTCTGACAATCTCTGACACTCTCTGACACTCTCTGACACTCTCTGAAACTCTCTGACACTCTCTGACACTCTCTGACACTCTCTGACACCCTCTGTCACTCTCTGACACTCTCTGACACACTCTGACACTCTCAGAAACTCTCTGGCACTCTCTGACACTCTCTGTCACTCTCTGACACTCTCAGACACTCTCAGACACTCTCTGACACTCTCTGTCACTCTCTGACACTCTCTGACACTCTGACACTCTCTGACACTCTCTGACACTCTCAGACACTCTCTGTCACTCTCTGACACACTCTGTCACTCTCTGACACTCTATGACACGCTCTGACACTCCCAGAAACACTCTGACACTCTCTGACACTCTCAGACACTCTCTGTCACTCTCTGACAAATTCTGTCACTCTCTGACACTCTCTGACACACTCTGACACTCTCTGAAACTCTCTGACACTCTCTGAAACTCTCTGTCACTCTCTGACACTCTCTGACACTCAAAGACACTCTCTGACACACTCTGTCACTCTCTGACACTCTCTGACTCTCTCAGAAACCCTCTGACGCTCTCTGACACTCTCTGACACACTCTGACACTCTCTGACACACTCTGACACTCTCTGAAACTCTCTGACACTGTCTGACACTCTCTGTCACTCTCTGACACTCTCAATCTCTGACACACTCTGTCACTCTCTGACACGCTCTGACACTCTCTGCCACTCTCTGACTCTCTCAAAATCCCTCTGACGCTCTCTGACACTCTCTGACACTGTCAGAAGCTCTCTGTCACTCTCTGACACACTCTGTCACTCTCTGACACACTCCGACACGCTCTGACACTCTCAGAAACTCTCTGACACTCTCTGACAATCTCTGACACTCTCTGTCACTCTCTGACACTCTCAGACACTCTCAGGAACTCTCTGACACTCTCTGAAACTCTCTGACACTCTCTGACACACTCTGTCACTCTCTGACCCTCTCTGACACACTCTGACACTCTCAGAAACTCTCTGACACTCTCTGACACTCTCCGTCACTCTCTGACACTCTCTGACACTCTCTGACACTCTCAGACAATCTCTGACACACTCTGACACTCTCTGACACTGTCTGACACTCTCTGCCACTCTCTGACACTCTTTGACACTCTCAATCTCTGACACACTCTGTCGCTCTCCGACACGCTCTGACACTCTCTGTCACTCTCTGACTCTCTCAAAATCCCTCTGACGCTCTCTGACACTCTCTGACACTGTCAGAAGCTCTCTGTCACTCTCTGACACACTCTGTCACTCTCTGACACACTCCGACACGCTCTGACACTCTCAGAAACTCTCTGACACTCTCTGACAATCTCTGACACTCTCTGTCACTCTCTGACACTCTCAGACACTCTCAGGAACTCTCTGACACTCTCTGAAACTCTCTGACACTCTCTGACACACTCTGTCACTCTCTGACCCTCTCTGACACACTCTGACACTCTCAGAAACTCTCTGACACTCTCTGACACTCTCCGTCACTCTCTGACACTCTCTGACACTCTCTGACACTCTCAGACAATCTCTGACACACTCTGACACTCTCTGACACTGTCTGACACTCTCTGCCACTCTCTGACACTCTCTGACACTCTCACTCTCTGACACACTCTGTCACTCTCTGACACGCTCTGACACTCTCTGTCACTCTCTGACTCTCACAGAAACCCTCTGACGCTCTCTGACACTCTCTGAAACTCTCTGACACTCTCAGAATCTCTCTGACACTCTCTGACAATCTCTGACACTCTCTGACACTCTCTGACACTCTCTGAAACTCTCTGACACTCTCTGACACTCTCTGACACTCTCTGACACACTCTGTCACTCTCTGACACTCTCTGACACACTCTGACACTCTCAGAAACTCTCTGGCACTCTCTGACACTCTCTGTCACTCTCTGACACTCTCAGACACTCTCAGACACTCTCTGACACTCTCTGACACTCTCAGACACTCTCTGTCACTCTCTGACACACTCTGTCACTCTCTGACACTCTATGACACGCTCTGACACTCCCAGAAACACTCTGACACTCTCTGACACTCTCTGACACTCTCAGACACTCTCTGTCACTCTCTGACAAATTCTGTCACTCTCTGACACTCTCTGACACACTCTGACACTCTCTGAAACTCTCTGACACTCTCTGAAACTCTCTGTCACTCTCTGACACTCTCTGACACTCAAAGACACTCTCTGACACACTCTGACACACTCTGTCACTCTGACACTCTCAGAAAATCTCTGTCACTCTCTGACACTCTCTGACACTCTAAGACACTCTCTGACACACTCTGTCACTCTCTGACACTCTCTGACACACTCTGTCACTCTCTGACTCTCTCAGAAACCCTCTGACGCTCTCTGACACTCTCTGACACACTCTGACACACTCTGACACTCTCTGAAACTCTCTGACACTCACTGTCACTCTCTGACACTCTTTGACACTCTCAATCTCTGACACACTCTGTCGCTCTCCGACACGCTCTGACACTCTCTGTCACTCTCTGACTCTCTCAAAATCCCTCTGACGCTCTCTGACACTCTCTGACACTGTCAGAAGCTCTCTGTCACTCTCTGACACACTCTGTCACTCTCTGACACACTCCGACACGCTCTGACACTCTCAGAAACTCTCTGACACTCTCTGACAATCTCTGACACTCTCTGTCACTCTCTGACACTCTCAGACACTCTCAGGAACTCTCTGACACTCTCTGAAACTCTCTGACACTCTCTGACACACTCTGTCACTCTCTGACCCTCTCTGACACACTCTGACACTCTCAGAAACTCTCTGACACTCTCTGACACTCTCCGTCACTCTCTGACACTCTCTGACACTCTCTGACACTCTCAGACAATCTCTGACACTCTCTGACACTGTCTGACACTCTCTGCCACTCTCTGACACTCTCTGACACTCTCTGACACTCTCACTCTCTGACACACTCTGTCACTCTCTGACACGCTCTGACACTCTCTGTCACTCTCTGACTCTCTCAGAAACCCTCTGACGCTCTCTGACACTCTCTGAAACTCTCTGACACTCTCAGAATCTCTCTGACACTCTCTGACAATCTCTGACACTCTCTGACACTCTCTGAAACTCTCTGACACTCTCTGACACTCTCTGACACTCTCTGACACACTCTGTCACTCTCTGACACTCTCTAACACACTCTGACACTCTCAGAAACTCTCTGGCACTCTCTGACACTCTCTGTCACTCTCTGACACTCTCAGACACTCTCAGACACTCTCTGACACTCTCTGTCACTCTCTGACACTCTCTGACACTCTGACACTCTCTGACACTCTCTGACACTCTCAGACACTCTCTGTCACTCTCTGACACACTCTGTCACTCTCTGACACTCTATGACACGCTCTGACACTCCCAGAAACACTCTGACACTCTCTGACACTCTCAGACACTCTCTGTCACTCTCTGACAAATTCTGTCACTCTCTGACACTCTCTGACACACTCTGACACTCTCTGAAACTCTCTGACACTCTCTGAAACACTCTGTCACTCTCTGACACTCTCTGACACTCTAAGACACTCTCTGACACACTCTGTCACTCTCTGACACTCTCTGACACTCTCTGACTCTCTCAGAAACCCTCTGACGCTCTCTGACACTCTCTGACACACTCTGACACTCTCTGACACACTCTGACACTCTCTGAAACTCTCTGACACTGTCTGACACTCTCTGTCACTCTCTGACACTCTCAATCTCTGACACACTCTGTCACTCTCTGACACGCTCTGACACTCTCTGCCACTCTCTGACTCTCTCAGAAACCCTCTGACGCTTTCTGACACTCTCTGACACTGTCAGACTCTCTCTGTCACTCTCTGACACACTCTGTCACTCTCTGACACACTCTGACACGCTCTGACACTCTCAGAAACTCTCTGACACTCTCTGACAATCTCTGACACTCTCTGTCACTCTCTGACACTCTCAGACACTCTCAGGAACTCTCGGACACTCTCTGAAACTCTCTGACACTCTCTGACACACTCTGTCACTCTGACACTCTCTGACACACTCTGACACTCTCAGAAACTCTGTGACACTCTCTGACACACTCTGTCACTCTCTGACACTCGCTGACACTCTCAGACACTCTCTGACACACTCTGTCACTCTCTGACACTCTCTGTCACTCTCTGACACTCTCAGACACTCTCTGACACTCTCTGATAATCTCAGACACTCTGAGAAACTCTCTGACACTCTCTGACACTCTCTGACACTCTCAGACACTCTCTGTCACTCTCTGACACATTCTGTCACTCTCTGACACTCTCTGACACACTCTGACACTCTCTGACACTCTCTGACAGTCTCAGACACTCTCAGACACTCTCTGAGACTCTCTGACACTCTCAGACACTCTCTGTCACTCTCTGACACATTCTGTCACTCTCTGATACTCTCTGACACTCTCTGAAACTCTCTGACACTCTCTGAAACTCTCTGCCACTCTCTGACACTCTCTGACACTCTCAATCTCTGACACACTCTGTCGCTCTCCGACACGCTCTGACACTCTCTGTCACTCTCTGACTCTCTCAAAATCCCTCTGACGCTCTCTGACACTCTCTGACACTGTCAGAAGCTCTCTGTCACTCTCTGACACACTCTGTCACTCTCTGACACACTCCGACACGCTCTGACACTCTCAGAAACTCTCTGACACTCTCTGACAATCTCTGACACTCTCTGTCACTCTCTGACACTCTCAGACACTCTCAGGAACTCTCTGACACTCTCTGAAACTCTCTGACACTCTCTGACACACTCTGTCACTCTCTGACCCTCTCTGACACACTCTGACACTCTCAGAAACTCTCTGACACTCTCTGACACTCTCCGTCACTCTCTGACACTCTCTGACACTCTCTGACACTCTCAGACAATCTCTGACACACTCTGACACTCTCTGACACTGTCTGACACTCTCTGCCACTCTCTGACACTCTCTGACACTCTCACTCTCTGACACACTCTGTCACTCTCTGACACGCTCTGACACTCTCTGTCACTCTCTGACTCTCTCAGAAACCCTCTGACGCTCTCTGACACTCTCTGAAACTCTCTGACACTCTCAGAATCTCTCTGACACTCTCTGACAATCTCTGACACTCTCTGACACTCTCTGACACTCTCTGAAACTCTCTGACACTCTCTGACACTCTCTGACACACTCTGTCACTCTCTGACACTCTCTGACACACTCTGACACTCTCAGAAACTCTCTGGCACTCTCTGACACTCTCTGTCACTCTCTGACACTCTCAGACACTCTCAGACACTCTCTGACACTCTCTGTCACTCTCTGTCACTCTCTGACACTCTCTGACACTCTGACACTCTCTGACACTCTCTGACACTCTCAGACACTCTCTGTCACTCTCTGACACACTCTGTCACTCTCTGACACTCTATGACACGCTCTGACACTCCCAGAAACACTCTGACACTCTCTGACACTCTCTGACACTCTCAGACACTCTCTGTCACTCTCTGACAAATTCTGTCACTCTCTGACAATCTCTGACACACTCTGACACTCTCTGAAACTCTCTGACACTCTCTGAAACTCTCTGTCACTCTCTGACACTCTCTGACACTCAAAGACACTCTCTGACACACTCTGACACACTCTGTCACTCTGACACTCTCAGAAAATCTCTGTCACTCTCTGACACTCTCTGACACTCTAAGACACTCTCTGACACACTCTGTCACTCTCTGACACTCTCTGACACACTCTGTCACTCTCTGACTCTCTCAGAAACCCTCTGACGCTCTCTGACACTCTCTGACACACTCTGACACTCTCTGACACTCTCTGAAACTCTCTGACACTCACTGTCACTCTCTGACACTCTTTGACACTCTCAATCTCTGACACTCTCTGTCGCTCTCCGACACGCTCTGACACTCTCTGTCACTCTCTGACTCTCTCAAAATCCCTCTGACGCTCTCTGACACTCTCTGACACTGTCAGAAGCTCTCTGTCACTCTCTGACACACTCTGTCACTCTCTGACACACTCCGACACGCTCTGACACTCTCAGAAACTCTCTGACACTCTCTGACAATCTCTGACACTCTCTGTCACTCTCTGACACTCTCAGACACTCTCAGGAACTCTCTGACACTCTCTGAAACTCTCTGACACTCTCTGACACACTCTGTCACTCTCTGACCCTCTCTGACACACTCTGACACTCTCAGAAACTCTCTGACACTCTCTGACACTCTCCGTCACTCTCTGACACTCTCTGACACTCTCTGACACTCTCAGACAATCTCTGACACACTCTGACACTCTCTGACACTGTCTGACACTCTCTGCCACTCTCTGACACTCTCTGACACTCTCACTCTCTGACACACTCTGTCACTCTCTGACACGCTCTGACACTCTCTGTCACTCTCTGACTCTCTCAGAAACCCTCTGACGCTCTCTGACACTCTCTGAAACTCTCTGACACTCTCAGAATCTCTCTGACACTCTCTGACAATCTCTGACACTCTCTGACACTCTCTGACACTCTCTGAAACTCTCTGACACTCTCTGACACTCTCTGACACTCTCTGACACCCTCTGTCACTCTCTGACACTCTCTGACACACTCTGACACTCTCAGAAACTCTCTGGCACTCTCTGACACTCTCTGTCACTCTCTGACACTCTCAGACACTCTCAGACACTCTCTGACACTCTCTGTCACTCTCTGACACTCTCTGACACTCTGACACTCTCTGACACTCTCTGACACTCTCAGACACTCTCTGTCACTCTCTGACACACTCTGTCACTCTCTGACACTCTATGACACGCTCTGACACTCCCAGAAACACTCTGACACTCTCTGACACTCTCAGACACTCTCTGTCACTCTCTGACAAATTCTGTCACTCTCTGACACTCTCTGACACACTCTGACACTCTCTGAAACTCTCTGACACTCTCTGAAACTCTCTGTCACTCTCTGACACTCTCTGACACTCAAAGACACTCTCTGACACACTCTGTCACTCTCTGACACTCTCTGACTCTCTCAGAAACCCTCTGACGCTCTCTGACACTCTCTGACACACTCTGACACTCTCTGACACACTCTGACACTCTCTGAAACTCTCTGACACTGTCTGACACTCTCTGTCACTCTCTGACACTCTCAATCTCTGACACACTCTGTCACTCTCTGACACGCTCTGACACTCTCTGCCACTCTCTGACTCTCTCAGAAACCCTCTGACGCTTTCTGACACTCTCTGACACTGTCAGACTCTCTCTGTCACTCTCTGACACACTCTGTCACTCTCTGACACACTCTGACACGCTCTGACACTCTCAGAAACTCTCTGACACTCTCTGACAATCTCTGACACTCTCTGTCACTCTCTGACACTCTCAGACACTCTCAGGAACTCTCGGACACTCTCTGAAACTCTCTGACACTCTCTGACACACTCTGTCACTCTGACACTCTCTGACACACTCTGACACTCTCAGAAACTCTGTGACACTCTCTGACACACTCTGTCACTCTCTGACACTCGCTGACACTCTCAGACACTCTCTGACACACTCTGTCACTCTCTGACACTCTCTGTCACTCTCTGACACTCTCAGACACTCTCTGACACTCTCTGATAATCTCAGACACTCTGAGAAACTCTCTGACACTCTCTGACACTCTCTGACACTCTCAGACACTCTCTGTCACTCTCTGACACATTCTGTCACTCTCTGACACTCTCTGACACACTCTGACACTCTCTGACACTCTCTGACAGTCTCAGACACTCTCAGACACTCTCTGAGACTCTCTGACACTCTCAGACACTCTCTGTCACTCTCTGACACATTCTGTCACTCTCTGATACTCTCTGACACTCTCTGAAACTCTCTGACACTCTCTGACACTCTCTGCCACTCTCTGACACTCTCTGACACTCTCACTCTCTGACACACTCTGTTACTCTCTGACACACTCTGATACTCTCTGTCACTCTCTGACTCTCTCGGAATCTCTCTGACACTCTCAGAAACTCTCTGACACTTTCTGACAATCTCTGAAACTCTCTGACAATCTCTGACACTCTCTGAAACTCTCTGACACTCTCAGACACTCTCAGAAACTCTCTGACACTCTCTGACACTCTCTGACACTCTCTGACACACTCTGTCACTCTCTGACACTCTCTGACAGACTCTGACACTCTCAGAAACTCTCTGACACTCTCTGACACTCTCTGTCACTCTCTGACACTCTCTGACACTCTCTGACACACTCTGTCACTCTCTGACACTCTCTGACAATCTCTGACACTCTCAGAATCCCACTGACACTCTCTGACACTCTCTGACACTCTCTGACACTCTCAGACACTCTCTGTCACTCTCTGACACACTCTGTCACTCTCTGACAATCTATGACACGCTCTGACACTCCCACAAACTCTCTGACACTCTCTGACACTCTCAGACACTCTCTGTCACTCTCTGACAGATTCTGTCACTCTCTGACACTCTCTGACACACTCTGACACTCTCTGAAACTCTCTGACACTCTCTGAAACTCTCTGTCACTCTCTGACACTCTCTGACACTCAAAGACACTCTCTGACACACTCTGTCACTCTCTGACACTCTCTGACACTCTCTGTCACTCTCTGTCACTCTCTGACATTCTCAGAAACCCTCTGACGCTCTCTGACACTCTCTGACACACTCTGACACTCTCTGACACACTCTGACACTCTCTGAAACTCTCTGACACTCTCTGTCACTCTCTGACAGTCTCTGACACTCTCAATCTCTGACACACTCTGTCACTCTCCGACACGCTCTGACACTTTCTGTCACTCTCTGACTCTCTCAGAAACCCTCTGACGCTCTCTGACACTCTCTGACACTGTCAGAAGCTCTCTGTCACTCTCTGACACACTCTGTCACTCTCTGACACACTCCGACACGCTCTGACACTCTCAGAAACTCTCTGACACTCTCTGACAATCTCTGACACTCTCTGTCACTCTCTGACACTCTCAGACACTCTCAGGAACTCTCTGACACTCTCTGAAACTCTCTGACACTCTCTGACACACTCTGTCACTCTCTGACCCTCTCTGACACACTCTGACACTCTCAGAAACTCTCTGACACTCTCTGACACTCTCTGTCACTCTCTGGCACTCTCTGACACTGTCAGACACTCTCTGACACTCTCTGACACTCTCAGACAATCTCTGACACACTCTGACACTCTCTGACACTGTCTGAAACTCTCTGCCACTCTCTGACAATCTCTGACACTCTCACTCTCTGACACACTCTGTCACTCTCTGACACGCTCTGACACTCTCTGTCACTCTCTGTCACTCTCTGACACTCTCTGTCTCTCTCTGTCACTCTCTGGCACTCTCTGACACTGTCAGACACTCTCTGACACTCTCTGACACTCTCAGACAATCTCTGACACACTCTGACACTCTCTGACACTGTCTGAAACTCTCTGCCACTCTCTGACACTCTCTGACACTCTCACTCTCTGACACACTCTGTCACTCTCTGACACGCTCTGACACTCTCTGTCACTCTCTGTCACTCTCTGACACTCTCTGACACTCTCTGTCACTCTCTGGCACTCTCTGACACTGTCAGACACTCTCTGACACTCTCTGACACTCTCAGACAATCTCTGACACACTCTGACACTCTCTGACACTGTCTGAAACTCTCTGCCACTCTCTGACACTCTCTGACACTCTCACTCTCTGACACACTCTGTCACTCTCTGACACGCTCTGACACTCTCTGACACTCTCTGTCACTCTCTGACACTCTCTGTCTCTCTCTGTCACTCTCTGACACACTCTGACACTCTCTGACACTCTCTGACACACTCTGTCACTCTCTGACACTCTCAGAAAATCTCTGTCACTCTCTGACACACTCTGTCACACTCTGACACTCTCTGACACTCTCTGACACACTCTGACACTCTCTGAAACTCTCTGACACTCTCTGACACTCTCTGTCACGCTCTGACACTCTCTGACAGTCTCAGACACTCTCAGACACTCTCTGACACTCTCTGATAATCTCAGACACTCTGAGAAACTCTCTGAAACTCTCTGACACTCTCTGACACTCTCAGACAATCTCTGACACACTCTGACACTCTCTGACACTGTCTGACACTCTCTGCCACTCTCTGACACTCTCTGACACTCTCACTCTCGGACACACTCTGTCACTCTCTGACACGCTCTGACACTCTCTGTCACTCTCTGACTCTCTCAGAAACCCTCTGACGCTCTCTGACACTCTCTGAAACTCTCTGACACTCTCAGAATCTCTCTGACACTCTCTGACAATCTCTGACACTCTCTGACACTCTCTGACACTCTCTGAAACTCTCTGACACTCTCTGACACTCTCTGACACTCTCTGACACACTCTGTCACTCTCTGACACACTCTGACACTCTCAGAAACTCTCTGACACTCTCTGACACTCTCTGTCACTCTCTGACACTCTCTGACACACTCTGACACTCTCAGAAACTCTCTGACACTCTCAGACACTCTCTGTCACTCTCTGACAGATTCTGTCACTCACTGACACTCTCTGACACACTCTGACACTCTCTGAAACTCTCTGACACTCTCTGAAACTCTCTGTCACTCTCTGACACTCTCTGACACTCTAAGACACTCTCTGACACACTCTGTCACTCTCTGACACTCTCTGACACTCTCTGTCACTCTCTGTCACTCTCTGACTTTCTCAGAAACCCTCTGACGCTCTCTGACACTCTCTGACACACTCTGACACTCTCTGACACACTCTGACACTCTCTGAAACTCTCTGACACTCTCTGTCACTCTCTGACAGTCTCTGACACTCTCAATCTCTGACACACTCTGTCACTCTCCGACACGCTCTGACACTCTCTGTCACTCTCTGACTCTCTCAGAAACCCTCTGACGCTCTCTGACACTCTCTGACACTGTCAGAAGCTCTCTGTCACTCTCTGACACACTCTGTCACTCTCTGACACACTCCGACACGCTCTGACACTCTCAGAAACTCTCTGACACTCTCTGACAATCTCTGACACTCTCTGTCACTCTCTGACACTCTCAGACACTCTCAGGAACTCTCTGACACTCTCTGAAACTCTCTGACACTCTCTGACACACTCTGTCACTCTCTGACCCTCTCTGACACACTCTGACACTCTCAGAAACTCTCTGACACTCTCTGACACTCTATGTCACTCTCTGGCACTCTCTGACACTGTCAGACACTCTCTGACACTCTCTGACACTCTCAGACAATCTCTGACACACTCTGACACTCTCTGACACTGTCTGAAACTCTCTGACACTCTCTGACACTCTCTGACACTCTCACTCTCTGACACACTCTGTCACTCTCTGACACGCTCTGACACTCTCTGTCACTCTCTTTCACTCTCTGACACTCTCTGTCTCTCTCTGTCACTCTCTGACACACTCTGACACTCTCTGACACTCTCTGACACACTCTGTCACTCTCTGACACTCTCAGAAAATCTCTGTCACTCTCTGACACACTCTGTCACACTCTGACACTCTCTGACACTCTCTGACACACTCTGACACTCTCTGAAACTCTCTGACACTCTCTGACACTCTCTGTCACGCTCTGACACTCTCTGACAGTCTCAGACACTCTCAGACACTCTCTGACACTCTCTGATAATCTCAGACACTCTGAGAAACTCTCTGAAACTCTCTGACACTCTCTGACACTCTCAGACAATCTCTGACACACTCTGACACTCTCTGACACTGTCTGACACTCTCTGCCACTCTCTGACACTCTCTGACACTCTCACTCTCGGACACACTCTGTCACTCTCTGACACGCTCTGACACTCTCTGTCACTCTCTGACTCTCTCAGAAACCCTCTGACGCTCTCTGACACTCTCTGAAACTCTCTGACACTCTCAGAATCTCTCTGACACTCTCTGACAATCTCTGACACTCTCTGACACTCTCTGACACTCTCTGAAACTCTCTGACACTCTCTGACACTCTCTGACACTCTCTGACACACTCTGTCACTCTCTGACACACTCTGACACTCTCAGAAACTCTCTGACACTCTCTGACACTCTCTGTCACTCTCTGACACTCTCTGACACTCTCTGACACTCTCTGACACACTCTGTCACTCTCTGACACTCTCTGACAATCTCTGACACTCTCAGAATCCCACTGACACTCTCTGACACTCTCTGACACTCTCTGACACTCTCAGACACTCTCTGTCACTCTCTGACAATCTATGACACGCTCTGACACTCCCACAAACTCTCTGACACTCTCTGACACTCTCAGACACTCTCTGTCACTCTCTGACAAATTCTGTCACTCTCTGACACTCTCTGACACACTCTGACACTCTCTGAAACTCTCTGACACTCTCTGAAACTCTCTGTCACTCTCTGACTCTCTCTGACACTCTAAGACACTCTCTGACACACTCTGTCACTCTCTGACACTCTCTGTCACTCTCTGTCACTCTCTGTCACTCTCTGACTTTCTCAGAAACCCTCTGACGCTCTCTGACACTCTCTGACACACTCTGACACTCTCTGACACACTCTGACACTCTCTGAAACTCTCTGACACTCTCTGTCACTCTCTGACACTCTCTGACACTCTCAATCTCTGACACACTCTGTCACTCTCCGACACGCTCTGACACTCTCTGTCACTCTCTGACTCTCTCAGAAACCCTCTGACGCTCTCTGACACTCTCTGACACTGTCAGAAGCTCTCTGTCACTCTCTGACACACTCTGTCACTCTCTGACACACTCCGACACGCTCTGACACTCTCAGAAACTCTCTGACACTCTCTGACACTCTCTGAAACTCTCTGACACTCTCTGACACACTCTGTCACTCTCTGACCCTCTCTGACACACTCTGACACTCTCAGAAACTCTCTGACACTCTCTGACACTCTCTGTCACTCTCTGACACTCTCTGACACTGTCAGACACTCTCTGACACTCTCTGACACTCTCAGACAATCTCTGACACACTCTGACACTCTCTGACACTTTCTGAAACTCTCTGCCACTCTCTGACACTCTCTGACACTCTCACTCTCTGACACACTCTGTCACTCTCTGACACGCTCTGACACTCTCTGTCACTCTCTGTCACTCTCTGACACTCTCTGTCTCTCTCTGTCACTCTCTGACACACTCTGACACTCTCTGACACTCTCTGACACACTCTGTCACTCTCTGACACTCTCAGAAAATCTCTGTCACTCTCTGACACACTCTGTCACACTCTGACACTCTCTGACACTCTCTGACACACTCTGACACTCTCTGAAACTCTCTGACACTCTCTGACACTCTCTGTCACGCTCTGACACTCTCTGACAGTCTCAGACACTCTCAGACACTCTCTGACACTCTCTGATAATCTCAGACACTCTGAGAAACTCTCTGAAACTCTCTGACACTCTCTGACACTCTCAGACAATCTCTGACACACTCTGACACTCTCTGACACTGTCTGACACTCTCTGCCACTCTCTGACACTCTCTGACACTCTCACTCTCGGACACACTCTGTCACTCTCTGACACTGTCTGAAACTCTCTGCCACTCTCTGACACTCTCTGACACTCTCACTCTCTGACACACTCTGTCACTCTCTGACACGCTCTGACACTCTCTGACACTCTCTGTCACTCTCTGACACTCTCTGTCTCTCTCTGTCACTCTCTGACACACTCTGACACTCTCTGACACTCTCTGACACACTCTGTCACTCTCTGACACTCTCAGAAAATCTCTGTCACTCTCTGACACACTCTGTCACACTCTGACACTCTCTGACACTCTCTGACACACTCTGACACTCTCTGAAACTCTCTGACACTCTCTGACACTCTCTGTCACGCTCTGACACTCTCTGACAGTCTCAGACACTCTCAGACACTCTCTGACACTCTCTGATAATCTCAGACACTCTGAGAAACTCTCTGAAACTCTCTGACACTCTCTGACACTCTCAGACAATCTCTGACACACTCTGACACTCTCTGACACTGTCTGACACTCTCTGCCACTCTCTGACACTCTCTGACACTCTCACTCTCGGACACACTCTGTCACTCTCTGACACGCTCTGACACTCTCTGTCACTCTCTGACTCTCTCAGAAACCCTCTGACGCTCTCTGACACTCTCTGAAACTCTCTGACACTCTCAGAATCTCTCTGACACTCTCTGACAATCTCTGACACTCTGTGACACTCTCTGACACTCTCTGAAACTCTCTGACACTCTCTGACACTCTCTGACACTCTCTGACACACTCTGTCACTCTCTGACACACTCTGACACTCTCAGAAACTCTCTGACACTCTCTGACACTCTCTGTCACTCTCTGACACTCTCTGACACACTCTGACACTCTCAGAAACTCTCTGACACTCTCAGACACTCTCTGTCACTCTCTGACAGATTCTGTCACTCACTGACACTCTCTGACACACTCTGACACTCTCTGAAACTCTCTGACACTCTCTGAAACTCTCTGTCACTCTCTGACACTCTCTGACACTCTAAGACACTCTCTGACACACTCTGTCACTCTCTGACACTCTCTGACACTCTCTGTCACTCTCTGTCACTCTCTGACTTTCTCAGAAACCCTCTGACGCTCTCTGACACTCTCTGACACACTCTGACACTCTCTGACACACTCTGACACTCTCTGAAACTCTCTGACACTCTCTGTCACTCTCTGACAGTCTCTGACACTCTCAATCTCTGACACACTCTGTCACTCTCCGACACGCTCTGACACTCTCTGTCACTCTCTGACTCTCTCAGAAACCCTCTGACGCTCTCTGACACTCTCTGACACTGTCAGAAGCTCTCTGTCACTCTCTGACACACTCTGTCACTCTCTGACACACTCCGACACGCTCTGACACTCTCAGAAACTCTCTGACACTCTCTGACAATCTCTGACACTCTCTGTCACTCTCTGACACTCTCAGACACTCTCAGGAACTCTCTGACACTCTCTGAAACTCTCTGACACTCTCTGACACACTCTGTCACTCTCTGACCCTCTCTGACACACTCTGACACTCTCAGAAACTCTCTGACACTCTCTGACACTCTATGTCACTCTCTGGCACTCTCTGACACTGTCAGACACTCTCTGACACTCTCTGACACTCTCAGACAATCTCTGACACACTCTGACACTCTCTGACACTGTCTGAAACTCTCTGACACTCTCTGACACTCTCTGACACTCTCACTCTCTGACACACTCTGTCACTCTCTGACACGCTCTGACACTCTCTGTCACTCTCTTTCACTCTCTGACACTCTCTGTCTCTCTCTGTCACTCTCTGACACACTCTGACACTCTCTGACACTCTCTGACACACTCTGTCACTCTCTGACACTCTCAGAAAATCTCTGTCACTCTCTGACACACTCTGTCACACTCTGACACTCTCTGACACTCTCTGACACACTCTGACACTCTCTGAAACTCTCTGACACTCTCTGACACTCTCTGTCACGCTCTGACACTCTCTGACAGTCTCAGACACTCTCAGACACTCTCTGACACTCTCTGATAATCTCAGACACTCTGAGAAACTCTCTGAAACTCTCTGACACTCTCTGACACTCTCAGACAATCTCTGACACACTCTGACACTCTCTGACACTGTCTGACACTCTCTGCCACTCTCTGACACTCTCTGACACTCTCACTCTCGGACACACTCTGTCACTCTCTGACACGCTCTGACACTCTCTGTCACTCTCTGACTCTCTCAGAAACCCTCTGACGCTCTCTGACACTCTCTGAAACTCTCTGACACTCTCAGAATCTCTCTGACACTCTCTGACAATCTCTGACACTCTCTGACACTCTCTGACACTCTCTGAAACTCTCTGACACTCTCTGACACTCTCTGACACTCTCTGACACACTCTGTCACTCTCTGACACACTCTGACACTCTCAGAAACTCTCTGACACTCTCTGACACTCTCTGTCACTCTCTGACACTCTCTGACACTCTCACTCTCGGACACACTCTGTCACTCTCTGACACTGTCTGAAACTCTCTGCCACTCTCTGACACTCTCTGACACTCTCACTCTCTGACACACTCTGTCACTCTCTGACACGCTCTGACACTCTCTGACACTCTCTGTCACTCTCTGACACTCTCTGTCTCTCTCTGTCACTCTCTGACACACTCTGACACTCTCTGACACTCTCTGACACACTCTGTCACTCTCTGACACTCTCAGAAAATCTCTGTCACTCTCTGACACACTCTGTCACACTCTGACACTCTCTGACACTCTCTGACACACTCTGACACTCTCTGAAACTCTCTGACACTCTCTGACACTCTCTGTCACGCTCTGACACTCTCTGACAGTCTCAGACACTCTCAGACACTCTCTGACACTCTCTGATAATCTCAGACACTCTGAGAAACTCTCTGAAACTCTCTGACACTCTCTGACACTCTCAGACAATCTCTGACACACTCTGACACTCTCTGACACTGTCTGACACTCTCTGCCACTCTCTGACACTCTCTGACACTCTCACTCTCGGACACACTCTGTCACTCTCTGACACGCTCTGACACTCTCTGTCACTCTCTGACTCTCTCAGAAACCCTCTGACGCTCTCTGACACTCTCTGAAACTCTCTGACACTCTCAGAATCTCTCTGACACTCTCTGACAATCTCTGACACTCTGTGACACTCTCTGACACTCTCTGAAACTCTCTGACACTCTCTGACACTCTCTGACACTCTCTGACACACTCTGTCACTCTCTGACACACTCTGACACTCTCAGAAACTCTCTGACACTCTCTGACACTCTCTGTCACTCTCTGACACTCTCTGACACACTCTGACACTCTCAGAAACTCTCTGACACTCTCAGACACTCTCTGTCACTCTCTGACAGATTCTGTCACTCACTGACACTCTCTGACACACTCTGACACTCTCTGAAACTCTCTGACACTCTCTGAAACTCTCTGTCACTCTCTGACACTCTCTGACACTCTAAGACACTCTCTGACACACTCTGTCACTCTCTGACACTCTCTGACACTCTCTGTCACTCTCTGTCACTCTCTGACTTTCTCAGAAACCCTCTGACGCTCTCTGACACTCTCTGACACACTCTGACACTCTCTGACACACTCTGACACTCTCTGAAACTCTCTGACACTCTCTGTCACTCTCTGACAGTCTCTGACACTCTCAATCTCTGACACACTCTGTCACTCTCCGACACGCTCTGACACTCTCTGTCACTCTCTGACTCTCTCAGAAACCCTCTGACGCTCTCTGACACTCTCTGACACTGTCAGAAGCTCTCTGTCACTCTCTGACACACTCTGTCACTCTCTGACACACTCCGACACGCTCTGACACTCTCAGAAACTCTCTGACACTCTCTGACAATCTCTGACACTCTCTGTCACTCTCTGACACTCTCAGACACTCTCAGGAACTCTCTGACACTCTCTGAAACTCTCTGACACTCTCTGACACACTCTGTCACTCTCTGACCCTCTCTGACACACTCTGACACTCTCAGAAACTCTCTGACACTCTCTGACACTCTATGTCACTCTCTGGCACTCTCTGACACTGTCAGACACTCTCTGACACTCTCTGACACTCTCAGACAATCTCTGACACACTCTGACACTCTCTGACACTGTCTGAAACTCTCTGACACTCTCTGACACTCTCTGACACTCTCACTCTCTGACACACTCTGTCACTCTCTGACACGCTCTGACACTCTCTGTCACTCTCTTTCACTCTCTGACACTCTCTGTCTCTCTCTGTCACTCTCTGACACACTCTGACACTCTCTGACACTCTCTGACACACTCTGTCACTCTCTGACACTCTCAGAAAATCTCTGTCACTCTCTGACACACTCTGTCACACTCTGACACTCTCTGACACTCTCTGACACACTCTGACACTCTCTGAAACTCTCTGACACTCTCTGACACTCTCTGTCACGCTCTGACACTCTCTGACAGTCTCAGACACTCTCAGACACTCTCTGACACTCTCTGATAATCTCAGACACTCTGAGAAACTCTCTGAAACTCTCTGACACTCTCTGACACTCTCAGACAATCTCTGACACACTCTGACACTCTCTGACACTGTCTGACACTCTCTGCCACTCTCTGACACTCTCTGACACTCTCACTCTCGGACACACTCTGTCACTCTCTGACACGCTCTGACACTCTCTGTCACTCTCTGACTCTCTCAGAAACCCTCTGACGCTCTCTGACACTCTCTGAAACTCTCTGACACTCTCAGAATCTCTCTGACACTCTCTGACAATCTCTGACACTCTCTGACACTCTCTGACACTCTCTGAAACTCTCTGACACTCTCTGACACTCTCTGACACTCTCTGACACACTCTGTCACTCTCTGACACACTCTGACACTCTCAGAAACTCTCTGACACTCTCTGACACTCTCTGTCACTCTCTGACACTCTCTGACACTCTCTGACACTCTCTGACACACTCTGTCACTCTCTGACACTCTCTGACAATCTCTGACACTCTCAGAATCCCACTGACACTCTCTGACACTCTCTGACACTCTCTGACACTCTCAGACACTCTCTGTCACTCTCTGACAATCTATGACACGCTCTGACACTCCCACAAACTCTCTGACACTCTCTGACACTCTCAGACACTCTCTGTCACTCTCTGACAAATTCTGTCACTCTCTGACACTCTCTGACACACTCTGACACTCTCTGAAACTCTCTGACACTCTCTGAAACTCTCTGTCACTCTCTGACTCTCTCTGACACTCTAAGACACTCTCTGACACACTCTGTCACTCTCTGACACTCTCTGTCACTCTCTGTCACTCTCTGTCACTCTCTGACTTTCTCAGAAACCCTCTGACGCTCTCTGACACTCTCTGACACACTCTGACACTCTCTGACACACTCTGACACTCTCTGAAACTCTCTGACACTCTCTGTCACTCTCTGACACTCTCTGACACTCTCAATCTCTGACACACTCTGTCACTCTCCGACACGCTCTGACACTCTCTGTCACTCTCTGACTCTCTCAGAAACCCTCTGACGCTCTCTGACACTCTCTGACACTGTCAGAAGCTCTCTGTCACTCTCTGACACACTCTGTCACTCTCTGACACACTCCGACACGCTCTGACACTCTCAGAAACTCTCTGACACTCTCTGACACTCTCTGAAACTCTCTGACACTCTCTGACACACTCTGTCACTCTCTGACCCTCTCTGACACACTCTGACACTCTCAGAAACTCTCTGACACTCTCTGACACTCTCTGTCACTCTCTGACACTCTCTGACACTGTCAGACACTCTCTGACACTCTCTGACACTCTCAGACAATCTCTGACACACTCTGACACTCTCTGACACTTTCTGAAACTCTCTGCCACTCTCTGACACTCTCTGACACTCTCACTCTCTGACACACTCTGTCACTCTCTGACACGCTCTGACACTCTCTGTCACTCTCTGTCACTCTCTGACACTCTCTGTCTCTCTCTGTCACTCTCTGACACACTCTGACACTCTCTGACACTCTCTGACACACTCTGTCACTCTCTGACACTCTCAGAAAATCTCTGTCACTCTCTGACACACTCTGTCACACTCTGACACTCTCTGACACTCTCTGACACACTCTGACACTCTCTGAAACTCTCTGACACTCTCTGACACTCTCTGTCACGCTCTGACACTCTCTGACAGTCTCAGACACTCTCAGACACTCTCTGACACTCTCTGATAATCTCAGACACTCTGAGAAACTCTCTGAAACTCTCTGACACTCTCTGACACTCTCAGACAATCTCTGACACACTCTGACACTCTCTGACACTGTCTGACACTCTCTGCCACTCTCTGACACTCTCTGACACTCTCACTCTCGGACACACTCTGTCACTCTCTGACACGCTCTGACACTCTCTGTCACTCTCTGACTCTCTCAGAAACCCTCTGACGCTCTCTGACACTCTCTGAAACTCTCTGACACTCTCAGAATCTCTCTGACACTCTCTGACAATCTCTGACACTCTCTGACACTCTCTGACACTCTCTGAAACTCTCTGACACTCTCTGACACTCTCTGACACTCTCTGACACACTCTGTCACTCTCTGACACTCTCTGACACACTCTGACACTCTCAGAAACTCTCTGACACTCTCTGACACTCTCTGTCACTCTCTGACACTCTCTGACACACTCTGACACTCTCAGAAACTCTCTGACACTCTCAGACACTCTCTGTCACTCTCTGACAGATTCTGTCACTCACTGACACTCTCTGACACACTCTGACACTCTCTGAAACTCTCTGACACTCTCTGAAACTCTCTGTCACTCTCTGACACTCTCTGACACTCTAAGACACTCTCTGACACACTCTGTCACTCTCTGACACTCTCTGACACTCTCTGTCACTCTCTGTCACTCTCTGACTTTCTCAGAAACCCTCTGACGCTCTCTGACACTCTCTGACACACTCTGACACTCTCTGACACACTCTGACACTCTCTGAAACTCTCTGACACTCTCTGTCACTCTCTGACAGTCTCTGACACTCTCAATCTCTGACACACTCTGTCACTCTCCGACACGCTCTGACACTCTCTGTCACTCTCTGACTCTCTCAGAAACCCTCTGACGCTCTCTGACACTCTCTGACACTGTCAGAAGCTCTCTGTCACTCTCTGACACACTCTGTCACTCTCTGACACACTCCGACACGCTCTGACACTCTCAGAAACTCTCTGACACTCTCTGACAATCTCTGACACTCTCTGTCACTCTCTGACACTCTCAGACACTCTCAGGAACTCTCTGACACTCTCTGAAACTCTCTGACACTCTCTGACACACTCTGTCACTCTCTGACCCTCACTGACACACTCTGACACTCTCAGAAACTCTCTGACACTCTCTGACACTCTATGTCACTCTCTGGCACTCTCTGACACTGTCAGACACTCTCTGACACTCTCTGACACTCTCAGACAATCTCTGACACACTCTGACACTCTCTGACACTGTCTGAAACTCTCTGCCACTCTCTGACACTCTCTGACACTCTCACTCTCTGACACACTCTGTCACTCTCTGACACGCTCTGACACTCTCTGTCACTCTCTTTCACTCTCTGACACTCTCTGTCTCTCTCTGTCACTCTCTGACACACTCTGACACTCTCTGACACTCTCTGACACACTCTGTCACTCTCTGACACTCTCAGAAAATCTCTGTCACTCTCTGACACACTCTGTCACACTCTGACACTCTCTGACACTCTCTGACACACTCTGACACTCTCTGAAACTCTCTGACACTCTCTGACACTCTCTGTCACGCTCTGACACTCTCTGACAGTCTCAGACACTCTCAGACACTCTCTGACACTCTCTGATAATCTCAGACACTCTGAGAAACTCTCTGAAACTCTCTGACACTCTCTGACACTCTCAGACAATCTCTGACACACTCTGACACTCTCTGACACTGTCTGACACTCTCTGCCACTCTCTGACACTCTCTGACACTCTCACTCTCGGACACACTCTGTCACTCTCTGACACGCTCTGACACTCTCTGTCACTCTCTGACTCTCTCAGAAACCCTCTGACGCTCTCTGACACTCTCTGAAACTCTCTGACACTCTCAGAATCTCTCTGACACTCTCTGACAATCTCTGACACTCTCTGACACTCTCTGACACTCTCTGAAACTCTCTGACACTCTCTGACACTCTCTGACACTCTCTGACACACTCTGTCACTCTCTGACACACTCTGACACTCTCAGAAACTCTCTGACACTCTCTGACACTCTCTGTCACTCTCTGACACTCTCTGACACTCTCTGACACTCTCTGACACACTCTGTCACTCTCTGACACTCTCTGACAATCTCTGACACTCTCAGAATCCCACTGACACTCTCTGACACTCTCTGACACTCTCTGACACTCTCAGACACTCTCTGTCACTCTCTGACAATCTATGACACGCTCTGACACTCCCACAAACTCTCTGACACTCTCTGACACTCTCAGACACTCTCTGTCACTCTCTGACAAATTCTGTCACTCTCTGACACTCTCTGACACACTCTGACACTCTCTGAAACTCTCTGACACTCTCTGAAACTCTCTGTCACTCTCTGACACTCTCTGACACTCTAAGACACTCTCTGACACACTCTGTCACTCTCTGACACTCTCTGTCACTCTCTGTCACTCTCTGTCACTCTCTGACTTTCTCAGAAACCCTCTGACGCTCTCTGACACTCTCTGACACACTCTGACACTCTCTGACACACTCTGACACTCTCTGAAACTCTCTGACACTCTCTGTCACTCTCTGACACTCTCTGACACTCTCAATCTCTGACACACTCTGTCACTCTCCGACACGCTCTGACACTCTCTGTCACTCTCTGACTCTCTCAGAAACCCTCTGACGCTCTCTGACACTGTCAGAAGCTCTCTGTCACTCTCTGACACACTCTGTCACTCTCTGACACACTCCGACACGCTCTGACACTCTCAGAAACTCTCTGACACTCTCTGACACTCTCTGAAACTCTCTGACACTCTCTGACACACTCTGTCACTCTCTGACCCTCTCTGACACACTCTGACACTCTCAGAAACTCTCTGACACTCTCTGACACTCTCTGTCACTCTCTGACACTCTCTGACACTGTCAGACACTCTCTGACACTCTCTGACACTCTCAGACAATCTCTGACACACTCTGACACTCTCTGACACTTTCTGAAACTCTCTGCCACTCTCTGACACTCTCTGACACTCTCACTCTCTGACACACTCTGTCACTCTCTGACACGCTCTGACACTCTCTGTCACTCTCTGTCACTCTCTGACACTCTCTGTCTCTCTCTGTCACTCTCTGACACACTCTGACACTCTCTGACACTCTCTGACACACTCTGTCACTCTCTGACACTCTCAGAAAATCTCTGTCATTCTCTGACACACTCTGTCACACTCTGACACTCTCTGACACTCTCTGACACACTCTGACACTCTCTGAAACTCTCTGACACTCTCTGACACTCTCTGTCACGCTCTGACACTCTCTGACAGTCTCAGACACTCTCAGACACTCTCTGACACTCTCTGATAATCTCAGACACTCTGAGAAACTCTCTGAAACTCTCTGACACTCTCTGACACTCTCAGACAATCTCTGACACACTCTGACACTCTCTGACACTGTCTGACACTCTCTGCCACTCTCTGACACTCTCTGACACTCTCACTCTCGGACACACTCTGTCACTCTCTGACACGCTCTGACACTCTCTGTCACTCTCTGACTCTCTCAGAAACCCTCTGACGCTCTCTGACACTCTCTGAAACTCTCTGACACTCTCAGAATCTCTCTGACACTCTCTGACAATCTCTGACACTCTCTGACACTCTCTGACACTCTCTGAAACTCTCTGACACTCTCTGACACTCTCTGACACTCTCTGACACACTCTGTCACTCTCTGACACTCTCTGACACACTCTGACACTCTCAGAAACTCTCTGGCACTCTCTGACACTCTCTGTCACTCTCTGACACTCTCAGACACTCTCTGAAACGCTCTGACACTCTCAGAATCTCTCTGACACTCTCTGACAATCTCTGACACTCTCTGGCACTCTCTGACACTCTCTGACACTCTCAGAAACTCTCTGACACTCTCTGACATTCTCTGACACTCTCTGACACACTCTGTCACTCTCTGACACTCTCTGACACACTCTGACACTCTCAGAAACTCTCTGGCACTCTCTGACACTCTCTGTCACTCTCTGACACTCTCTGACACACTCCGTTACTCTCTGACACTCTCTGACACTCTCTGACACTCTCAGAAACCCTCTGACGCTCTCTGACACTCTCTGACACTCTCTGACACTCTCAGACAATCTCTGTCACTCTCTGACACACTCTGTCACTCTCTGACACTCTATGACACGCTCTGACACTCCCAGAAACTCTCTGACACTCTCTGACACTCTCTGACACTCTCAGACACTCTCTGTCACTCTCTGACAAATTCTGTCACTCTCTGACACTCTCTGACACACTCTGACACTCTCTGAAACTCTCCGTCACTCTCTGAAACTCTCTGTCACTCTCTGACACTCTCTGACACTCTAAGACACTCTCTGACACACTCTGTCACTCTCTGACACTCTCTGACACTCTCTGACTCTCTCAGAAACCCTCTGACGCTCTCTGACACTGTCTGACACACTCTGACACTCTCTGACACACTCTGACACTCTCTGAAACTCTCTGACACTGTCTGACACTCTCTGTCACTCTCTGACACTCTCAATCTCTGACACACTCTGTCACTCTCTGACACGCTCTGACACTCTCTGTCACTCTCTGACTCTCTCAGAAACCCTCTGACGCTCTCTGACACTCTCTGACACTGTCAGACGCTCTCTGTCACTCTCTGACACACTCTGTCACTCTCTGACACACTCCGACACGCTCTGACACTCTCAGAAACTCTCTGACACTCTCTGACAATCTCTGACACTCTCTGTCACTCTCTGACACTCTCAGACACTCTCAGGAACTCTCTGACACTCTCTGAAACTCTCTGACACTCTCTGACACTCTCTGACACTCTGTGACACTCTCAGACACTCTCTGACACTCTCAGACACTCTCTGTCACTCTCTGACACACTCTGTCACTCTCTGACACTCTATGACACGCTCTGACACTCCCACAAACTCTCTGACACACTCTGACACTCTCAGACACTCTCTGACACTCTCAGACACTCTCTGTCACTCTCTGACACACTCTGTCACTCTCTGAAACTCTCTGACACTCTCTGACACACTCTGTCACTCTCTGACACTCTCTGACACACTCTGACACTCTCAGAAACTCTGTGACACTCTCTGACACTCTCTGTCACTCTCTGACACTCTCTGACACTCTCAGACACTCTCTGACACTCTCAGACACTCTCTGTCACTCTCTGACACACTCTGTCACTCTCTGACACTCTATGACACGCTCTGACACTCCCACAAACTCTCTGACACTCTCTGACACTCACTGACAATCTCAGACACTCTCTGTCACTCTCTGACAAATTCTGTCACTCTCTGACACTCTCTGACACACTCTGACACTCTCTGAAAATCTCTGACACTCTCTGAAACACTATTTCACTCTCTGACACTCTCTGACACTCTAAGACACTCTCTGACACACTCTGTCACTCTCTGACACTCTCTGACACTCTCTGTCACTCTCTGACTCTCTCAGAAACCCTCTGACGCTCTCTGACACTCTCTGACACACTCTGACACACTCTGACACTCTCTGAAACTCTCTGACACTCTCAATCTCTGACACACTCTGTCACTCTCCGACACGCTCTGACACTCTCTGTCACTCTCTGACTCTCTCAGAAACCCTCTGACGCTCTCTGACACTCTCTGACACTGTCAGAAGCTCTCTGTCACTCTCTGACACACTCTGTCACTCTCTGACACACTCCGACACGCTCTGACACTCTCAGAAACTCTCTGACACTCTCTGACAATCTCTGACACTCTCTGTCACTCTCTGACACTCTCAGACACTCTCAGGAACTCTCTGACACTCTCTGAAACTCTCTGACACTCTCTGACACACTCTGTCACTCTCTGACCCTCTCTGACACACTCTGACACTCTCAGAAACTCTCTGACACTCTCTGACACTCTCCGTCACTCTCTGACACTCTCTGACACTCTCTGACACTCTCAGACAATCTCTGACACACTCTGACACTCTCTGACACTGTCTGACACTCTCTGCCACTCTCTGACACTCTCTGACACTCTCACTCTCTGACACACTCTGTCACTCTCTGACACGCTCTGACACTCTCTGTCACTCTCTGACTCTCTCAGAAACCCTCTGATGCTCTCTGACACTCTCTGAAACTCTCTGACACTCTCAGAATCTCTCTGACACTCTCTGACAATCTCTGACACTCTCTGACACTCTCTGACACTCTCTGAAACTCTCTGACACTCTCTGACACTCTCTGACACTCTCTGACACACTCTGTCACTCTCTGACACTCTCTGACACACTCTGACACTCTCTGAAACTCTCTGGCACTCTCTGACACTCTCTGTCACTCTCTGACACTCTCAGACACTCTCAGACACTCTCTGACACTCTCTGACACTCTCTGACACTCTCTGACACTCTCAGAAACCCTCTGACGCTATCTGACTCTCTCTGACACTCTCTGACACTCTCTGACACTCTCAGACACTCTCTGTCACTCTCTGACACACTCTGTCACTCTCTGACACTCTATGACACGCTCTGACACTCCCACAAACTCTCTGACACTCTCTGACACTCTCTGACACTTTCAGACACTCTCTGTCACTCTCTGACAAATTCTCTCACTCTCTGACACTCTCTGACACACTCTGACACTCTCTGAAACTCTCTGACACTCTCTGAAACTCTCTGTCACTCTCTGACACTCTCTGACACTCGAAGACACTCTCTGACACACTCTGTCACTCTCTGACACTCTCTGACACTCTCTGTCACTCTCTGACTCTCTCAGAAACCCTCTGACGCTCTCTGACACTCTCTGACACACTCTGACACTCTCTGACACACTCTGACACTCTCTGAAACTCTCTGACACTGTCAGACTCTCTCTGTCACTCTCTGACACTCTCAGAAACTCTCTGACACTCTCTGACAATCTCTGACACTCTCTGTCACTCTCTGACACTCTCAGACACTCTCAGGAACTCTCGGACACTCTCTGAAACTCTCTGACACTCTCTGACACACTCTGTCACTCTCTGACACTGTCTGACACACTCTGACACTCTCAGAAACTCTGTGACACTCTCTGACACTCTCTGTCACTCTCTGACACTCGCTGACACTCTCAGACACTCTCTGACACACTCTGTCACTCTCTGACACTCTCTGTCACTCTCTGACACTCTCAGACACTCTCTGACACTCTCTGATAACCTCAGACACTCTGAGAAACTCTCTGACACTCTCTGACACTCTCTGACACTCTCAGACACTCTCTGTCACTCTCTGACACATTCTGTCACTCTCTGACACTCTCTGACACACTCTGACACTCTCTGACACTCTCTGACAGTCTCAGAAACTCTCTGACACTCCCTGAGACTCTCTGACACTCTCTGACACTCTCAGACACTCTCTGTCACTCTCTGACACATTCTGTCACTCTCTGATACTCTCTGACACTCTCTGAAACTCTCTGACACTCTCTGACACTCTCTGCCACTCTCTGACACTCTCACTCTCTGACACACTCTGTTACTCTCTGACACAATCTGACACTCTCTGTCACTCTCTGACTCTCTCGGAATCTCTCTGACACTCTCAGAAACTCTCTGACACTCTCTGACAATCTCTGACAATCTCTGAAACTCTCTGACAATCTCTGACACTCTCTGAAACTCTCTGACACTCTCAGACACTCTCAGAAACTCTCTGACACTCTCTGACACTCTCTGACACACTCTGTCACTCTCTGACACTCTCTGACACACTCTGACACTCTCAGAAACTCTCTGACACTCTCTGACACTCTGTCACTCTCTGACACTCTCTGACACTCTCTGACACTCTCTGACACACTCTGTCACTCTCTGACACTCTCTGACAATCACTGACACTCTCAGAATCCCACTGACGCTCTCTGACACTCTCTGACACTCTCTGACACTCTCAGACATTCTCTGTCACTCTCTGACACACTCTGTCACTCTCTGACAATCTATGACACGCTCTGACACTCCCACAAACTCTCTGACACTCTCTGACACTCTCAGACACTCTCTGTCACTCTCTGACAAATTCTGTCACTCTCTGACACTCTCTGACACACTCTGACACTCTCTGAAATTCTCTGACACTCTCTGACACACTCTGTCACTCTCTGACACTCTCTGACACTCTCTGTCACTCTCTGTCACTCTCTGACTTTCTCAGAAACCCTCTGACGCTCTCTGACACTCTCTGACACACTCTGACACTCTCTGACACACTCTGACACTCTCTGAAACTCTCTGACACTCTCTGTCACTCTCTGACACTCTCTGACACTCTCAATCTCTGACACACTCTGTCACTCTCCGACACGCTCTGACACTCTCTGTCACTCTCTGACTCTCTCAGAAACCCTCTGACGCTCTCTGACACTCTCTGACACTGTCAGAAGCTCTCTGTCACTCTCTGACACACTCTGTCACTCTCTGACACACTCCGACACGCTCTGACACTCTCAGAAACTCTCTGACACTCTCTGACAATCTCTGACACTCTCTGTCACTCTCTGACACTCTCAGACACTCTCAGGAACTCTCTGACACTCTCTGAAACTCTCTGACACTCTCTGACACACTCTGTCACTCTCTGACCCTCTCTGACACACTCTGACACTCTCAGAAACTCTCTGACACTCTCTGACACTCTCTGTCACTCTCTGACACTCTCTGACACTGTCAGACACTCTCTGACACTCTCTGACACTCTCAGACAATCTCTGACACACTCTGACACTCTCTGACACTGTCTGAAACTCTCTGCCACTCTCTGACACTCTCACTCTCTGACACACTCTGTCACTCTCTGACACGCTCTGACACTCTCTGTCACTCTCTGACTATCTCAGAAACGCTCTGACGCTCTCTGACACTCTCTGAAACTCTCTGACACTCTCTGAATCTCTCTGACACTCTCTGACAATCTCTGACACTCTCAGAAACTCTCTGACACTCTCTGACACTCTCTGACACACTCTGTCACTCTCTGACACTCTCTGACACTCTCTGACACTCTCAGAAACTCTCTGGCACTCTCTGACACTCTCTGTTACTCTCTGACACTCTCAGACACTCTCAGACACTCTCTGACACACTCTGTCACTCTCTGACACTCTCTGACACACTCAGAAACCCTCTGACGCTCTCTGACACTCTATGACACGCTCTGACACTCCCAGAAACTCTCTGACACTCCCTGACACTCTCAGACACTCTCTGTCACTCTCTGACAAATTCTGTCACTCTCTGACACTCTCTGACACACTCTGACACTCTCTGACACTCTCAGACACTCTCTGTCACTCTCTGACATTCTCTGACACTCTCTGACACTCTCAGAATCTCTCTGTCATTCTCTAACACACTCTGTCACACTCTGACACTCTCTGACACACTCTGACACTCTCTGAAACTCTCTGACACTCTCTGACACTCTCTGTCACGCTCTGACACTCTC
Source organism: Heterodontus francisci (assembly GCF_036365525.1). Lineage (NCBI taxonomy): Eukaryota > Metazoa > Chordata > Chondrichthyes > Heterodontiformes > Heterodontidae > Heterodontus > Heterodontus francisci. Next base: position 238,117,060 of record NC_090371.1, read on the forward strand.
TGACAGTCTCAGACACTCTCAGACACTCTCTGACACTCTCTGATAATCTCAGACACTCTGAGAAACTCTCTGACACTCTCTGAAACTCTCTGACACTCTCTGACACTCTCTGTCACACTCTGACACTCTCTGACAGTCTCAGACACTCTCAGACACTCTCTGACACTCTCTGATAATCCCAGACACTCTGAGAAACTCTCTGACACTCTCTGACACTCTCTGACACTCTCTGTCACTCTCTGACACTCTCTGACACTCTCAGACACTCTCTGACACACTCTGTCACTCTCTGACACGCTCTGACTCTCTCTGTCACTCTCTGACACTCTCAGAAACCCACTGACGCTCTCTGACACTCTCTGACACTCTCTGACACTCTCTGACATTCTCTGAAACTCTCTGACACTCTCAGAATCTCTCTGTCATTCTCTGACACACTCTGTCACTCTCTGACACTCTCTGACACTCTCTGACACTCTCAGAAACCCTCTGACGCTCTCTGACACTCTCTGACACTCTCTGACACCCTCAGACACTCTCTGAAACTCTCTGACACTCTCTGACACTCTCTGTCACGCTCTGACACTCTCTGACAGTCTCAGACACTCTCAGACACTCTCTGACACTCTCTGATAATCTCAGACACTCTGAGAAACTCTCTGACACTCTCTGAAACTCTCTGACACTCTCTGACACTCTCTGTCACACTCTGACACTCTCTGACAGTCTCAGACACTCTCAGACACTCTCTGACACTCTCTGATAATCCCAGACACTCTGAGAAACTCTCTGACACTCTCTGACACTCTCTGACACTCTCTGTCACTCTCTGACACTCTCTGACACTCTCAGACACTCTCTGACACACTCTGTCACTCTCTGACACGCTCTGACTCTCTCTGTCACTCTCTGACACTCTCAGAAACCCACTGACGCTCTCTGACACTCTCTGACACTCTGTGTCACTCTCTGACATTCTCTGAAACTCTCTGACACTCTCAGAATCTCTCTGTCATTCTCTGACACACTCTGTCACTCTCTGACACTCTCTGACACTCTCTGACATTCTCAGAAACCCTCTGACGCTCTCTGACACTCTCTGACACTCTCTGACACCCTCAGACACTCTCTGTCACTCTCTGACACACTCTGTCACTCTCTGACACTCTATGACACGCTCTGGCACTCCCAGAAACTCTCTGACACTCTCTGACACTCTCAGACGCTCTCTGTCACTCTCTGACAAATTCTGTCACTCTCTGACACTCTCTGACACACTCTGACACTCTCTGAAACTCTCTGACACTCTCTGAAACTCTCTGTCACTCTCTGACACTCTCTGACACTCTAAGACACTCTCTGACACACTCTGTCACTCTCTGACACGCTCTGACACTCTCTGTCACACTCTGACTCTCACAGAAACCCTCTGACGCTCTCTGACACTCTCTGACACACTCTGACACTCTCTGACACACTCTGACACCCTCTGATAATCTCAGACACTCTCAGACACTCTCTGACACTCTCTGATAATCTCAGACACTCTGAGAAACTCTCTGACACTCTGTGAAACTCTCTGACACTCTCTGACACTCTCTGTCACACTCTGACACTCTCTGACAGTCTCAGACACTCTCAGACACTCTCTGACACTCTCTGATAATCCCAGACACTCTGAGAAACTCTCTGACACTCTCTGACACTCTCTGACACTCTCTGTCACTCTCTGACACTCTCTGACACTCTCAGACACTCTCTGACACACTCTGTCACTCTCTGACACGCTCTGACTCTCTCTGTCACTCTCTGACACTCTCAGAAACCCACTGACGCTCTCTGACACTCTCTGACACTCTCTGACACTCTCTGACACTCTCAGACACTCTCTGTCACTCTCTGACATTCTCTGAAACTCTCTGACACTCTCAGAATCTCTCTGTCATTCTCTGACACACTCTGTCACTCTCTGACACTCTCTGACACTCTCAGAAACCCTCTGACGCTCTCTGACACTCTCTGACACTCTCTGACACACTCTGTCACTCTCTGACACGCTCTGACACTCTCTGTCACTCTCTGACTCTCTCAGAAACCCTCTGACGCTCTCTGACACTCTCTGACACACTCTGACACTCTCTGACACACTCTGATACTCTCTGAAACTCTCTGACACTGTCTGACACTCTCTGTCACTCTCTGACACTCTCAATCTCTGACACACTCTATCACTCTCTGACACGCTCTGACACTCTCTGTCACTCTCTGACTCTCTCAGAAACCCTCTGACGCTCTCTGACACTCTCTGACACTGTCAGACGCTCTCTGTCACTCTCTGACACACTCTGTCACTCTCTGACACACTCCGACACGCTCTGACACTCTCAGAAACTCTCTGACACTCTCTGACAATCTCTGACAATCTCTGACACTCTCTGAGAATCTCTGACACTCTCTGAAACTCTCTGACACTCTCAGACACTCTCAGAAACTCTCTGACACTCTCTGACACTCTCTCACACACTCTGTCACTCTCTGACACTCTCTGACACTCTCTGACACTCTCAGACACTCTCTGTCACTCTCTGACACACTCTGTCACTCTCTGACACTCTATGACACGCTCTGACACTCCCACAAACTCTCTGACACTCTCTGACACTCTCTGACACTCTCAGACACTCTCTGTCACTCTCTGACAAATTCTGTCACTCTCTGACACTCTCTGACACACTCTGACACTCTCTGAAACTCTCTGACACTCTCTGAAACTCTCTGTCACTCTCTGACACTCTCTGACACTCTAAGACACTCTCTGACACAATCTGTCACTCTCTGACACTCTCTGACACTCTCTGTCACTCTCTGACTCTCACAGAAACCCTCTGACGCTCTCTGACACTCTCTGACACACTCTGACACTCTCTGACACACTCTGACACTCTCTGAAACTCTCTGACACTCTCTGTCACTCTCTGACACTCTCTGACACTCTCAATCTCTGACACACTCTGTCACTCTCCGACACGCTCTGACACTCTCTGTCACTCTCTGACTCTCTCAGAAACCCTCTGACGCTCTCTGACACTCTCTGACACTGTCAGAAGCTCTCTGTCACTCTCTGACACACTCTGTCACTCTCTGACACACTCCGACACGCTCTGACACTCTCAGAAACTCTCTGACACTCTCTGACAATCTCTGACACTCTCTGTCACTCTCTGACACTCTCAGACACTCTCAGGAACTCTCTGACACTCTCTGAAACTCTCTGACACTCTCTGACACACTCTGTCACTCTCTGACCCTCTCTGACACACTCTGACACTCTCAGAAACTCTCTGACACTCTCTGACACTCTCTGTCACTCTCTGACACTCTCTGACACTGTCAGACACTCTCTGACACTCTCTGACACTCTCAGACAATCTCTGACACACTCTGACACTGTCTGACACTGTCTGACACTCTCTGCCGCTATATGACACTCTCTGACACTCTCACTCTCTGACACACTCTGTCACTCTCTGACACGCTCTGACACTCTCTGTCACTCTCTGACTTTCTCAGAAACCCTCTGACGCTCTCTGACACTCTCTGAAACTCTCTGACACTCTCTGAATCTCTCTGACACTCTCTGACAATCTCTGACACTCTCTGACACTCTCTGACACTCTCTGACACACTCTGTCACTCTCTGACACTCTCTGACACTCTCTGACACTCTCAGAAACTCTCTGGCACTCTCTGACACTCTCTGTCACTCTCTGACACTCTCAGACACTCTCAGACACTCTCTGACACACTCTGTCACTCTCTGACACTCTCTGACACTCTCTGACACTCTCAGAAACCCTCTGACGCTCTCTGACACACTATGACACGCTCTGACACTCCCAGAAACTCTCTGACACTCTCTGACACACTCAGACACTCTCTGTCACTCTCTGACAAATTCTGTCACTCTCTGACACTCTCTGACACACTCTGACACTCTCTGACACTCTCAGACACTCTCTGTCACTCTCTGACGTTCTCTGACACTCTCTGACAGTCTCAGAATCTCTCTGTCATTCTCTGACACACTCTGTCACACTCTGACACTCTCTGACACACTCTGACACTCTCTGAAACTCTCTGACACTCTCTGACACTCTCTGTCACGCTCTGACACTCTCTGACAGTCTCAGACACTCTCAGACACTCTCTGACACTCTCTGATAATCTCAGACACTCTGAGAAACTCTCTGACACTCTCTGAAACTCTCTGACACTCTCTGACACTCTCTGTCACGCTCTGACACTCTCTGACAGTCTCAGACACTCTCAGACACTCTCTGATAATCCCAGACACTCTGAGAAACTCTGAGAAACTCTCTGACACTCTCTGACACTCTCTGACACTCTCTGACACTCTCTGTCACTCTCTGACACTCTCTGACACTCTCAGACACTCTCTGACACACTCTGTCACTCTCTGACACGCTCTGACTCTCTCTGTCACCCTCTGACACTCTCAGAAACCCACTGACGCTCTCTGACACTCTCTGACACTCTCTGACACTCTCTGACACTCTCTGACACTGTCAGACACTCTCTGTCACTCTCTGACATTCTCTGAAACTCTCTGACACTCTCAGAATCTCTCTGTCATTCTCTGACACTCTCTGTCACTCTCTGACACTCTCTGACACTCTCAGAAACCCTCTGACGCTCTCTGACACTCTCTGACACTCTCTGACACCCTCAGACACTCTCTGTCACTCTCTGACACACTCTGTCACTCTCTGACACACTATGACACGCTCTGGCACTCCCAGAAACTCTCTGACACTCTCTGACACTCTCTGACACTCTCAGACACTCTCTGTCACTCTCTGACAAATTCTGTCACTCTCTGACACTCTCTGACACACTCTGACACTCTCCGAAACTCTCTGACACTCTCTGAAACTCTCTGTCACTCTCTGACACTCTAAGACACTCTCTGACACACTCTGTCACTCTCTGACACTCTCTGACACTCTCTGTCACTCTCTGACTCTCTCAGAAACCCTCTGACGCTCTCTGACACTCTCTGACACACTCTGACACTCTCTGACACACTCTGACACTCTCTGAAACTCTCTGACACTGTCTGACACTCTCTGTCACTCTCTGACACTCTCAATCTCTGACACACTCTGTCACTCTCTGACACGCTCTGACACTCTCTGTCACTCTCTGACTCTCTCAGAAACCCTCTGACGCTCTCTGACACTCTCTGACAGTGTCAGACGCTCTCTGTCACTCTCTGACACACTCTGTCACTCTCTGACCCACTCCGACACTCTCTCTCACTCTCTGACTCTCTCAGAAACTCTCTGACACTCTCTGACAATCTCTGACACTCTCTGTCACTCACTGAGACTCTCAGACACTCTCAAGAACTCTCTGACACTCTCTGAAACTCTCTGACACTCTCTGACACACTCTGTCACTCTCTGACACTCTCTGACACACTCTGACACTCTCAGAAACTCTGTGACACTCTCTGACAGTCTCTGTCACTCTCTGACACTCGCTGACACTCTCAGACACTCTCTGACACACTCTGTCACTCTCTGACACTCTCTTTCACTCTCTGACACTCTCAGACACTCTCTGACACTCTCTGATAATCTCAGACACTCTCTGTCACTCTCTGACGCATTCTGTCACTCTCTGACACTCTCTGACACACTCTGACACTCTCTGACACTCTCTGACAGTCTCAGACACTCTCAGACACTCTCTGACACTCTCTGATAATCTCAGACACTCTGAGAAACTCTCTGACACTCTCTGACAGTCTCAGACACTCTCTGTCACTCTCTGACACATTCTGTCACTCTCTGATACTCTCTGACACTCTCTGAAACTCTCTGACACTCTCTGACACTCTCTGCCACTCTCTGACACTCTCTGACACTCTCTGACACTCTCAGAAACTCTCTGTCACTCTCTGACGTATTCTGTCACTCTATGACACTCTCTGACACACTCTGACACTCTCTGACACTCTCTGACAGTCTCAGACACTCTCAGACACTCTCTGACACTCTCTGATAATCTCAGACACTCTGAGAAACTCTCTGACACTCTCTGACACTCTCAGACACACTCTGTCACTCTCTGACACATTCTGTCACTCTCTGATACTCTCTGACACTCTCTGAAACTCTCTGACACTCTCTGACACTCTATGCCACTCTCTGACACTCTCACTCTCTGACACACTCTGTCACTCTCTGACACACTCTGACACTCTCTGTCACTCTCTGACTCTCTCAGAATCTCTCTGACACTCTCAGACACTCTCTGACACTCTCTGACAATCTCTGACAATCTCTGACACTCTCTGACAATCTCTGACACTCTCTGAAACTCTCTGACACTCTCAGACACTCTCAGAAACTCTCTGACACTCTCTGACACTCTCTGACACACTCTGTCACTCTCTGACACACTCTGACACTCTCAGAAACTCTCTGACACTCTCTGTCACTCTCTGACACTCTCTGACACTCTCTGACACTCTCTGACACTCTCTGACAATCTCTGACACTCTCAGAATCCCACTGACGCTCTCTGACACTCTCTGACACTCTCTGACACTCTCAGACACTCTCTGTCACTCTCTGACACACTCTGTCACTCTCTGACACTCTATGACACGCTCTGACACTCCCACAAACTCTCTGACACTCTATGACACTCTCTGACACTCTCAGACACTCTCTGTCACTCTCTGACAAATTCTGTCACTCTCTGACACTCTCTGACACTCTCTGAAACTCTCTGTCACTCTCTGACACTCTCTGACACTCTAAGACACTCTCTGACACACTCTGTCACTCTCTGACACTCTCTGTCACTCTCTGTCACTCTCTGACATTCTCAGAAACCTTCTGACGCTCTCTGACACTCTCTGACACACTCCGTCACTCTCTGACACTCTCTGACACTCTCTGACACTCTCTGTCACTCTCTGACTTTCTCAGAAACCCTCTGACGCTCTCTGACACTCTCTGACACACTCTGACACTCTCTGACACACTCTGACACTCTCTGAAACTCTCTGACACTCTCTGTCACTCTCTGACACTCTCTGACACTCTCAATCTCTGACACACTCTGTCACTCTCCGACTCGCTCTGACACTCTCTGTCACTCTCTGACTCTCTCAGAAACCCTCTGACGCTCTCTGACACTCTCTGACACTGTCAGAAGCTCTCTGTCACTCTCTAACACACTCTGTCACTCTCTGACACACTCCGACACGCTCTGACACTCTCAGAAACTCTCTGACACTCTCTGACAATCTCTGACACTCTCTGTCACTCTCTGACACTCTCAGACACTCTCAGGAACTCTCTGACACTCTCTGAAACTCTCTGACACTCTCTGACACACTCTGTCACTCTCTGACCCTCTCTGACACACTCTGACACTCTCAGAAACTCTCTGACACTCTCTGACACTCTCTGTCACTCTCTGACACTCTCTGACGCTGTCAGACACTCTCTGACACTCTCTGACACTCTCAGACAATCTCTGACACACTCTGACACTCTCTGACACTGTCTGACACTCTCTGCCGCTCTCTGACACTCTCTGACACTCTCACTCTCTGACACACTCTGTCACTCTCTGACACGCTCTGACACTCTCTGTCACTCTCTGACTCTCTCAGAAACCCTCTGACGCTCTCTGACACTCTCTGAAACTCTCTGACACTCTCTGAATCTCTCTGACACTCTCTGACACTCTCTGACACTCTCTGACACTCTCTGACACTCTCTGACGCATTCTGTCACTCTCTGACACTCTCTGACACACTCTGACACTCTCTGACACTCTCTGACAGTCTCAGACACTCTCAGACACTCTCTGACACTCTCTGATAATCTCAGACACTCTGAGAAACTCTCTGACACTCTCTGACACTCTCAGACACTCTCTGTCACTCTCTGACACATTCTGTCACTCTCTGATACTCTCTGACACTCTCTGAAACTCTCTGACACTCTCTGACACTCTATGCCACTCTCTGACACTCTCACTCTCTGACACACTCTGACACTCTCAGAAACTCTGTGACACTCTCTGACAGTCTCTGTCACTCTCTGACACTCGCTGACACTCTCAGACACTCTCTGACACTCTCTGACAGTCTCAGACACTCTCAGACACTCTCTGACACTCTCTGATAATCTCAGACACTCTGAGAAACTCTCTGACACTCTCTGACAGTCTCAGACACTCTCTGTCACTCTCTGACACATTCTGTCACTCTCTGATACTCTCTGACACTCTCTGAAACTCTCTGACACTCTCAGACACTCTCTGACACTCTCTGATAATCTCAGACACTCTCTGTCACTCTCTGACGCATTCTGTCACTCTCTGACACTCTCTGACACACTCTGACACTCTCTGACACTCTCTGACAGTCTCAGACACTCTCAGACACTCTCTGACACTCTCTGATAATCTCAGACACTCTGAGAAACTCTCTGACACTCTCTGACAGTCTCAGACACTCTCTGTCACTCTCTGACACATTCTGTCACTCTATGATACTCTCTGACACTCTCTGAAACTCTCTGACACTCTCTGACACTCTCTGCCACTCTCTGACACTCTCTGACACTCTCTGACACTCTCAGACACTCTCTGTCACTCTCTGACGCATTCTGTCACTCTCTGACACTCTCTGACACACTCTGACACTCTCTGACACTCTCTGACAGTCTCTGTCACTCTCTGACACTCTCTGACACTCTCTGATAATCTCAGACACTCTGAGAAACTCTCTGACACTCTCTGACACTCTCAGACACTCTCTGTCACTCTCTGACACTTTCTGTCACTCTCTGATACTCTCTGACACTCTCTGAAACTCTCTGACACTCTCTGACACTCTCTGCCACTCTCTGACACTCTCACTCTCTGACACACTCTGTCACTCTCTGACACACTCTGACACTCTCTGTCACTCTCTGACTCTCTCAGAATCTCTCTGACACTCTCAGACACTCTCTGACACTCTCTGACAATCTCTGACAATCTCTGACACTCTCTGACAATCTCTGACACTCTCTGAAACTCTCTGACACTCTCAGACACTCTCAGAAACTCTCTGACACTCTCTGACACTCTCTGACACACTCTGTCACTCTCTGACACTCTCTGACACACTCTGACACTCTCAGAAACTCTCTGACACTCTCTGTCACTCTCTGACACTCTCTGACACTCTCTGACACTCTCTGACACTCTCTGACAATCTCTGACACTCTCAGAATCCCACTGACGCTCACTGACACTCTCTGACACTCTCTGACACTCTCAGACACTCTCTGTCACTCTCTGACACACTCTGTCACTCTCTGACACTCTATGACACGCTCTGACACTCCCACAAACTCTCTGACACTCTCTGACACTCTCTGACACTCTCAGACACTCTCTGTCACTCTCTGACAAATTCTGTCACTCTCTGACACTCTCTGACACTCTCTGAAACTCTCTGTCACTCTCTGACACTCTCTGACACTCTAAGACTCTCTCTGACACACTCTGTCACTCTCTGACACTCTCTGACACTCTCTGTCACTCTCTGACTTTCTCAGAAACCTTCTGACGCTCTCTGACACTCTCTGACACACTCTGTCACTCTCTGACACTCTCTGACACTCTCTGTCACTCTCTGACTTTCTCAGAAACCCTCTGACGCTCTCTGACACTCTCTGATACTCTCTGAAACTCTCTGACACTCTCTGACACTCTATGCCACTCTCTGACACTCTCACTCTCTGACACACTCTGTCACTCTCTGACACACTCTGACACTCTCTGTCACTCTCTGACTCTCTCAGAATCTCTCTGACACTCTCAGACACTCTCTGACACTCTCTGACAATCTCTGACAATCTCTGACACTCTCTGACAATCTCTGACACTCTCTGAAACTCTCTGACACTCTCAGACACTCTCAGAAACTCTCTGACACTCTCTGACACTCTCTGACACACTCTGTCACTCTCTGACACACTCTGACACTCTCAGAAACTCTCTGACACTCTCTGTCACTCTCTGACACTCTCTGACACTCTCTGACACTCTCTGACACTCTCTGACAATCTCTGACACTCTCAGAATCCCACTGACGCTCTCTGACACTCTCTGACACTCTCTGACACTCTCAGACACTCTCTGTCACTCTCTGACACACTCTGTCACTCTCTGACACTCTATGACACGCTCTGACACTCCCACAAACTCTCTGACACTCTCTGACACTCTCTGACACTCTCAGACACTCTCTGTCACTCTCTGACAAATTCTGTCACTCTCTGACACTCTCTGACACTCTCTGAAACTCTCTGTCACTCTCTGACACTCTCTGACACTCTAAGACACTCTCTGACACACTCTGTCACTCTCTGACACTCTCTGTCACTCTCTGTCACTCTCTGACATTCTCAGAAACCTTCTGACGCTCTCTGACACTCTCTGACACACTCCGTCACTCTCTGACACTCTCTGACACTCTCTGACACTCTCTGTCACTCTCTGACTTTCTCAGAAACCCTCTGACGCTCTCTGACACTCTCTGACACACTCTGACACTCTCTGACACACTCTGACACTCTCTGAAACTCTCTGACACTCTCTGTCACTCTCTGACACTCTCTGACACTCTCAATCTCTGACACACTCTGTCACTCTCCGACTCGCTCTGACACTCTCTGTCACTCTCTGACTCTCTCAGAAACCCTCTGACGCTCTCTGACACTCTCTGACACTGTCAGAAGCTCTCTGTCACTCTCTAACACACTCTGTCACTCTCTGACACACTCCGACACGCTCTGACACTCTCAGAAACTCTCTGACACTCTCTGACAATCTCTGACACTCTCTGTCACTCTCTGACACTCTCAGACACTCTCAGGAACTCTCTGACAATCTCTGAAACTCTCTGACACTCTCTGACACACTCTGTCACTCTCTGACCCTCTCTGACACACTCTGACACTCTCAGAAACTCTCTGACACTCTCTGACACTCTCTGTCACTCTCTGACACTCTCTGACGCTGTCAGACACTCTCTGACACTCTCTGACACTCTCAGACAATCTCTGACACACTCTGACACTCTCTGACACTGTCAGACACTCTCTGCCGCTCTCTGACACTCTCTGACACTCTCACTCTCTGACACACTCTGTCACTCTCTGACACGCTCTGACACTCTCTGTCACTCTCTGACTCTCTCAGAAACCCTCTGACGCTCTCTGACACTCTCTGAAACTCTCTGACACTCTCTGAATCTCTCTGACACTCTCTGACACTCTCTGACACTCTCTGACACTCTCTGACACTCTCTGACGCATTCTGTCACTCTCTGACACTCTCTGACACACTCTGACACTCTCTGACACTCTCTGACAGTCTCAGACACTCTCAGACACTCTCTGACACTCTCTGATAATCTCAGACACTCTGAGAAACTCTCTGACACTCTCTGACACTCTCAGACACTCTCTGTCACTCTCTGACACATTCTGCCACTCTCTGATACTCTCTGACACTCTCTGAAACTCTCTGACACTCTCTGACACTCTATGCCACTCTCTGACACTCTCACTCTCTGACACACTCTGACACTCTCAGAAACTCTGTGACACTCTCTGACAGTCTCTGTCACTCTCTGACACTCGCTGACACTCTCAGACACTCTCTGACACTCTCTGACAGTCTCAGACACTCTCAGACACTCTCTGACACTCTCTGATAATCTCAGACACTCTGAGAAACTCTCTGACACTCTCTGACAGTCTCAGACACTCTCTGTCACTCTCTGACACATTCTGTCACTCTCTGATACTCTCTGACACTCTCTGAAACTCTCTGACACTCTCAGACACTCTCTGACACTCTCTGATAATCTCAGACACTCTCTGTCACTCTCTGACGCATTCTGTCACTCTCTGACACTCTCTGACACACTCTGACACTCTCTGACACTCTCTGACAGTCTCAGACACTCTCAGACACTCTCTGACACTCTCTGATAATCTCAGACACTCTGAGAAACTCTCTGACACTCTCTGACAGTCTCAGACACTCTCTGTCACTCTCTGACACTTTCTGTCACTCTCTGATACTCTCTGACACTCTCTGAAACTCTCTGACACTCTCTGACACTCTCTGCCACTCTCTGACACTCTCTGACACTCTCTGACACTCTCTGTCACTCTCTGACGCATTCTGTCACTCTCTGACACTCTCTGACACACTCTGACACTCTCTGACACTCTCTGACAGTCTCTGTCACTCTCTGACACTCTCTGACACTCTCTGATAATCTCAGACACTCTGAGAAACTCTCTGACACTCTCTGACACTCTCAGACACTCTCTGTCACTCTCTGACACTTTCTGTCACTCTCTGATACTCTCTGACACTCTCTGAAACTCTCTGACACTCTCTGACACTCTCTGCCACTCTCTGACACTCTCACTCTCTGACACACTCTGTCACTCTCTGACACACTCTGACACTCTCTGTCACTCTCTGACTCTCTCAGAATCTCTCTGACACTCTCAGACACTCTCTGACACTCTCTGACAATCTCTGACAATCTCTGACACTCTCTGACAATCTCTGACACTCTCTGAAACTCTCTGACACTCTCAGACACTCTCAGAAACTCTCTGACACTCTCTGACACTCTCTGACACACTCTGTCACTCTCTGACACTCTCTGACACACTCTGACACTCTCAGAAACTCTCTGACACTCTCTGTCACTCTCTGACACTCTCTGACACTCTCTGACACTCTCTGACACTCTCTGACAATCTCTGACACTCTCAGAATCCCACTGACGCTCTCTGACACTCTCTGACACTCTCTGACACTCTCAGACACTCTCTGTCACTCTCTGACACACTCTGTCACTCTCTGACACTCTATGACACGCTCTGACACTCCCACAAACTCTCTGACACTCTCTGACACTCTCTGACACTCTCAGACACTCTCTGTCACTCTCTGACAAATTCTGTCACTCTCTGACACTCTCTGACACTCTCTGAAACTCTCTGTCACTCTCTGACACTCTCTGACACTCTAAGACTCTCTCTGACACACTCTGTCACTCTCTGACACTCTCTGACACTCTCTGTCACTCTCTGACTTTCTCAGAAACCTTCTGACGCTCTCTGACACTCTCTGACACACTCTGTCACTCTCTGACACTCTCTGACACGCTCTGTCACTCTCTGACTTTCTCAGAAACCCTCTGACGCTCTCTGACACTCTCTGACACACTCTGACACTCTCTGACACACTCTGACACTCTCTGAAACTCTCTGACACTCTCTGTCACTCTCTGACACTCTCTGACACTCTCAATCTCTGACACACTCTGTCACTCTCCGACACGCTCTGACACTCTCTGTCACTCTCTGACTCTCTCAGAAACCCTCTGACGCTCTCTGACACTCTCTGACACTGTCAGAAGCTCTCTGTCACTCTCTAACACACTCTGTCACTCTCTGACACACTCCGACACGCTCTGACACTCTCAGAAACTCTCTGACACTCTCTGACAATCTCTGACACTCTCTGTCACTCTCTGACACTCTCAGACACTCTCAGGAACTCTCTGACACTCTCTGAAACTCTCTGACACTCTCTGACACACTCTGTCACTCTCTGACCCTCTCTGACACACTCTGACACTCTCAGAAACTCTCTGACACTCTCTGACACTCTCTGTCACTCTCTGACACTCTCTGACGCTGTCAGACACTCTCTGACACTCTCTGAAACTCTCACTCTCTGACACACTCTGTCACTCTCTGACACGCTCTGACACTCTCTGTCACTCTCTGACTCTCTCAGAAACCCTCTGACGCTCTCTGACACTCTCTGAAACTCTCTGACACTCTCTGAATCTCTCTGACACTCTCTGACAATCTCTGACACTCTCTGACACTCTCTGACACTCTCTGACACTCTCTGACACACTCTGTCACTCTCTGACACTCTCTGACACTCTCTGACACTCTCAGAAACTCTCTGGCACTCTCTGACACTCTCTGTCACTCTCTGACACTCTCAGACACTCTCAGACACTCTCTGACACACTCTGTCACTCTCTGACACTCTCTGACACTCTCTGACTCTCTCAGAAACCCTCTGACGCTCTCTGACACTCTATGACACGCTCTGACACTCCCAGAAACTCTCTGACACTCTCAGACACTCTCTGTCACTCTCTGACAAATTCTGTCACTCTCTGACACTCTCTGACACTCTCAGACACTCTCTGTCACTCTCTGACACTCTCTGACACTCTCTGACACTCTCAGAATCTCTCTGTCATTCTCTGACACACTCTGTCACACTCTGACACTCTCTGACACACTCTGACACTCTCTGAAACTCTCTGACACTCTCTGACACTCTCTGTCACGCTCTGACACTCTCTGACAGTCTCAGACACTCTCAGACACTCTCTGACACTCTCTGATAATCTCAGACACTCTGAGAAACTCTCTGACACTCTCTGAAACTCTCTGACACTCTCTGACACTCTCTGTCACGCTCTGACACTCTCTGACAGTCTCAGACACTCTCATACACTCTCTGACACTCTCTGATAATCCCAGACACTCTGAGAAACTCTCTGACACTCTCTGACACTCTCTGACACTCTCTGTCACTCTCTGACACTCTCTGACACTCTCAGACACTCTCTGACACACTCTGTCACTCTCTGACACGCTCTGACTCTCTCTGTCACTCTCTGACACTCTCAGAAACCCACTGACGCTCTCTGACACTCTCTGACACTCTCTGACACTCTCTGACACTCTCAGACACTCTCTGTCACTCTCTGACTTTCTCAGAAACCCTCTGACGCTCTCTGACACTCTCTGACACACTCTGACACTCTCTGACACACTCTGACACTCTCTGAAACTCTCTGACACTCTCTGTCACTCTCTGACACTCTCTGACACTCTCAATCTCTGACACACTCTGTCACTCTCCGACACGCTCTGACACTCTCTGTCACTCTCTGACTCTCTCAGAAACCCTCTGACGCTCTCTGACACTCTCTGACACTGTCAGAAGCTCTCTGTCACTCTCTGACACACTCTGTCACTCTCTGACACGCTCCGACACGCTCTGACACTCTCAGAAACTCTCTGACACTCTCTGACAATCTCTGACACTCTCTGTCACTCTCTGACACTCTCAGACACTCTCAGGAACTCTCTGACACTCTCTGAAACTCTCTGACACTCTCTGACACACTCTGTCACTCTCTGACCCTCACTGACACACTCTGACACTCTCAGAAACTCTCTGACACTCTCTGACACTCTCTGTCACTCTCTGACACTCTCTGACGCTGTCAGACACTCTCTGACACTCTCTGACACTCTCAGACAATCTCTGACGCACTCTGACACTCTCTGAAACTGTCTGACACTCTCTGCCGCTCTCTGACACTCTCTGACACTCTCACTCTCTGACACACTCTGTCACTCTCTGACACGCTCTGACACTCTCTGTCACTCTCTGACTCTCTCAGAAACCCTCTGACGCTCTCTGAAACTCTCTGACACTCTCTGAATCTCTCTGACACTCTCTGACACTCTCTGACACTCTCTGACACTCTCTGACACTCTCAGAAACTCTCTGGCACTCTCTGACACTCTCTGTCACTCTCTGACACTCTCAGACACTCTCTGACACTCTCTGACACTCTCTGACACTCTCAGAAACCCTCTGACGCTCTCTGACACTCTATGACACGCTCTGACACTCCCAGAAACTCTCTGACACTCTCAGACACTCTCTGTCACTCTCTGACAAATTCTGTCACTCTCTGACACTCTCTGACACACTCTGACACTCTCTGACACTCTCAGACACTCTCTGTCACTCTCTGACATTCTCTGACACTCTCTGACACTCTCAGAATCTCTCTGTCATTCTCTGACACACTCTGTCACACTCTGACACTCTGTGACACACTCTGACACTCTCTGAAACTCTCTGACACTCTCTGACACTCTCTGTCTCGCTCTGACACTCTCTGACAGTCTCAGACACTCTCAGACACTCTCTGACACTCTCTGATAATCTCAGACACTCTGAGAAACTCTCTGACACTCTCTGAAACTCTCTGACACTCTCTGACACTCTCTGTCACGCTCTGACACTCTCTGACAGTCTCAGACACTCTCAGACACTCTCTGACACTCTCTGATAATCCCAGACACTCTGAGAAACTCTCTGACACTCTCTGACACTCTCTGACACTCTCTGTCACTCTCTGACACTCTCTGACACTCTCAGACACTCTCTGACACACTCTGTCACTCTCTGACACGCTCTGACTCTCTCTGTCACTCTCTGACACTCTCAGAAACCCACTGACGCTCTCTGACACTCTCTGACACTCTCAGACACTCTCTGTCACTCTCTGACATTCTCTGAAACTCTCTGACACTCTCAGAATCTCTCTGTCATTCTCTGACACTCTCTGTCACTCTCTGACACTCTCTGACACTCTCTGACACTCTCAGAAACCCTCTGACGCTCTCTGACACTCTCTGACACTCTCTGACACCCTCAGACACACTCTGTCACTCTCTGACCCTCTATGACACGCTCTGGCACTCCCAGAAAATCTCTGACACTCTCTGACACTCTCTGACACTCTCAGACACTCTCTGTCACTCTCTGACAAATTCTGTCACTCTCTGACACTCTCTGACACTCTCTGACACACTCTGACACTCTCTGAAACTCTCTGACACTCTCTGAAACTCTCTGTCACTCTCTGACACTCTCTGACACTCTAAGACACTCTCTGACACACTCTGTCACTCTCTGACACTCTCTGACACTCTCTGTCACTCTCTGACTCTCTCAGAAACCCTCTGACGCTCTCTGACACTCTCTGACACACTCTGACACTCTCTGACACTCTCTGACAGTCTCAGACACTCTCAGACACTCTCTGAGACTCTCTGAAACTCTCTGACACTCTCAGACACTCTCTGTCACTCTCTGACACTCTCTGACACACTCTGACACTCTCAGAAACTCTGTCACACTCTCTGACAGTCTCTGTCACTCTCTGACACTCGCTGACACCCTCAGACACTCTCTGACACACTCTGTCACTCTCTGACACTCTCTGTCACTCTCTGACACTCTCAGACACTCTCTGACACTCTCTGATAATCTCAGACACTCTCTGTCACTCTCTGACGCATTCTGTCACTCTCTGACACTCTCTGACACACTCTGACACTCTCTGACACTCTCTGACAGTCTCAGACACTCTCAGACACTCTCTGACACTCTCTGATAATCTCAGACACTCTGAGAAACTCTCTGGCACTCTCTGACAGTCTCAGACACTCTCTGTCACTCTCTGACACATTCTGTCACTCTCTGATACTCTCTGACACTCTCTGAAACTCTCTGACACTCTCTGACACTCTCTGCCACTCTCTGACACTCTCTGACACGCTCTGACACTCTCAGACACTCTCTGTCACTCTCTGACGCATTCTGTCACTCTCTGACACTCTCTGACACACTCTGACACTCTCTGACACTCTCTGACAGTCTCAGACACACTCAGACACTCTCTGACACTCTCTGATAATCTCAGACACTCTGAGAAACTCTCTGACACTCTCTGACACTCTCAGACACTCTCTGTCACTCTCTGACACATTCTGTCACTCTCTGATACTCTCTGACACTCTCTGAAACTCTCTGACACTCTCTGCCACTCTCTGACACTCTCACTCTCTGACACACTCTGTCACTCTCTGACACACTCTGACACTCTCTGTCACTCTCTGACTCTCTCAGAATCTCTCTGACACTCTCAGACACTCTCTGACACTCTCTGACAATCTCTGACAATCTCTGACACTCTCTGACAATCTCTGACACTCTCTGAAACTCTCTGACACTCTCAGAACACTCTCAGAAACTCTCTGACACTCTCTGACACTCTCTGACACACTCTGTCACTCTCTGACACACTCTGACACTCTCAGAAACTCTCTGACACTCTCTGTCACTCTCTGACACTCTCTGACACTCTCTGACACTCTCTGACAATCTCTGACACTCTCAGAATCCCACTGACGCTCTCTGACACTCTCTGACACTCTCTGACACTCTCAGACACTCTCTGTCACTCTCTGACACACTCTGTCACTCTCTGACACTCTATGACACGCTCTGACACTCCCACAAACTCTCTGACACTCTCTGACACTCTCTGACACTCTCAGACACTCTCTGTCACTCTCTGACAAATTCTGTCACTCTCTGACACTCTCTGACACTCTCTGAAACTCTCTGTCACTCTCTGACACTCTCTGACACTCTCTGTCACTCTCTGACTTTCTCAGAAACCTTCTGACGCTCTCTGACACTCTCTGACACACTCTGTCACTCTCTGACACTCTCTGACACTCTCTGACACTCTCTGTCACTCTCTGAGTTTCTCAGAAACCCTCTGACGCTCTCTGACACTCTCTGACACACTCTGACACTCTCTGACACACTCTGACACTCTCTGAAACTCTCTGACACTCTCTGTCACTCTCTGACACTCTCTGACACTCTCAATCTCTGACACACTCTGTCACTCTCCGACACGCTCTGACACTCTCTGTCACTCTCTGACTCTCTCAGAAACCCTCTGACGCTCTCTGACACTCTCTGACACTGTCAGAAGCTCTCTGTCACTCTCTAACACACTCTGTCACTCTCTGACACACTCCGACACGCTCTGACACTCTCAGAAACTCTCTGACACTCTCTGACAATCTCTGACACTCTCTGTCACTCTCTGACACACTCTGACACTCTCAGACAATCTCTGACACACTCTGACACTCTCTGACACTGTCTGACACTCTCTGCCGCTCTCTGACACTCTCTGACACTCTCACTCTCTGACACACTCTGTCACTCTCTGACTCTCTCAGAAACCCTCTGACGCTCTCTGACACTCTCTGGAACTCTCTGGCACTCTCTGAATCTCTCTGACACTCTCTGACAATCTCTGACACTCTCTGACACTCTCTGACACTCTCTGACACACTCTGTCACTCTCTGACACTCTCTGACACTCTCTGACACTCTCAGAAGCTCTCTGGCACTTTCTGACACTCTCTGTCACTCTCTGACACTCTCAGACACTCTCAGACACTCTCTGACACACTCTGTCGCTCTCTGACACTCTCTGACACTCTCTGACACTCTCAGAAACCCTCTGACGCTCTCTGACACTCTATGACACGCTCTGACACTCCCAGAAACTCTCTGACACTCTCAGACACTCTCTGTCACTCTCTGACAAATTCTGTCACTCTCTGACACTCTCTGACACACTCTGACACTCTCTGACACTCTCAGACACTCTCTGTCACTCTCTGACATTCTCTGACACTCTCTGACACTCTCAGAATCTCTCTGTCATTCTCTGACACACTCTGTCACACTCTGACACTCTCTGACACACTCTGACACTCTCTGAAACTCTCTGACACTCTCTGACACTCTCTGTCACGCTCTGACACTCTCTGACAGTCTCAGACACTCTCAGACACTCTCTGACACTCTCTGATAATCTCAGACACTCTGAGAAACTCTCTGACACTCTCTGAAACTCTCTGACGCTCTCTGACACTCTCTGTCACGCTCTGACACTCTCTGACAGTCTCAGACACTCTCAGACACTCTCTGACACTCTCTGATAATCCCAGACACTCTGAGAAACTCTCTGACACTCTCTGACACTCTCTGACACTCTCTGACACTCTCAGACACTCTCTGACACACTCTGTCACTCTCTGACACGCTCTGACTCTCTCTGTCACTCTCTGACACTCTCAGAAACCCACTGACGCTCTCTGACACTCTCTGACACTCTCTGACACTCTCAGACACTCTCTGTCACTCTCTGACTTTCTCAGAAACCCTCTGACGCTCTCTGACACTCTCTGACAAACTCTGACACTCTCTGACACACTCTGACACTCTCTGAAACTCTCTGACACTCTCTGTCACTCTCTGACACTCTCTGACACTCTCAATCTCTGACACACTCTGTCACTCTCCGACACTCTCAGACACTCTCTGACACACTCTGTCACTCTCTGACATGCTCTGACTCTCTCTGTCACTCTCTGACACTCTCAGAAACCCACTGACGCTCTCTGACACTCTCTGACACTCTCTGACACTCTCTGACACTCTCAGACACTCTCTGTCACTCTCTGACTTTCTCAGAAACCCTCTGACGCTCTCTGACACTCTCTGACACACTCTGACACTCTCTGACACACTCTGACACTCTCTGAAACTCTCTGACAGTCTCTGTCACTCTCTGACACTCTCTGACACTCTCAATCTCTGACACACTCTGACACTCTCCGACACGCTCTGACACTCTCTGTCACTCTCTGACTTTCTCAGAAACCCTCTGACGCTCTCTGACACTCTCTGACACTGTCAGAAGCTCTCTGTCACTCTCTGACACACTCTGTCACTCTCTGACACACTCCGACACGCTCTGACACTCTCAGAAACTCTCTGACACTCTCTGACAATCTCTGACACTCTCTGTCGCTCTCTGACACTCTCAGACACTCTCAGGAACTCTCTGACACTCTCTGAAACTCTCTGACACTCTCTGACACACTCTGTCACTCTCTGACCCTCTCTGACACACTCTGACACTCTCAGAAACTCTCTGACACTCTCTGACACTCTCTGTCACTCTCTGACACTCTCTGACGCTGTCAGACACTCTCTGACACTCTCAGACAATCTCTGACACACTCTGACACTCTCTGACACTGTCTGACACTCTCTGCCGCTCTCTGACACTCTCTGACACTCTCACTCTCTGACACACTCTGTCACTCTCTGACACGCTCTGACACTCTCTGTCACTCTCTGACTCTCTCAGAAACCCTCTGACGCTCTCTGACACTCTCTGAAACTCTCTGGCACTCTCTGAATCTCTCTGACACTCTCTGACAATCTCTGACACTCTCTGACACTCTCTGACACTCTCTGACACTCTCTGACACACTCTGTCACTCTCTGACACTCTCTGACACTCTCTGACACTCTCAGAAACTCTCTGGCACTCTCTGACACTCTCTGTCACTCTCTGACACTCTCAGACACTCTCAGACACTCTCTGACACACTCTGTCACTCTCTGACACTCTCTGACACTCTCTGACACTCTCAGAAACCGTCTGACGCTCTCTGACACTCTATGACACGCTCTGACACTCCCAGAAACTCTCTGACACTCTCAGACACTCTCTGTCACTCTCTGACAAATTCTGTCACTCTCTGACACTCTCTGACACACTCTGACACTCTCTGACACTCTCAGACACTCTCTGTCACTCTCTGACATTCTCTGACACTCTCTGACACTCTCAGAATCTCTCTGTCATTCTCTGACACACTCTGTCACACTCTGACACTCTCTGACACACTCTGACACTCTCTGAAACTCTCTGACACTCTCTGACACTCTCTGTCACGCTCTGACACTCTCTGACAGTCTCAGACACTCTCAGACACTCTCTGACACTCTCTGATAATCTCAGACACTCTGAGAAACTCTCTGACACTCTCTGAAACTCTCTGACACTCTCTGACACTCTCTGTCACGCTCTGACACTCTCTGACAGTCTCACACACTCTCAGACACTCTCTGACACTCTCTGATAATCCCACACACTCTGAGAAACTCTCTGACACTCTCTGACACTCTCTGACACTCTCTGTCACTCTCTGACACTCTCTGACACTCTCAGACACTCTCTGACACACTCTGTCACTCTCTGACACGCTCTGACTCTCTCTGTCACTCTCTGACACTCTCAGAAACCCACTGACGCTCTCTGACACTCTCTGACAATCTCTGACACTCTCAGACACTCTCTGTCACTCTCTGACATTCTCTGAAACTGTCTGACACTCTCAGAATCTCTCTGTCATTCTCTGACACTCTCTGTCACTCTCTGACACTCTCTGACACTCTCTGACACTCTCAGAAACCCTCTGACGCTCTCTGACACTCTCTGACACTCTCTGACACCCTCAGACACACTCTGTCACTCTCTGACCCTCTATGACACGCTCTGGCACTCCCAGAATATCTCTGACACTCTCTGACACTCTCAGACACTCTCTGTCACTCTCTGACAAATTCTGTCACTCTCTGACACTCTCTGACACTCTCTGACACACTCTGACACTCTCAGAAACTCTCTGGCACTCTCTGACACTCTCTGTCACTCTCTGACACTCTCAGACACTCTCAGACACTCTCTGACACACTCTGTCGCTCTCTGACACTCTCTGACACTCTCTGTCACTCTCTGACTCTCTCAGAAACCCTCTGACGCTCTCTGACACTCTCTGACACACTCTGACACTCTCTGACAGTCTCAGACACTCTCAGACACTCTCTGACACTCTCTGATAATCCCAGACACTCTGAGAAACTCTCTGACACTCTCTGACACTCTCTGACACTCTCTGACACTCTCAGACACTCTCTGACACACTCTGTCACTCTCTGACACGCTCTGACTCTCTCTGACACTCTCTGATAATCCCAGACACTCTGAGAAACTCTCTGACACTCTCTGACACTCTCAGACACTCTCTGTCACTCTCTGACACATTCTGTCACTCTCTGACAATCTCAGACACTCTCCGTCACTCTCTGACATTCTCTGAAACTCTGTGACACTCTCAGAATCTCTCTGTCATTCTCTGACACACTCTGTCACTCTCTGACACTCTCTGACACTCTCTGACACTCTCTGACACTCTCAGAAACTCTCTGGCACTTTCTGACACTCTCTGTCACTCTCTGACACTCTCAGACACTCTCAGACACTCTCTGACACACTCTGTCGCTCTCTGACACTCTCTGACACTCTCTGACACTCTCAGAAACCCTTTGACGCTCTCTGACACTCTATGACACGCTCTGACACTCCCAGAAACTCTCTGACACTCTCAGACACTCTCTGTCACTCTCTGACAAATTCTGTCACTCTCTGACACTCTCTGACACACTCTGACACTCTCTGACACTCTCAGACACTCTCTGTCACTCTCTGACATTCTCTGACACTCTCTGACACTCTCAGAATCTCTCTGTCATTCTCTGACACACTCTGTCACACTCTGACACTCTCTGACACACTCTGACACTCTCTGAAACTCTCTGACACTCTCTGACACTCTCTGTCACGCTCTGACACTCTCTGACAGTCTCAGACACTCTCAGACACTCTCTGACACTCTCTGATAATCTCAGACACTCTGAGAAACTCTCTGACACTCTCTGAAACTCTCTGACGCTCTCTGACACTCTCTGTCACGCTCTGACACTCTCTGACAGTCTCAGACACTCTCAGACACTCTCTGACACTCTCTGATAATCCCAGACACTCTGAGAAACTCTCTGACACTCTCTGACACTCTCTGACACTCTCTGACACTCTCAGACACTCTCTGACACACTCTGTCACTCTCTGACACGCTCTGACTCTCTCTGTCACTCTCTGACACTCTCAGAAACCCACTGACGCTCTCTGACACTCTCTGACACTCTCTGACACTCTCAGACACTCTCTGTCACTCTCTGACTTTCTCAGAAACCCTCTGACGCTCTCTGACACTCTCTGACAAACTCTGACACTCTCTGACACACTCTGACACTCTCTGAAACTCTCTGACACTCTCTGTCACTCTCTGACACTCTCTGACACTCTCAATCTCTGACACACTCTGTCACTCTCCGACACTCTCAGACACTCTCTGACACACTCTGTCACTCTCTGACACGCTCTGACTCTCTCTGTCACTCTCTGACACTCTCAGAAACCCACTGACGCTCTCTGACACTCTCTGACACTCTCTGACACTCTCTGACACTCTCAGACACTCTCTGTCACTCTCTGACTTTCTCAGAAACCCTCTGACGCTCTCTGACACTCTCTGACACACTCTGACACTCTCTGACACACTCTGACACTCTCTGAAACTCTCTGACAGTCTCTGTCACTCTCTGACACTCTCTGACACTCTCAATCTCTGACACACTCTGACACTCTCCGACACGCTCTGACACTCTCTGTCACTCTCTGACTTTCTCAGAAACCCTCTGACGCTCTCTGACACTCTCTGACACTGTCAGAAGCTCTCTGTCACTCTCTGACACACTCTGTCACTCTCTGACACACTCCGACACGCTCTGACACTCTCAGAAACTCTCTGACACTCTCTGACAATCTCTGACACTCTCTGTCGCTCTCTGACACTCTCAGACACTCTCAGGAACTCTCTGACACTCTCTGAAACTCTCTGACACTCTCTGACACACTCTGTCACTCTCTGACCCTCTCTGACACACTCTGACACTCTCAGAAACTCTCTGACACTCTCTGACACTCTCTGTCACTCTCTGACACTCTCTGACGCTGTCAGACACTCTCTGACACTCTCAGACAATCTCTGACACACTCTGACACTCTCTGACACTGTCTGACACTCTCTGCCGCTCTCTGACACTCTCTGACACTCTCACTCTCTGACACACTCTGTCACTCTCTGACACGCTCTGACACTCTCTGTCACTCTCTGACTCTCTCAGAAACCCTCTGACGCTCTCTGACACTCTCTGAAACTCTCTGGCACTCTCTGAATCTCTCTGACACTCTCTGACAATCTCTGACACTCTCTGACACTCTCTGACACTCTCTGACACTCTCTGACACACTCTGTCACTCTCTGACACTCTCTGACACTCTCTGACACTCTCAGAAACTCTCTGGCACTCTCTGACACTCTCTGTCACTCTCTGACACTCTCAGACACTCTCAGACACTCTCTGACACACTCTGTCACTCTCTGACACTCTCTGACACTCTCTGACACTCTCAGAAACCGTCTGACGCTCTCTGACACTCTATGACACGCTCTGACACTCCCAGAAACTCTCTGACACTCTCAGACACTCTCTGTCACTCTCTGACAAATTCTGTCACTCTCTGACACTCTCTGACACACTCTGACACTCTCTGACACTCTCAGACACTCTCTGTCACTCTCTGACATTCTCTGACACTCTCTGACACTCTCAGAATCTCTCTGTCATTCTCTGACACACTCTGTCACACTCTGACACTCTCTGACACACTCTGACACTCTCTGAAACTCTCTGACACTCTCTGACACTCTCTGTCACGCTCTGACACTCTCTGACAGTCTCAGACACTCTCAGACACTCTCTGACACTCTCTGATAATCTCAGACACTCTGAGAAACTCTCTGACACTCTCTGAAACTCTCTGACACTCTCTGACACTCTCTGTCACGCTCTGACACTCTCTGACAGTCTCACACACTCTCAGACACTCTCTGACACTCTCTGATAATCCCACACACTCTGAGAAACTCTCTGACACTCTCTGACACTCTCTGACACTCTCTGTCACTCTCTGACACTCTCTGACACTCTCAGACACTCTCTGACACACTCTGTCACTCTCTGACACGCTCTGACTCTCTCTGTCACTCTCTGACACTCTCAGAAACCCACTGACGCTCTCTGACACTCTCTGACAATCTCTGACACTCTCAGACACTCTCTGTCACTCTCTGACATTCTCTGAAACTGTCTGACACTCTCAGAATCTCTCTGTCATTCTCTGACACTCTCTGTCACTCTCTGACACTCTCTGACACTCTCTGACACTCTCAGAAACCCTCTGACGCTCTCTGACACTCTCTGACACTCTCTGACACCCTCAGACACACTCTGTCACTCTCTGACCCTCTATGACACGCTCTGGCACTCCCAGAATATCTCTGACACTCTCTGACACTCTCAGACACTCTCTGTCACTCTCTGACAAATTCTGTCACTCTCTGACACTCTCTGACACTCTCTGACACACTCTGACACTCTCAGAAACTCTCTGGCACTCTCTGACACTCTCTGTCACTCTCTGACACTCTCAGACACTCTCAGACACTCTCTGACACACTCTGTCGCTCTCTGACACTCTCTGACACTCTCTGTCACTCTCTGACTCTCTCAGAAACCCTCTGACGCTCTCTGACACTCTCTGACACACTCTGACACTCTCTGACAGTCTCAGACACTCTCAGACACTCTCTGACACTCTCTGATAATCCCAGACACTCTGAGAAACTCTCTGACACTCTCTGACACTCTCTGACACTCTCTGACACTCTCAGACACTCTCTGACACACTCTGTCACTCTCTGACACGCTCTGACTCTCTCTGACACTCTCTGATAATCCCAGACACTCTGAGAAACTCTCTGACACTCTCTGACACTCTCAGACACTCTCTGTCACTCTCTGACACATTCTGTCACTCTCTGACAATCTCAGACACTCTCTGTCACTCTCTGACATTCTCTGAAACTCTGTGACACTCTCAGAATCTCTCTGTCATTCTCTGACACTCTCTGTCACTCTCTGACAATCTCTGACACTCTCAGAAACCCTCTGACGCTCTCTGACACTCTCTGACACTCTCGGACACTCTCAGACACTCTCTGTCACTCTCTGACACACTCTGTCACTCTCTGACACTCTATGACACGCTCTGGCACTCCCAGAAACTCTCTGACACTCTCTGACACTCTCAGACACTCTCTGTCACTCTCTGACAAATTCTGTCACTCTCTGACACTCTCTGACACTCTCTGACACACTCTGACACTCTCTGAAACTCTCTGACACTCTCTGAAACTCTCTGTCACTCTCTGACACTCTCTGACACTCTAAGACACTCTCTGACACACTCTGTCACTCTCTGACACTCTCTGACACTCTCTGTCACTCTCTGACTCTCTCAGAAACCCTCTGACGCTCTCTGACACTCTCTGACACACTCTGACACTCTCTGACACACTCTGACACTCTCTGAAACTCTCTGACACTGTCTGACACTCTCTGTCACTCTCTGACACTCTCAATCTCTGACACACTCTGTCACTCTCTGACACGCTCTGACACTCTCTGTCACTCTCTGACTCTCTCAGAAACCCTCTGACTCTCTCTGACACTCTCTGACACTGTCAGACGCACTCTGTCACTCTCTGACACACTCTGTCACTCTCTGACACACTCCGACACGCTCTGACACTCTCAGAAACTCTCTGACACTCTCTGACAATCTCTGACACTCTCTGTCACTCTCTGACACTCTCAGACACTCTCAGGAACTCTCTGACACTCTCTGAAACTCTCTGACACTCTCTGACACTCTCTGTCACTCTCTGACACTCTCTGACACACTCTGACACTCTCAGAAACTCTGTGACACTCTCTGACAGTCTCTGTCACTCTCTGACACTCGCTGACACTCTCAGACACTCTCTGACACACTCTGTCACTCTCTGACACTCTCTGTCACTCTCTGACACTCTCAGACACTCTCTGACACTCTCTGATAATCTCAGACACTCTCTGTCACTCTCTGACGCATTCTGTCACTCTCTGACACTCTCTGACACACTCTGACACTCTCTGACACTCTCTGACAGTCTCAGACACTCTCAGACACTCTCTGACACTCTCTGATAATCTCAGACACTCTGAGAAACTCTCTGACACTCTCTGACAGTCTCAGACACTCTCTGTCACTCTCTGACACATTCTGTCACTCTCTGATACTCTCTGACACTCTCTGAAACTCTCTGACACTCTCTGACACTCTCTGCCACTCTCTGACACTCTCAGACACTCTCTGTCACTCTCTGACGCATTCTGTCACTCTCTGACACTCTCTGACACACTCTGACACTCTCTGACACTCTCTGACAGTCTCAGACACTCTCAGACACTCTCTGACACTCTCTGATAATCTCAGACACTCTGAGAAACTCTCTGACACTCTCTGACACTCTCAGACACTCTCTGTCACTCTCTGACACATTCTGTCACTCTCTGATACTCTCTGACACTCTCTGAAACTCTCTGACACTCTCTGACACTCTCGGCCACTCTCTGTCACTCTCTGACTCTCTCAGAATCTCTCTGACACTCTCAGACACTCTCTGACACTCTCTGACAATCTCTGACAATCTCTGACACTCTCTGACAATCTCTGACACTCTCTGAAACTCTCTGACACTCTCAGACACTCTCAGAAACTCTCTGACACTCTCTGACACTCTCTGACACTCTCGGACACACTCTGTCACTCTCTGACACTCTCTGACACACTCTGACACTCTCAGAAACTCTCTGACACTCTCTGACACTCTCTGTCACTCTCTGACACTCTCTGACACTCTCTGATACTCTCTGACAATCTCTGACACTCTCAGAATACCACTGACGCTCTCTGACACTCTCTGACACTCTCTGACACTCTCAGACACTCTCTGTCACTCTCTGACACACTCTGTCAATTTCTGACAATCTATGACACGCTCTGACACTCCCACAAACTCTCTGACACTCTCTGACACTCTCTGACACTCTCAGACACTCTCTGTCACTCTAAGACACTCTCTGACACACTCTGTCACTCTCTGACACTCTCTGACACTCTCTGTCACTCTCTGACTTTCTCAGAAACCCTCTGACGCTCTCTGACACTCTCTGACACACTCTGACACTCTCTGACACACTCTGACACTCCCTGAAACTCTCTGACACTCTCTGTCACTCTCTGACACTCTCTGACACTCTCAATCTCTGACACACTCTGTCACTCTCCGACACGCTCTGACACTCTCTGAAACTCTCTGTCACTCTCTGACACTCTCTGACACTCTAAGACACTCTCTGACACACTCTGTCACTCTCTGACACTCTCTGACACTCTCTGTCACTCTCTGACTTTCTCAGAAACCCTCTGACGCTCTCTGACACTCTCTGACACACTCTGTCACTCTCTGACACTCTCTGACACTCTCTGACACTCTCTGTCACTCTCTGACTTTCTCAGAAACCCTCTGACGCTCTCTGACACTCTCTGACACACTCTGACACTCTCTGACACACTCTGACACTCCCTGAAACTCTCTGACACTCTCTGTCACTCTCTGACACTCTCTGACACTCTCAATCTCTGACACACTCTGTCACTCTCCGACACGCTCTGACACTCTCTGTCACTCTCTGACACTCTCTGATAATCTGAGACACTCTGAGAAACTCTCTGACACTCTCTGACTGTCTCAGACACTCTCTGTCACTCTCTGACACATTCTGTCACTCTCTGACACTCTCTGACACTCTCTGAAACTCTCTGACACTCTCTGACACTCTCTGCCACTCTCTGACACTCTCTGACACTCTCAGACACTCTCTGTCACTCTCTGACGCATTCTGTCACTCTCTGACACTCTCTGACACACTCTGACACTCTCTGACACTCTCTGACAGTCTCAGACACTCTCAGACACTCTCTGACACTCTCTGATAATCTCAGACACTCTGAGAAACTCTCTGACACTCTCTGACACTCTCAGACACTCTCTGTCACTCTCTGACACATTCTGTCACTCTCTGATACTCTCTGACACTCTCTGAAACTCTCTGACACTCTCTGACACTCTCTGCCACTCTCTGTCACTCTCTGACTCTCTCAGAATCTCTCTGACACTCTCAGACACTCTCTGACACTCTCTGACAATCTCTGACAATCTCTGACACTCTCTGACAATCTCTGACACTCTCTGAAACTCTCTGACACTCTCAGACACTCTCAGAAACTCTCTGACACTCTCTGACACACTCTGTCACTCTCTGACACTCTCTGACACACTCTGACACTCTCAGAAACTCTCTGACACTCTCTGACACTCTCTGTCACTCTCTGACACTCTCTGACACTCTCTGATACTCTCTGACAATCTCTGACACTCTCAGAATCCCACTGACGCTCTCTGACACTCTCTGACACTCTCTGACACTCTCAGACACTCTCTGTCACTCTCTGACACACTCTGTCACTCTCTGACACTCTATGACACGCTCTGACACTCCCACAAACTCTCTGACACTCTCAGACACTCTCTGTCACTCTCTGACAAATTCTGTCACTCTCTGACACTCTCTGACACTCTCTGAAACTCTCTGTCACTCTCTGACAATCTCTGACACTCTCACTCTCTGACACACTCTGTCACTCTCTGACACGCTCTGACACTCTCTGTCACTCTCTGACTCTCTCAGAAACCCTCTGACGCTCTCTGACACTCTCTGAAACTCTCTGACACTCTCTGAATCTCTCTGACACTCTCTGACAATCTCTGACACTCTCTGACACTCTCTGACACTCTCTGACACACTCTGTCACTCTCTGACACTCTCTGACACTCTCAGAAACTCTCTGGCACACTCTGTCACTCTCTGACACGCCCTGACACTCTCTGTCACTCTCTGACTCTCTCAGAAACCCTCTGACGCTCTCTGACACTCTCTGACACTGTCAGACGCTCTCTGTCACTCTCTGACACACTCTGTCACTCTCTGACACACTCCGACACGCTCTGACACTCTCAGAAACTCTCTGACACTCTCTGACAATCTCTGACACTCTCTGTCACTCTCTGACACTCTCAGACACTCTCAGGAACTCTCTGACACTCTCTGAAACTCTCTGACACTCTCTGACACTCTCTGTCACTCTCTGACACTCTCTGACACACTCTGACACTCTCAGAAACTCTGTGACACTCTCTGACAGTCTCTGTCACTCTCTGACACTCGCTGACACTCTCAGACACTCTCTGACACACTCTGTCACTCTCTGACACTCTCTGTCACTCTCTGACACTCTCAGACACTCTCTGACACTCTCTGATAATCTCAGACACTCTCTGTCACTCTCTGACACATTCTGTCACTCTCTGATACTCTCTGACACTCTCTGAAACTCTCTGACACTCTCTGACACTCTCTGCCACTCTCTGACACTCTCTGACACTCTCAGACACTCTCTGTCACTCTCTGACGCATTCTGTCACTCTCTGACACTCTCTGACACACTCTGACACTCTCTGACACTCTCTGACAGTCTCAGACACTCTCAGACACTCTCTGACACTCTCTGATAATCTCAGACACTCTGAGAAACTCTCTGACACTCTCTGACACTCTCAGACACTCTCTGTCACTCTCTGACACATTCTGTCACTCTCTGATACTCTCTGACTCTCTCTGAAACTCTCTGACACTCTCTGACACTCTTTGCCACTCTCTGTCACTCTCTGACTCTCTCAGAATCTCTCTGACACTCTCAGACACTCTCTGACACTCTCTGACAATCTCTGACAATCTCTGACACTCTCTGACAATCTCTGACACTCTCTGAAACTCTCTGACACTCTCAGACACTCTCAGAAACTCTCTGACACTCTCTGACACTCTCTGACACTCTCTGGCACACTCTGTCACTCTCTGACACTCTCTGACACACTCTGACACTCTCAGAAACTCTCTGACACTCTCTGACACTCTCTGTCACTCTCTGACACTCTCTGATACTCTCTGACAATCTCTGACACTCTCAGAATCCCACTGACGCTCTCTGACACTCTCTGACACTCTCTGACACTCTCTGACACTCTCTGTCACTCTCTGACACACTCTGTCACTCTCTGACACTCTATGACACGCTCTGACACTCCCACAAACTCTCTGACACTCTCTGACACTCTCTGACACTCTCAGACACTCTCTGTCACTCTCTGACAAATTCTGTCACTCTCTGACACTCTCTGACACTCTCTGAAACTCTCTGTCACTCTCTGACACTCTCTGACACTCTAAGACACTCTCTGACACACTCTGTCACTCTCTGACACTCTCTGACACTCTCTGTCACTCTCTGACTTTCTCAGAAACCCTCTGACGCTCTCTGACACTCTCTGACACACTCTGTCACTCTCTGACACTCTCTGACACTCTCTGACACTCTCTGTCACTCTCTGACTTTCTCAGAAACCCTCTGACGCTCTCTGACACTCTCTGACACACTCTGACACTCTCTGACACACTCTGACACTCCCTGAAACTCTCTGACACTCTCTGTCACTCTCTGACACTCTCTGACACTCTCAATCTCTGACACACTCTGTCACTCTCCGACACGCTCTGACACTCTCTGTCACTCTCTGACTCTCTCAGAAACCCTCTGACGCTCTCTGACACTCTCTGACACTGTCAGAAGCTCTCTGTCACTCTCTGACACACTCTGTCACTCTCTGACACACTCCGACACGCTCTGACGCTCTCAGAAACTCTCTGACACTCTCTGACAATCTCTGACACTCTCTGTCACTCTCTGACACTCTCAGACACTCTCAGGAACTCTCTGACACTCTCTGAAACTCTCTGACACTCTCTAACACACTCTGTCACTCTCTGACACTCTCTGACGAACTCTGACACTCTCAGAAACTCTCTGACACTCTCTGACACTCTCTGTCACTCTCTGACACTCTCTGACGCTGTCAGACACTCTCTGACACTCTCTGACACTCTCAGACAATCTCTGACACACTCTGACACTCTCTGACACTGTCTGACACTCTCTGCCGCTCTCTGACAATCTCTGACACTCTCACTCTCTGACACACTCTGTCACTCTCTGACACGCTCTGACACTCTCTGTCACTCTCTGACTCTCTCAGAAACCCTCTGACGCTCTCTGACACTCTCTGAAACTCTCTGACACTCTCTGAATCTCTCTGACACTCTCTGACAATCTCTGACACTCTCTGACACTCTCTGACACTCTCTGACACACTCTGTCACTCTCTGACACTCTCTGACACTCTCTGACACTCTCAGAAACTCTCTGGCACTCTCTGACACTCTCTGTCACTCTCTGACACTCTCAGACACTCTCAGACACTCTCTGACACACTCTGTCACTCTCTGACAGTCTCTGACACTATCTGACACTCT
This sequence comes from Heterodontus francisci, assembly GCF_036365525.1. Classification (NCBI taxonomy): domain Eukaryota; kingdom Metazoa; phylum Chordata; class Chondrichthyes; order Heterodontiformes; family Heterodontidae; genus Heterodontus; species Heterodontus francisci. Next base: position 238,150,168 of record NC_090371.1, read on the forward strand.
CAGAAACCCTCTGACGCTCTCTGACACTCTATGACACGCTCTGACACTCCCAGAAACTCTCTGACACTCTCAGACACTCTCTGTCACTCTCTGACAAATTCTGTCACTCTCTGACACTCTCTGACACACTCTGACACTCTCTGACACTCTCAGACACTCTCTGTCACTCTCTGACATTGTCTGACACTCTCTGACACTCTCTGAAACTCTCTGACACTCTCTGTCATTCTCTGACACACTCTGTCACACTCTGACACTCTCTGACACACTCTGACACTCTCTGAAACTCTCTGACACTCTCTGACACTCTCTGTCACGCTCTGACACTCTCTGACAGTCTCAGACACTCTCAGACACTCTCTGACACTCTCTGATAATCTCAGACACTCTGAGAAACTCTCTGACACTCTCTGAAACTCTCTGACACTCTCTGACACTCTCTGTCACGCTCTGACACTCTCTGACAGTCTCAGACACTCTCAGACACTCTCTGACACTCTCTGATAATCCCAGACACTCTGAGAAACTCTCTGACACTCTCTGACACTCTCTGACACTCTCTGTCACTCTCTGACACTCTCTGACACTCTCAGACACTCTCTGACACACTCTGTCACTCTCTGAATCGCTCTGACTCTCTCTGTCACTCTCTGACACTCTCAGAAACCCACTGACGCTCTCTGACACTCTCTGACACTCTCTGACACTCTCTGACACTCTCTGTCACTCTCTGACATTCTCTGAAACTCTCTGACACTCTCAGAATCTCTCTGTCATTCTCTGACACTCTCTGTCACTCTCTGACACTCTCTGACACTCTCTGACACTCTCAGAAACCCTCTGACGCTCTCTGACACTCTCTGACACTCTCTGACACCCTCAGACACACTCTGTCACTCTCTGACCCTCTATGACACGCTCTGACACTCCCAGAAACTCTCTGACACTCTCTGACACTCTCAGACACTCTCTGTCACTCTCTGACAAATTCTGTCACTCTCTGACACTCTCTGACACTCTCTGACACACTCTGACACTCTCTGAAACTCTCTGACACTCTCTGAAACTCTCTGTCACTCTCTGACACTCTCTGACACTCTAAGACACTCTCTGACACACTCTGTCACTCTCTGACACTCTCTGACACTCTCTGTCACTCTCTGACTCTCTCAGAAACCCTCTGACGCTCTCTGACACTCTCTGACACACTCTGACACTCTCTGACACACTCTGACACTATCTGAAACTCTCTGACACTGTCTGACACTCTCTGTCACTCTCTGACACTCTCAATCTCTGACACACTCTGTCACTCTCTGACACGCTCTGACACTCTCTGTCACTCTCTGACTCTCTCAGAAACCCTCTGACGCTCTCTGACACTCTCTGACACTGTCAGACGCTCTCTGTCACTCTCTGACACACTCTGTCACTCTCTGACACACTCCGACACGCTCTGACACTCTCAGAAACTCTCTGACACTCTCTGACAATCTCTGACACTCTCTGTCACTCTCTGACACTCTCTGACACTCTCAGGAACTCTCTGACACTCTCTGAAACTCTCTGACACTCCCTGACACACTCTGTCACTCTCTGACACTCTCTGACACACTCTGACATCTCAGAAACTCTGTGACACTCTTTGACACTCTCTGTCACTCTCTGACACTCGCTGACACTCTCAGACACTCTCTGACACACTCTGTCACTCTCTGACACTCTCTGTCACTCTCTGACACTCTCAGACACTCTCTGACACTCTCTGATAATCTCAGACACTCTGAGAAACTCTCTGACACTCTCGGACACTCTCTGACACTCTCAGACACTCTCTGTCACTCTCTGACGCATTCTGTCACTCTCTGACACTCGCTGACACACTCTGACACTCTCTGACACTCTCTGACAGTCTCAGACACTCTCAGACACTCTCTGACACTCTCTGATAATCTCAGACACTCTGAGAAACTCTCTGACACTCTCTGACACTCTCAGACACTCTCTGTCACTCTCTGACACATTCTGTCACTCTCTGATACTCTCTGACACTCTCTGAAACTCTCTGACACTCTCTGACACTCTCTGCCACTCTCTGCCACTCTCTGACACTCTCTGTCACTCTCTGACTCTCTCAGAATCTCTCTGACACTCTCAGACACTCTCTGACACTCTCTGACAATCTCTGACAATCTCTGACACTCTCTGACAATCTCTGACACTCTCTGAAAATCTCTGACACTCTCAGATACTCTCAGAAACTCTCTGACACTCTCTGACACTCTCTCACTCTCTCTGACACACTCTGTCACTCTCTGACACTCTCTGACACACTCTGACACTCTCAGAAACTCTCTGACACTCTCTGTCACTCTCTGACACTCTCTGACGCTCTCAATCTCTGATACACTCTGTCACTCTCCGACACGCTCTGACACTCTCTGTCACTCTCTGACTCTCTCATAAACCCTCAGACGCTCTCTGACACTCTCTGACACTGTCAGAAGCTCTCTGTCACTCTCTGACACACTCTGTCACTCTCTGACACACTCCGACACGCTCTGGCACTCTCAGAAACTCTCTGACACTCTCTGACACTCTCAGGAACTCTCCGACACTCTCTGAAACTCTCTGACACTCTCTGACACACTCTGTCACTCTCTGACCCTCTCTGACACACTCTGACACTCTCAGAAACTCTCTGACACTCTCTGACACTCTCTGTCACTCTCTGACACTCTCTGACACTGTCAGACACTCTCTGACACTCTCTGACATTCTCAGACAATCTCTGACACACTCTGACACTCTCTGACACTGTCTGTCACTCTCTGATACTCTCTGACACTCTCTGAAACTCTCTGACACTCTCTGACACTCTCTGACACTCTCTGACACTCTCTGTCACTCTCTGACTCTCTCAGAATCTCTCTGACACTCTCAGACACTCTCTGACACTCTCTGACAATCTCTGACAATCTCTGACACTCTCTGACAATCTCTGACACTCTCTGAAACTCTCTGACACTCTCAGACACTCTCAGAAACTCTCTGACACTCTCTGACACTCTCTCACTCTCTCTGACACACTCTGTCACTCTCTGACACTCTCTGAAACACTCTGACACTCTCAGAAACTCTCTGACACTCTCTGACACCCTCTGTCCATCTCTGACACTCTCTGACACTCTCTGACACACTCTGTCACTCTCTGACACTCTCTGACAATCTCTGACACTCTCAGAATCCCACTGACGCTCTCTGACACTCTCTGACACTCTCTGACACTCTCAGACACTCTCTGTCACTCTCTGACACACTCTGTCACTCTCTGACACTCTATGACACGCTCTGACACTCCCACAAATTCTCTGACACTCTCTGACACTCTCTGACACTCTCAGACACTCTCTGTCACTCTCTGACAAATTCTGTCACTCTCTGACACTCTCTGACACTCTCTGAACCTCTCTGTCACTCTCTGACACTCTCTGACACTCTAAGACACTCTCTGACACACTCTGTCACTCTCTGACACGCTCTGACACTCTCTGTCACTCTCTGACTCTCTCAGAAACCCTCTGACGCTCTCTGACACTCTCTGACACACTCTGACACTCTCTGACACACTCTGACACTCTCTGAAACTCTCTGACACTCTCTGTCACTCTCTGACACTCTCTGACGCTCTCAATCTCTGACACACTCTGTCACTCTCCGACACGCTCTGTCACTCTCTGTCACTCACTGAATCTCTCAGAAACCCTCTGACGCTCTCTGACACTCTCTGACACTGTCAGAAGCTCTCTGTCACTCTCTGACACACTCTGTCACTCTCTGACACACTCCGACACGCTCTGACAATCTCAGAAACTCTCTGACACTCTCTGACACTCTCAGGAACTCTCCGACACTCTCTGAAACTCTCTGACACTCTCTGACACACTCAGTCACTCTCTGACTCTCTCTGACACACTCTGACACTCTCAGAAACTCTCTGACACTCTCTGACACTCTCTGTCACTCTCTGACACACTCTGACACTGTCAGACACTCTCTGACACTCTCTGACACTCTCAGACAATCTCTGACACACTCTGACACTCTCTGACACTGTCTGACACTCTCTGCCACTCTCTGACACTCTCTGACACTCTCACTCTCTGACACACTCTGTCACTCTCTGACACGCTCTGACACTCTCTGTCACTCTCTGACTCTCTCAGAAAACCTCTGACGCTCTCTGACACTCTCTGAAACTCTCTGACACTCCCAGAATCTCTCTGACACTCTCTGACAATCTCTGAGACTCTCTGACACTCTCTGACACTCTCTGACACTCTCAGAAACTCTCTGACACTCTCTGACACTCTCTGACACTCTCTGACACACTCTGTCACTCTCTGACACTCTCTGACACACTCTGACACTCTCAGAAACTCTCTGGCACTCTCTGACACTCTCTGTCACTCTCTGACACTCTCAGACACTCTCAGACACTCTCTGACACACTCTGTCACTCTCTGACACTCTCTGACACTCTCTGACACTCTCAGAAACCCTCTGATGCTCTCTGACACTCTATGACACGCTCTGACACTCCCAGAAACTCTCTGACACTCTCTGACACTCTCAGACACTCTCTGTCACTCTCTGACAAATTCTGTCACTCTCTGACACTCTCTGACACACTCTGAAACTCTCTGACACTCTCAGACTCTCTCTGTCACTCTCTGACATTCTCTGACACTCTCTGACACTCTCAGAATCTCTCTGTCATTCTCTGACACACTCTGTCACACTCTGACACTCTCTGACACACTCTGACACTCTCTGAAACTCTCTGACACTCTCTGACACTCTCTGTCACGCTCTGACACTCTCTGACAGTCTCAGACACTCTCAGACACTCTCTGACACTCTCTGATAATCTCATAAACTCTGAGAAACTCTCTGACACTCTCTGAAACTCTCTGACACTCTCTGACAGTCTCTGTCACGCTCTGACACTCTCTGACAGTCTCAGACACTCTCAGACACTCTCTGACACTCTCTGATAATCCCAGACACTCTGAGATACTCTCTGACACTCTCTGACACTCTCTGACACTCTCTGTCACTCTCTGACACTCTCTGACACTCTCAGACACTCTCTGACACACTCTGTCACTCTCTGACACGCTCTGACTCTCTCTGTCACTCTCTGACACTCTCAGAAACCCACTGACGCTCTCTGACACTCTCTGACACTCTCTGACACTCTCAGACACTCTCTGTCACTCTCTGACATTCTCTGAAACTCTCTGACACTCTCAGAATCTCTCTGTCATTCTCTGACACACTCTGTCACTCTCTGACACTCTCTGACACTCTCTGACACTCTCAGAAACCCTCTGACGCTCTCTGACACTCTCTGACACCCTCAGACACTCTCTGTCACTCTCTGATACACTCTGTCACTCTCTGACACTCTATGACACGCTCTGGCACTCCCAGAAACTCTCTGACACTCTCTGACAATCTCTGACACTCTCAGACACTCTCTGTCACTCTATGACAAATTCTGTCACTCTCTGACACTCTCTGACACACTCTGACACTCTCTGAAACTCTCTGACACTCTCTGACACTCTCTGACACTCGCAGACACTCTCTGACACACTGTGTCACTCTCTGACACTCTCTGACACTCTCTGTCACTCTCTGACTCTCTCAGAAACCCTCTGACGCTCTCTGACACTCTCTGACACTCTCAGTCACTCTCTGTCACACTCTGACACTCTCTGACACACTCTGACACACTCTGAAACTCTCTGGCACTCTCTGACACTCTCTGTCACTCTCTGACACTCTCTGACACTCTCAATCTCTGACACACGCTGTCACTCTCTGACACGCTCTGACCCTCTCTGTCACTCTCTGACACTCTCAGAAACCCTCAGAAACCCTCTGAAACTCTCTGAAACTCTCTGACACTCTCTGACACTCTCAGACACTCTCTGTCACTCTCTGACACACTCTGTCACTCTCTGACACACTGTGTCACTCTGACACTCTCTGTCACTCTCTGACTCTCTCAGATACCCTCTGATGCTCTCTGACACTCTCTGACACTCTCAGTCACTCTCTGTCACACTCTGACACTCTCTGACACACTCTGACACACTCTGAAACTCTCTGGCACTCTCTGACACTCTCTGTCACTCTCTGACACTCTCTGACACTCTCAATCTCTGACACACGCTGTCACTCTCTGACACGCTCTGACCCTCTCTGTCACTCTCTGACACTCTCAGTCACTCTCAGAAACCCTCTGAAGCTCTCTGAAACTCTCTGACACTCTTTGACACTCTCAGACACTCTCTGTCACTCTCTGACACACTCTGTCACTCTCTGACATTCTCTGAAACTCTCTGACACTCTCAGAATCTCTCTGTCATTCTCTGACACACTCTGTCACTCTCTGACACTCTCTGACACTCTCAGAAACACTCTGACGCTCTCTGACACTCTCTGACACTCTCTGACACTCTCAGACACTCTCTGTCACTCTCTGACACACTCTGTCACTCTCTGACACTCTATGACACGCTCTGGCACTCCCAGAAACTCTCTGACACTCTCTGACACTCTCTGACACTCTCAGACACTCTCTGTCACTCTCTGACTCTCTCAGAAACCCTCTGACGCTCTTTGACACTCTCTGACACTCTCAGTCACTCTCTGTCACACTCTGACACTCTCTGACACACTCTGACACACTCTGAAACTCTCTGACACTCTCTGACACTCTCTGTCACTCTCTGACACTCTCTGACACTCTCAATCTCTGACACACTCTGTCACTCTCTGACACGCTCTGACGCTCTCAGTCACTCTCTGACACTCTCAGACACTCTCAGAAATTCTCTGACACTCTCTGAAATTCTCTGACACTCTCAGACACTCTCTGACACTCTCAGACACTCTCTGACACACTGTGTCACTCTCTGACACTCTCTGACACTCTCTGTCACTCTCTGACTCTCTCAGAAACCCTCTGACACACTCTGACACGCTCTGACACGCTCTGTCACTCTCTGACACTCTCAGAAACCCTCTGACGCTCTCTGACACTCTCTGACACTCTCTGACACTCTCAGACACACTCTGTCACTCTCTGACATTCTCTGACACTCTCTGACACTCTCAGAATCTCTCTGTCACTCTCTGACACACTCTGTCACTCTCTGAAACTCTCAGAAACTCTCTGTCACTCTCTGACACACTCTGTCACACTCTGACACTCTCTGACACTCTCTGACACACTCTGACACTCTCTGTAACTCTCTGACACTCTCTGACACTCTCTGACACTCTCTGACGCGCTCTGGCACTCCCAGAAACTCTCTGACACTCTCTGACACTCTCTGTCACTCTCTGACAAATTCTGTCACTCTCTGACACTCTCTGACACACTCTGACACTCTCTGAAACTCTCTGACACTCTCTGAAACTCTCTGTCACTCTCTGACACTCTCTGACACTCTCAGAAACTCTCTGACACACTGTGTCACTCTCTGACACTCTCTGACACTCTCTGTCACTCTCTGACTCTCTCGGAAACCCTCTGACGCTCTCTGACACTCTCTGACACTCTCAGTCACTCTCTGTCACACTCTGACACTCTCTGACACACTCTGACACACTCTGAAACTCTCTGTCACTCTCTGTCACTCTCAATCTCTGACACTCTCTGTCACTCTCTGACACTCTCAGACACTCTCAGAAACTCTCTGACACTCTCTGAAACTCTCTGACACTCTCTAACACACTCTGTCACTCTCTGACACTCTCTGACACACTCTGACACTCTCAGAAACTCTCTGACACTCTCTGACACTCTCTGTCACTCTCTGACACTCTCTGACACTCTCAGACACTCTCTGACACACTCTGTCACTCTCTGACACGCTCTGACACGCTCTGTCACTCTCTGACACTCTCAGAAACCCTCTGACGCTCTCTGACACGCTCTGACACTCTCTGACACTCTCAGACACTCTCTGTCACTCTCTGACATTCTCTGACACTCTCTGACACTCTCTGACACTCTCAGAAACTCTCTAACACTTTCTGAAACTCTCTGACACACTCTGACACTCTCTGACTCTCTCAGAAACTCTCTATCACTCTCTGACACACTCTGACACTCTCTGAAAATCTCTGTCACTCTCTGACACACTCTGTCACACTCTGACACTCTCAGACACTCTCTGACACACTCTGACACTCTCTGAAACTCTCTGACACTCTCTGACACTCTCTGTCACGCTCTGACACTCTCTGACAGTCTCAGACACTCTCAGACACTCTCTGACACTCTCTGATAATCTCAGACACTCTGAGAAACTCTCTGAAACTCTCTGACACTCTCAGACAATCTCTGTCACTCTCTGACACATTCTGTCACTCTCTGATACTCTCTGACACACTCTGACACTCTCTGAAACTCTCTGACACTCTCTGACACTCTCTGCCACTCTCTGACACTCTCTGACACTCTCACTCTCTGACACACTCTGTCACTCTCTGACACACTCTGACACTCTCTGACACTCTCTGTCACTCTCTGACTCTCTCAGAATCTCTCTGACACTCTCAGAAACTCTCTGACACTCTCTGACAATCTCTGACAATCTCTGACACTCTCTGACAATCTCTGACACTCTCTGACACTCTCAGACACTCTCAGAAACTCTCTGACATTCTCTGACACTCTCTGACACTCTCTGACACACTCTGTCACTCTCTGACACTCTCTGACACACTCTGACACTCTCAGAAACTCTCTGATACTCTCTGACACTCTCTGTCACTCTCTGACACTCTCTGACACTCTCTGACACTCTCTGACACTCTCTGACACACTCTGTCACTCTCTGACAATCTCTGACACTCTCAGAATCCCTCTGACGCTCTCTGACACTCTCTGGCACTCTCTGACAATCTCAGACACTCTCTGTCACTCTCTGACACACTCTGTCACTCTCTGACACTCTATGACACGCTCTGACACTCCCACAAACTCTCTGACACTCTCTGACACTCACTGACAATCTCATACACTCTCTGTCACTCTCTGACAAATTCTGTCACTCTCTGACACTCTCTGACACACTCTGACACTCTCTGAAACTCTCTGAAACTCTCTGTCACTCTCTGACACTCTCTGACACACTCTGTCCCTCTCTGACACTCTCTGACACTCTCTGTCACTCTCTGACTCTCTCAGAAACCCTCTGACGCTCTCTGACACTCTCTGACACACTCTGACACTCTCTGACACACTCTGACACTCTCTGAAACTCTCTGACACTCTCTGTCACTCTCTGACACTCTCTGACACACTCAATCTCTGACACACTCTGTCACTCTCCGACACGCTCTGACACTCTCTGTCACTCTCTGACTCTCTCAGAAACCCTCTGACGCTCTCTGACACTCTCTGACACACTCCGACACGCTCTGACACTCTCAGAAACTCTCTGACACTCTCTGACAATCTCTGACACTCTCTGTCACTCTCTGACACTCTCAGACACTCTCAGGAACTCTCTAACACTTTCTGAAACTCTCTGACACACTCTGACAAACTCAGACACGCTCTGACACTCTCAGACCCTCTCTGAAAGTCTCTGACACACTCTGTCACTCTCTGACACTCTCAGAAACTCTCTATCACTCTCTGACACACTCTGTCACTCGCTGACACTCTCAGAAACTCTCTGTCACTCTCTGACACACTCTGTCACACTCTGACACTCTCTGACACTCTCTGACACACTCTGACACTCTCTGAAACTCTCTGACACTCTCTGACACTCTCTGTCACGCTCTGACACTCTCTGACAGTCTCAGACACTCTCAGACACTCTCTGACACTCTCTGAAAGTCTCTGACACACTCTGTCACTCTCTGACACTCTCAGAAACTCTCTATCACTCTCTGACACACTCTGTCACTCTCTGAAACTCGCAGAAACTCTCTGTCACTCTCTGACACACTCTGTCACACTCTGACACTCTCTGACACTCTCTGACACACTCTGACACTCTCTGAAACTCTCTGACACTCTCTGACACTCTCTGACACTCTCTGACACGCTCTGGCACTCTCTGTCACTCTCTGACAAATTCTGTCATTCTCTGACACTCTCTGACACACTCTGACACTCTCTGACACACTCTGACACTCTCTGAAACTCTCTGACACTCTCTGTCACTCTCTGACACTCTCTGACACTCTCAATCTCTGACACACTCTGTCACTCTCCGACACGCTCTGACACTCTCTGTCACTCTCTGACTCTCTCTGAAACCCTCTGACACTCTCTGACACTCTCTGACACTGTCAGAAGCTCTCTGTCACTCTCTGACACACTCTGTCACTCTCTGACACACTCCGATACGCTCTGACACTCTCAGAAACTCTCTGACACTCTCTGACAATCTCTGACACTCTCTGTCACTCTCTGACACTCTCAGACACTCTCAGGAACTCTCTAACACTTTCTGAAACTCTCTGACACACTCTGACAAACTCAGACACACTCTGACACTCTCAGACCCTCTCTGAAAGTCTCTGACACACTCTGTCACTCTCTGACACTCTCAGAAACTCTCTATCACTCTCTGACACACTCTGTCACTCTCTGACAATCTCCGACACTCTCAGAATCCCTCTGACGCTCTCTGACACTCTCTGGCACTCTCTGACACTCTCAGACACTCTCTGTCACTCTCTGACACACTCTGTCACTCTCTGGCACTCTATGACACGCTCTGACACTCCCACAAACTCTCTGACACTCTCTGACAATCACTGACAGTCTCAGACACTCTCTGTCACTCTCTGACAAATTCTGTCACTCTCTGACACTCTCTGACACACTCTGACACTCTCTGAAACTCTCTGAAACTCTCTGTCACTCTCTGACACTCTCTGACACTCTAAGACACTCTCTGACACACTCTGTCCCTCTCTGACAGTCTCTGACACTCTCTGTCACTCTCTGACTCTCTCAGAAACCCTCTGACGCTCTCTGACACTCTCTGACACACTCTGACACTCTCTGACACACTCTGACACTCTCTGAAACTCTCTGACACTCTCTGTCACTCGCTGACACTCTCTGACACTCTCAATCTCTGACACACTCTGTCACTCTCCGACACGCTCTGACACTCTCTGTCACTCTCTGACTCTCTCAGAAACCCTCTGACGCTCTCTGACACTCTCTGACACTGTCAGAAGCTCTCTGTCACTCTCTGACACACTCTGTCACTCTCTGACACACTCCGACACGCTCTGACACTCTCAGAAACTCTCTGACACTCTCTGACAATCTCTGACACTCTCTGTCACTCTCTGACACTCTCAGGCACTCTCAGGAACTCTCTGACACTCTCTGAAACTCTCTGACACTCTCTGACACACTCTGTCACTCTCTGACCCTCTCTGACACACTCTGACACTCTCAGAAACTCTCTGACACTCTCTGACACTCTCTGACACTCTCAGACACTCTCTGACACTCTGACACTCTCAGACAATCTCTGACACACTCTGACACTCTCTGACACTGTCTGACACTCTCTGCCACTCTCTGACACTCTCTGACACTCTCACTCTCTGACACACTCTGTCACTCTCTGACACGCTCTGACACTCTCTGTCACTCTCTGACTCTCTCAGAAACCCTCTGACGCTCTCTGACACTCTCTGAAACTCTCTGACACTCTCAGAATCTCTCTGACACTCTCTGACAATCTCTGACACTCTCTGACACTCTCTGTCACTCTCTGACATTCTCTGAAACTCTCTGACACTCTCAGAATCTCTCTGTCATTCTCTGACACACTCTGTCACTCTCTGACACTCTCTGAAACTCTCTGACACTCTCAGAAACCCTCTGACGCTCTCTGACACTCTCTGACACTCTCTGACACTCTCAGACACTCTCTGTCACTCTCTGACACACTCTGTCACTCTCTGACACTCTATGACACGCTCTGGCACTCCCAGAAACTCTCTGACACTCTCTGACAATCTCTGACACTCTCAGACACTCTCTGTCACTCTCTGACAAATTCTGTCACTCTCTGACACTCTCTGACACACTCTGACACTCTCTGAAACTCTCTGACACTCTCTGAAACTCTCTGTCACTCTCTGACACTCTCAGACACTCTCTGACACACTGTGTCACTCTCTGACACTCTCTGTCACTCTCTGACTCTCTCAGAAACCCTCTGACGCTCTCTGACACTCTCTGACACTCTCAGTCACTCTCTGTCACACTCTGACACTCTCTGACACACTCTGACACACTCTGAAACTCTCTGACACTATCTGACACTCTCTGTCACTCTCAGACACTTTCTGACACTCTCAATCTCTGACACACTCTGTCACTCTCTGACACGCTCTGACACTCTCTGTCACTCTCTGACACTCTCAGACACTCTCAGAAACTCTCTGACACTCTCTGAAACTCTCTGACACTCTCTAACACACTCTGTCACTCTCTGACACTCTCTGACACACTCTGACACTCTCAGAACCTCTCTGACACTCTCTGACACTCTCTGTCACTCTCTGACAATCGCTGACACTCTCAGACACTCTCTGACACACTCTGTCACTCTCTGACACGCTCTGACACGCTCTGTCACTCTCTGACACTCTCAGAAACCCTCTGATGCTCTCTGACACTCTCTGACACTCTCTGACACTCTCAGACACTCTCTGTCACTCTCTGACATTCTCTGACACTCTCTGACACTCTCAGAAACTCTCTAACACTTTCTGAAACTCTCTGACACACTCTGTCACTCTCTGACACTCTCAGAAACTCTCTATCACTCTCTGACACACTCTGTCACTCTCTGACACTCTCAGAAAATCTCTGTCACTCTCTGACACACTCTGTCACACTCTGACACTCTCTGACACTCTGACACACTCTGACACTCTCTGAAACTCTCTGACACTCTCTGACACTCTCTGTCACGCTCTGACACTCTCTGACAGTCTCAGACACTCTCAGACACTCTCTGACACTCTCTGATAATCTCAGACACTCTGAGAAACTCTCTGAAACTCTCTGACACTCTCAGACACTCTCTGTCACTCTCTGACACATTCTGTCACTCTCTGATACTCTCTGACACACTCTGACACTCACTGAAACTCTCTGACACTCTCTAACACTCTCTGCCACTCTCTGACACTCTCAGACACTCTCACTCTCTGACACACTCTGTCACTCTCTGACACACTCTGACACTCTCTGTCACTCTCTGACTCTCTCAGAATCTCTCTGACACTCTCAGAAACTCTCTGACACTCTCTGACAATCTCTAACAATCTCTGACACTCTCTGACAATCTCTGACACTCTCTGACACTCTCTGACACTCTCAGAAACTCTCAGAAACTCTCTGACACTCTCTGACACTCTCTGACACACTCTGTCACTCTCTGACACTCTCTGACACTCTCTGACACACTCTGTCACTCTCTGACACTCTCTGACACACTCTGACACTCTCTGAAAATCTCTGTCACTCTCTGACACACTCTGTCACACTCTGACACTCTCAGACACTCTCTGACACACTCTGACACTCTCTGAAACTCTCTGACACTCTCGGACACTCTCTGTCACGCTCTGACACTCTCTGACAGTCTCAGACACTCTCAGACACTCTCTGACACTCTCTGATAATCTCAGACACTCTGAGAAACTCTCTGAAACTCTCTGACACTCTCAGACAATCTCTGTCACTCTCTGACACATTCTGTCACTCTCTGATACTCTCTGACACACTCTGACACTCTCTGAAACTCTCTGACACTCTCTGACACTCTCTGCCACTCTCTGACACTCTCTGACACTCTCACTCTCTGACACACTCTGTCACTCTCTGACACACTCTGACACTCTCTGACACTCTCTGTCACTCTCTGACTCTCTCAGAATCTCTCTGACACTCTCAGAAACTCTCTGACACTCTCTGACAATCTCTGACAATCTCTGACACTCTCTGACAATCTCTGACACTCTCTGACACTCTCAGACACTCTCAGAAACTCTCTGACATTCTCTGACACTCTCTGACACTCTCTGACACACTCTGTCACTCTCTGACACTCTCTGACACACTCTGACACTCTCAGAAACTCTCTGATACTCTCTGACACTCTCTGTCACTCTCTGACACTCTCTGACACTCTCTGACACTCTCAGAATCCCTCTGACGCTCTCTGACACTCTCTGGCACTCTCTGACAATCTCAGACACTCTCTGTCACTCTCTGACACACTCTGTCACTCTCTGACACTCTATGACACGCTCTGACACTCCCACAAACTCTCTGACACTCTCTGACACTCACTGACAATCTCATACACTCTCTGTCACTCTCTGACAAATTCTGTCACTCTCTGACACTCTCTGACACACTCTGACACTCTCTGAAACTCTCTGAAACTCTCTGTCACTCTCTGACACTCTCTGACACACTCTGTCCCTCTCTGACACTCTCTGACACTCTCTGTCACTCTCTGACTCTCTCAGAAACCCTCTGACGCTCTCTGACACTCTCTGACACACTCTGACACTCTCTGACACACTCTGACACTCTCTGAAACTCTCTGACACTCTCTGTCACTCTCTGACACTCTCTGACACTCTCAATCTCTGACACACTCTGTCACTCTCCGACACGCTCTGACACTCTCTGTCACTCTCTGACTCTCTCAGAAACCCTCTGACGCTCTCTGACACTCTCTGACACACTCCGACACGCTCTGACACTCTCAGAAACTCTCTGACACTCTCTGACAATCTCTGACACTCTCTGTCACTCTCTGACACTCTCAGACACTCTCAGGAACTCTCTAACACTTTCTGAAACTCTCTGACACACTCTGACAAACTCAGACACGCTCTGACACTCTCAGACCCTCTCTGAAAGTCTCTGACACACTCTGTCACTCTCTGACACTCTCAGAAACTCTCTATCACTCTCTGACACACTCTGTCACTCGCTGACACTCTCAGAAACTCTCTGTCACTCTCTGACACACTCTGTCACACTCTGACACTCTCTGACACTCTCTGACACACTCTGACACTCTCTGAAACTCTCTGACACTCTCTGACACTCTCTGTCACGCTCTGACACTCTCTGACAGTCTCAGACACTCTCAGACACTCTCTGACACTCTCTGAAAGTCTCTGACACACTCTGTCACTCCCTGACACTCTCAGAAACTCTCTATCACTCTCTGACACACTCTGTCACTCTCTGAAACTCGCAGAAACTCTCTGTCACTCTCTGACACACTCTGTCACACTCTGACACTCTCTGACACTCTCTGACACACTCTGACACTCTCTGAAACTCTCTGACACTCTCTGACACTCTCTGACACTCTCTGACACGCTCTGGCACTCCCAGAAACTCTCTGACACTCTCTGACACTCTCTGACACTCTCTGTCACTCTCAGACACTCTCTGTCACTCTCTGACAAATTCTGTCATTCTCTGACACTCTCTGACACACTCTGACACTCTCTGACACACTCTGACACTCTCTGAAACTCTCTGACACTCTCTGTCACTCTCTGACACTCTCTGACACTCTCAATCTCTGACACACTCTGTCACTCTCCGACACGCTCTGACACTCTCTGTCACTCTCTGACTCTCTCTGAAACCCTCTGACACTCTCTGACACTCTCTGACACTGTCAGAAGCTCTCTGTCACTCTCTGACACACTCTGTCACTCTCTGACACACTCCGACACGCTCTGACACTCTCAGAAACTCTCTGACACTCTCTGACAATCTCTGACACTCTCTGTCACTCTCTGACACTCTCAGACACTCTCAGGAACTCTCTAACACTTTCTGAAACTCTCTGACACACTCTGACAAACTCAGACACACTCTGACACTCTCAGACCCTCTCTGAAAGTCTCTGACACACTCTGTCACTCTCTGACACTCTCAGAAACTCTCTATCACTCTCTGACACACTCTGTCACTCTCTGACAATCTCTGACACTCTCAGAATCCCTCTGACGCTCTCTGACACTCTCTGGCACTCTCTGACACTCTCAGACACTCTCTGTCACTCTCTGACACACTCTGTCACTCTCTGGCACTCTATGGCACGCTCTGACACTCCCACAAACTCTCTGACACTCTCTGACACTCACTGACAGTCTCAGACACTCTCTGTCACTCTCTGACAAATTCTGTCACTCTCTGACACTCTCTGACACACTCTGACACTCTCTGAAACTCTCTGAAACTCTCTGTCACTCTCTGACACTCTCTGACACTCTAAGACACTCTCTGACACACTCTGTCCCTCTCTGACAGTCTCTGACACTCTCTGTCACTCTCTGACTCTCTCAGAAACCCTCTGACGCTCTCTGACACTCTCTGACACACTCTGACACTCTCTGACACACTCTGACACTCTCTGAAACTCTCTGACACTCTCTGTCACTCGCTGACACTCTCTGACACTCTCAATCTCTGACACACTCTGTCACTCTCCGACACGCTCTGACACTCTCTGTCACTCTCTGACTCTCTCAGAAACCCTCTGACGCTCTCTGACACTCTCTGACACTGTCAGAAGCTCTCTGTCACTCTCTGACACACTCTGTCACTCTCTGACACACTCCGACACGCTCTGACACTCTCAGAAACTCTCTGACACTCTCTGACAATCTCTGACACTCTCTGTCACTCTCTGACACTCTCAGACACTCTCAGGAACTCTCTGACACTCTCTGAAACTCTCTGACACTCTCTGACACACTCTGTCACTCTCTGACCCTCTCTGACACACTCTGACACTCTCAGAAACTCTCTGACACTCTCTGACACTCTCAGACACTCTCTGACACTCTGACACTCTCAGACAATCTCTGACACTCTCTGACACTCTCTGACACTGTCTGACACTCTCTGCCACTCTCTGACACTCTCTGACACTCTCACTCTCTGACACACTCTGTCACTCTCTGACACGCTCTGACACTCTCTGTCACTCTCTGACTCTCTCAGAAACCCTCTGACGCTCTCTGACACTCTCTGAAACTCTCTGACACTCTCAGAATCTCTCTGACACTCTCTGACAATCTCTGACACTCTCTGACACTCTCTGTCACTCTCTGACATTCTCTGAAACTCTCTGACACTCTCAGAATCTCTCTGTCATTCTCTGACACACTCTGTCACTCTCTGACACTCTCTGAAACTCTCTGACACTCTCAGAAACCCTCTGACGCTCTCTGACACTCTCTGACACTCTCTGACACTCTCAGACACTCTCTGTCACTCTCTGACACACTCTGTCACTCTCTGACACTCTATGACACGCTCTGGCACTCCCAGAAACTCTCTGACACTCTCTGACAATCTCTGACACTCTCAGACACTCTCTGTCACTCTCTGACAAATTCTGTCACTCTCTGACACTCTCTGACACACTCTGACACACTGTGTCACTCTCTGACACTCTCTGTCACTCTCTGACTCTCTCAGAAACCCTCTGACGCTCTCTGACACTCTCTGACACTCTCAGTCACTCTCTGTCACACTCTGACACTCTCTGACACACTCTGACACACTCTGAAACTCTCTGACACTCTCTGACACTCTCTGTCACTCTCAGACACTCTCTGACACTCTCAATCTCTGACACACTCTGTCACTCTCTGACACGCTCTGACACTCTCTGTCACTCTCTGACACTCTCAGACACTCTCAGAAACTCTCTGACACTCTCTGAAACTCTCTGACACTCTCTAACACACTCTGTCACTCTCTGACACTCTCTGACACACTCTGACACTCTCAGAACCTCTCTGACACTCTCTGACACTCTCTGTCACTCTCTGACAATCGCTGACACTCTCAGACACTCTCTGACACACTCTGTCACTCTCTGACACGCTCTGACACGCTCTGTCACTCTCTGACACTCTCAGAAACCCTCTGACGCTCTCTGACACTCTCTGACACTCTCTGACACTCTCAGACACTCTCTGTCACTCTCTGACATTCTCTGACACTCTCTGACACTCTCAGAAACTCTCTAACACTTTCTGAAACTCTCTGACACACTCTGTCACTCTCTGACACTCTCAGAAACTCTCTATCACTCTCTGACACACTCTGTCACTCTCTGACACTCTCAGAAAATCTCTGTCACTCTCTGACACACTCTGTCACACTCTGACACTCTCTGACACTCTCTGACACACTCTGACACTCTCTGAAACTCTCTGACACTCTCTGACACTCTCTGTCACGCTCTGACACTCTCTGACAGTCTCAGACACTCTCAGACACTCTCTGACACTCTCTGATAATCTCAGACACTCTGAGAAACTCTCTGAAACTCTCTGACACTCTCAGACACTCTCTGTCACTCTCTGACACATTCTGTCACTCTCTGATACTCTCTGACACACTCTGACACTCACTGAAACTCTCTGACACTCTCTAACACTCTCTGCCACTCTCTGACACTCTCAGACACTCTCACTCTCTGACACACTCTGTCACTCTCTGACACACTCTGACACTCTCTGTCACTCTCTGACTCTCTCAGAATCTCTCTGACACTCTCAGAAACTCTCTGACACTCTCTGACAATCTCTAACAATCTCTGACACTCTCTGACAATCTCTGACACTCTCTGACACTCTCTGACACTCTCAGAAACTCTCAGAAACTCTCTGACACTCTCTGACACTCTCTGACACACTCTGTCACTCTCTGACACTCTCTGACACTCTCTGACACACTCTGTCACTCTCTGACACTCTCTGACACACTCTGACACTCTCCGAAACTCTCTGACACTCTCTGACACTCTCTGACACTCTCTGACACTCTCTGACACACTCTGTCACACTCTGACACTCTCTGACTATCTCTGACACTCTCAGAATCCCTCTGACGCTCTCTGACCCTCTCTGACACTCTCTGACACTCTCAGACACTCTCTGTCACTCTCTGACACACTCTGTCAATCTCTGACACTCTATGACACGTTCTGACACTCCCACAAACTCTCTGACACTCTCTGACACTCACTGACAATCTCAGACACTCTCTGTCACTCTCTGACAAATTATGTCACTCTCTGACACTCTCTGACACACTCTGACACTCTCTGAAACTCTCTGACACTCTCTGAAACTCTCTGTCACTCTCTGACACTCTCTGACACTCTAAGACACTCTCTGACACACTCTGTCCCTCTCTGACACTCTCTGAAACTCTCTGTCACTCTCTGACACTCTCTGTCACTCTCTGACACACTCTGACACTCTCTGAAACTCTGACACTCTCTGACTCTCTCTGTCACTCTCTGACACACTCTGTCCCTCTCTGACACTCTCTGACACGCTCTGTCACTCTCAGACTCTCTCAGAAACCCTCTGACGCTCTCTGACACTCTCTGACACACTCTGACACTCTCTGTCACTCTCTGACACTCTCTGACACTCTCAATCTCTGACACACTCTGTCACTCTCCGACACGCTCTGACACTCTCTGTCACTCTCTGACTCTCTCAGAAACCCTCTGACGCTCTCTGACACTCTCTGACACTGTCAGAAGCTCTCTGTCAATCTCTGACACACACTGTCACTCTCTGACACACTCCGACACGCTCTGACACTCTCAGAAACTCTCTGACACTCTCTGACAATCTCTGACACTCTCTGACACTCTCAGAAACTCTCAGAAACTCTCTGACACTCTCTGACACTCTCTGACACACTCTGTCACTCTCTGACACTCTCTGACACACTCAGACACTCTCAGAAACTCTCTGACACTCTCTGTCACTCTCTGACACTCTCTGACTCTCTCTGACACTCTCTGACACACTCTGTCACACTCTGACACTCTCTGACAATCTCTGACACTCTCAGAATCCCTCTGACGCTCTCTGACCCTCTCTGACACTCTCAGACACTCTCTGTCACTCTCTGACACACTCTGTCACTCTCTGACACTCTATGACACGCTCTGACACTCCCACAAACTCTCTGACACTCTCTGACACTCACTGACAATCTCAGACACTCTCTGTCACTCTCTGACAAATTCTGTCACTCTCTGACACTCTCTGACACACTCTGACACTCTCTGAAACTCTCTGACACTCTCTGAAACTCTCTGTCACTCTCTGATACTCTCTGACACTCTAAGACACTCTCTGACACACTCTGTCCCTCTCTGACACTCTCTGACACTCTCTGTCACTCTCTGACTCTCTCAGAAACCCTCTGACGCTCTCTGACACTCTCTGACACACTCTGACACTCTCTGACACACTCTGACACTCTCTGAAACTCTCTGACACTCTCTGTCACTCTCTGACACTCTCTGACACTCTCAATCTCTGACACACTCTGTCACTCTCCGACACGCTCTGACATTCTCTGTCACTCTCTGACTCTCTCAGAAACCCTCTGACGCTCTCTGACACTCTCTGACACTGTCAGAAGCTCTCTGTCACTCTCTGACACACTCTGTCACTCTCTGACACACTCCGACACGCTCTGACATTCTCAGAAACTCTCTGACACTCTCTGACAATCTCTGACACTCTCTGTCACTCTCTGAAACTCTCTGTCACTCTCTGACACTCTCTGACACTCTAAGACACTCTCTGACACACTCTGTCCCTCTCTGACAGTCTCTGACACTCTCTGTCACTCTCTGACTCTCTCAGAAACCCTCTGACGCTCTCTGACACTCTCTGGCACACTCTGACACTCTCTGACACACTCTGACACTCTCTGAAACTCTCTGACACTCTCTGTCACTCGCTGACACTCTCTGACACTCTCAATCTCTGACACACTCTGTCACTCTCCGACACGCTCTGACACTCTCTGTCACTCTCTGACTCTCTCAGAAACCCTCTGACGCTCTCTGACACTCTCTGACACTGTCAGAAGCTCTCTGTCACTCTCTGACACACTCTGTCACTCTCTGACACACTCCGACACGCTCTGACACTCTCAGAAACTCTCTGACACTCTCTGACAATCTCTGACACTCTCTGTCACTCTCTGACACTCTCAGACACTCTCAGGAACTCTCTGACACTCTCTGAAACTCTCTGACACTCTCTGACACACTCTGTCACTCTCTGACCCTCTCTGACACACTCTGACACTCTCAGAAACTCTCTGACACTCTCTGACACTCTCTGACACTCTCAGACACTCTCTGACACTCTGACACTCTCAGACAATCTCTGACACACTCTGACACTCTCTGACACTGTCTGACACTCTCTGCCACTCTCTGACACTCTCTGACACTCTCACTCTCTGACACACTCTGTCACTCTCTGACACGCTCTGACACTCTCTGTCACTCTCTGACTCTCTCAGAAACCCTCTGACGCTCTCTGACACTCTCTGAAGCTCTCTGACACTCTCAGAATCTCTCTGACACTCTCTGACAATCTCTGACACTCTCTGACACTCTCTGTCACTCTCTGACATTCTCTGAAACTCTCTGACACTCTCAGAATCTCTCTGTCATTCTCTGACACACTCTGTCACTCTCTGACACTCTCTGACACTCTCAGAAACCCTCTGACGCTCTCTGACACTCTCTGACACTCTCTGACACTCTCAGACACTCTCTGTCACTCTCTGACACACTCTGTCACTCTCTGACACTCTATGACACGCTCTGGCACTCCCAGAAACTCTCTGACACTCTCTGAAACTCTCTGACACTCTCTGACACTCTCAGACACTCTCTGTCACTCTCTGACAAATTCTGTCACTCTCTGACACTCTCTGACACACTCTGACACTCTCTGAAACTCTCTGACACTCTCTGAAACTCTCTGTCACTCTCTGACACTCTCAGACACTCTCTGACACTCTGTGTCACTCTTTGACACTCTCTGACACTCTCTGTCACTCTCTGACTCTCTCAGAAACCCTCTGACGCTCTCTGACACTCTCTGACACTCTCAGTCACTCTCTGTCACACTCTGACACTCTCTGACACACTCTGACACACTCTGAAACTCTCTGACACTCTCTGACACTCTCTGTCACTCTCAGACACTCTCTGACACTCTCAATCTCTGACACACTCTGTCACTCTCTGACACGCTCTGACACTCTCTGTCACTCTCTGACACTCTCAGACACTCTCAGAAACTCTCTGACACTCTCTGAAACTCTCTGACAGTCTCTAACACACTCTGTCACTCTCTGACACTCTCTGACACACTCTGACACTCTCAGAACCTCTCTGACACTCTCTGACACTCTCTGTCACTCTCTGACAATCGCTGACACTCTAAGACACTCTCTGACACACTCTGTCACTCTCTGACACGCTCTGACACGCTCTGTCACTCTCTGACACTCTCAGAAACCCTCTGACGCTCTCTGACACTCTCTGACACTCTCTGACACTCTCAGACACTCTCTGTCACTCTCTGACATTCTCTGACACTCTCTGACACTCTCAGAAACTCTCTAACACTTTCTGAAACTCTCTGACACACTCTGTCACTCTCTGACACTCTCAGAAACTCTCTATCACTCTCTGACACACTCTGTCACTCTCTGACACTCTCAGAAAATCTCTGTCACTCTCTGACACACTCTGTCACACTCTGACACTCTCTGACACTCTCTGACACACTCTGACACTCTCTGAAACTCTCTGACACTCTCTGACACTCTCTGTCACGCTCTGACACTCTCTGACAGTCTCAGACACTCTCAGACACTCTCTGACACTCTCTGATAATCTCAGACACTCTGAGAAACTCTCTGAAACTCTCTGACACTCTCAGACACTCTCTGTCACTCTCTGACACATTCTGTCGCTCTCTGATACTCTCTGACACACTCTGACACTCACTGAAACTCTCTGACACTCTCTAACACTCTCTGCCACTCTCTGACACTCTCAGACACTCTCACTCTCTGACACACTCTGTCACTCTCTGACACACTCTGACACTCTCTGTCACTCTCTGACTCTCTCAGAATCTCTCTGACACTCTCAGAAACTCTCTGACACTCTCTGACAATCTCTAACAATCTCTGACACTCTCTGACAATCTCTGACACTCTCTGACACTCTCTGACACTCTCAGAAACTCTCAGAAACTCTCTGACACTCTCTGACACTCTCTGACACTCTCTGACACACTCTGTCACTCTCTGACACTCTCTGACACTCTCTGACACACTCTGTCACTCTCTGACACTCTCTGACACACTCTGACACTCTCCGAAACTCTCTGACACTCTCTGACACTCTCTGACACTCTCTGACACTCTCTGACACACTCTGTCACACTCTGACACTCTCTGACTATCTCTGACACTCTCAGAATCCCTCTGACGCTCTCTGACCCTCTCTGACACTCTCTGACACTCTCAGACACTCTCTGTCACTCTCTGACACACTCTGTCACTCTCTGACACTGTATGACACGTTCTGACACTCCCACAAACTCTCTGACACTCACTGACAATCTCAGACACTCTCTGTCACTCTCTGACAAATTATGTCACTCTCTGACACTCTCTGACACACTCTGACACTCTCTGAAACTCTCTGACACTCTCTGAAACTCTCTGTCACTCTCTGACACTCTCTGACACTCTAAGACACTCTCTGACACACTCTGTCCCTCTCTGACACTCTCTGAAACTCTCTTTCACTCTCTGACACTCTCTGACACTCTCTGACACACTCTGACACTCTCTGAAACTCTGACACTCTCTGACTCTCTCTGTCACTCTCTGACACACTCTGTCCCTCTCTGACACTCTCTGACACGCTCTGTCACTCTCTGAATCTCTCAGAAACCCTCTGACGCTCTCTGACACTCTCTGACACACTCTGACACTCTCTGTCACTCTCTGACACTCTCTGACACTCTCAATCTCTGACACACTCTGTCACTCTCCGACACGCTCTGACACTCTCTGTCACTCTCTGACTCTCTCAGAAACCCTCTGACGCTCTCTGACACTCTCTGACACTGTCAGAAGCTCTCTGTCACTCTCTGACATACTCTGTCACTCTCAGACACACTCCGACATGCTCTGACACTCTCAGAAACTCTCAGAAACTCTCTGACACTCTCTGACACTCTCTGACACACTCTGTCACTCTCTGACACTCTCTGACACACTCAGACACTCTCAGAAACTCTCTGACACTCTCTGTCACTCTCTGACACTCTCTGACTCTCTCTGACACTCTCTGACACACTCTGTCACACTCTGACACTCTCTGACAATCTCTGACACTCTCAGAATCCCTCTGACGCTCTCTGACCCTCTCTGACACTCTCAGACACTCTCTGTCACTCTCTGACACACTCTGTCACTCTCTGACACTCTATGACACGCTCTGACACTCCCACAAACTCTCTGACACTCTCTGACACTCACTGACAATCTCAGACACTCTCTGTCACTCTCTGACAAATTCTGTCACTCTCTGACACTCTCTGACACACTCTGACACTCTCTGAAACTCTCTGACACTCTCTGAAACTCTCTGTCACTCTCTGACACTCTCTGACACTCTAAGACACTCTCTGACACACTCTGTCCCTCTCTGACACTCTCTGACACTCTCTGTCACTCTCTGACTCTCTCAGAAACCCTCTGACGCTCTCTGACACTCTCTGACACACTCTGACACTCTCTGACACACTCTGACACTCTCTGAAACTCTCTGACACTCTCTGTCACTCTCTGACACTCTCTGACACTCTCAATCCCTGACACACTCTGTCACTCTCCGACACGCTCTGACATTCTCTGTCACTCTCTGACTCTCTCAGAAACCCTCTGACGCTCTCTGACACTCTCTGACACTGTCAGAAGCTCTCTGTCACTCTCTGACACACTCTGTCACTCTCTGACACACTCCGACACGCTCTGACACTCTCAGAAACTCTCTGACACTCTCTGACAATCTCTGACACTCTCTGTCACTCTCTGACACTCTCAGACACTCTCAGGAACTCTCTGACACTCTCTGAAACTCTCTGACACTCTCTGACACACTCTGTCACTCTCTGACCCTCTCTGACACACTCTGACACTCTCAGAAACTCTCTGACACTCTCTGAGACTCTCTGTCACTCTCTGACACTCTCTGACACTCTCAGACACTCTGACACTCTCTGACACTCTCAGACAATCTCTGACACACTCTGACACTCTCTGACACCGTCTGACACTCTCTGCCACTCTCTGACACTCTCTGACACTCTCACTCTCTGACACACTCTGTCACTCTCTGACATGCTCTGACACTCTCTGTCACTCTCTGACTCTCTCAGAAACTCTCTGACACTCTCTGACACTCTCTGACACTCTCTGACACACTCTGTCACTCTCTGACACTCTCTGACACACTCAGACGCTCTCAGAAACTCTCTGACACTCTCTGTCACTCTCTGACACTCTCTGACACTCTCTGACACTCTCTGACACTCTCTGACACACTCTGTCACACTCTGACACTCTCTGACAATCTCTGACGCTCTCAGAATCCCTCTGACGCTCTCTGACCCTCTCTGACAATCTCTGACACTCTCAGACACTCTCTGTCACTCTCTGACACACTCTGTCACTCTCTGTCACTCTATGACACGCTCTGACACTCCCACAAACTCTCTGACACTCTCTGACACTCTCTGACACTGTCAGAAGCTCTCTGTCACTCTCTGACACACTCTGTCACTCTCTGACACACTCCGACACGCTCTGACACTCTCAGAAACTCTCTGACACTCTCTGACAATCTCTGACACTCTCTGACACACTCTGACACTCTCAGACACTCTCAGGAACTCTCTGACACTCTCTGAAACTCTCTGACACTCTCTGACACACTCTGTCACTCTATGACCCTCTCTGACACACTCTGACACTCTCAGAAACTCTCTGACACTCTCTGAGACTCTCTGTCACTCTCTGACACTCTCTGACACTCTCAGACACTCTGACACTCTCTGACACTCTCAGACAATCTCTGACACACTCTGACACTCTCTGACACCGTCTGACACTCTCTGCCACTCTCTGACACTCTCTGACACTCTCACTCTCTGACACACTCAGACGCTCTCAGAAACTCTCTGACACTCTCTGACACTCTCTGACACTCTCTGACACACTCTGTCACTCTCTGACACTCTCTGACACACTCAGACGCTCTCAGAAACTCTCTGACACTCTCTGTCACTCTCTGACTCTCTCTGACACTCTCTGACACTCTCTGACACACTCTGTCACACTCTGACACTCTCTGACAATCTCTGACACTCTCAGAATCCCTCTGACGCTCTCTGACCCTCTCTGACAATCTCTGACACTCTCAGACACTCTCTGTCACTCTCTGACACACTCTGTCACTCTCTGACACTCTATGACACGCTCTGACACTCCCAGAAACTCTCTGACACTCTCTGACACTCACTGACAATCTCAGACACTCTCTGTCACTCTCTGACTAATTCTGTCACTCTCTGACACTCTCTGACACACTCTGACACTCTCTGAAACTCTCTGACACAATCTGAAACTCTCTGTCACTCTCTGACACTCTCTGACACTCTAAGACACTCTCTGACACACTCTGTCCCTCTCTGACACTCTCTGACACTCTCTGTCACACTCTGACTCTCTCAGAAACCCTCTGACGCTCTCTGACACTCTCTGACACACTCTGACACTCTCTGACACACTCTGACACTCTCTGAAACTCTCTGACACTCTCTGTCACTCTCTGACACTCTCTGACACTCTCAATCTCTGACACACTCTGTCACTCTCCGACACACTCAGACACTCTCTGTCACTCTCTGACAAATTCTGTCACTCTCTGACACTCTCTGACACACTCTGACACTCTCTGAAACTCTCTGACACAATCTGAAACTCTCTGTCACTCTCTGACACTCTCTGACACTCTCTGACACTCTCTGACACACTCTGTCCCTCTCTGACACTCTCTGACACTCTCTGTCACACTCTGACTCTCTCAGAAACCCTCTGACGCTCTCTGACACTCTCTGACACACTCTGACACTCTCTGACACTCTCTGACACACTCTGTCACTCTCTGACACTCTCTGACACACTCTGACACTCTCCGAAACTCTCTGACACTCTCTGTCACTCTCTGACACTCTCTGACACTCTCTGACACTCTCTGACACACTCTGTCACACTCTGACACTCTCTGTCACACTCTGACTCTCTCAGAATCCCTCTGACGCTCTCTGACCCTCTCTGACACACTCTGACACTCTCTGACACACTCTGACACTCTCTGAAACTCTCTGACACTCTCTGTCACTCTCTGACACTCTCTGACACTCTCAATCTCTGACACACTCTGTCACTCTCCGACACACTCAGACACTCTCTGTCACTCTCTGACAAATTCTGTCACTCTCTGACACTCTCTGACACACTCTGACACTCTCTGAAACTCTCTGACACAATCTGAAACTCTCTGTCACTCTCTGACACTCTCTGACACGCTAAGACACTCTCTGACACACTCTGTCCCTCTCTGACACTCTCTGACACTCTCTGTCACACTCTGACTCTCTCAGAAACCCTCTGACGCTCTCTGACACTCTCTGACACACTCTGACACTCTCTGACACTCTCTGACACACTCTGTCACTCTCTGACACTCTCTGACACACTCAGACGCTCTCAGAAACTCTCTGACACTCTCTGTCACTCTCTGACACTCTCTGACACTCTCTGACACTCCCTGACACACTCTGTCACACTCTGACACTCTCTGACAATCTCTGACACTCTCAGAATCCCTCTGACGCTCTCTGACCCTCTCTGACACTCTCAATCTCTGACACACTCTGTCACTCTCCGACACACTCTGACACTCTCTGTCACTCTCTGACTCTCTCAGAAAGCCTCTGACGCTCTCTGACACTCTCTGACACTGTCAGAAGCTCTCTGTCACACTCTGACACACTCTGTCACTCTCTGACACACTCCGAAACGCTCTGACACTCTCAGAAACTCTCTGACACTCTCTGACAATCTCTGACACTCTCTGTCACTCTCTGACACTCTCAGACACTCTCAGGAACTCTCTGACACTCTCTGAAACTCTCTGACACTCTCTGACACACTCTGTCACTCTCTGACCCTCTCTGATACACTCTGACACTCTCAGAAACTCTCTGACACTCTCTGACACTCTCTGTCACTCTCTGACACTCTCTGACACTCTCAGACACTCTCTGACACTCTCTGACACTCTCAGACAATCTCTGACACACTCTGACACTCTCTGACACCGTCTGACACTCTCTGCCACTCTCTGACACTCTCTGACACTCTCACTCTCTGACACACTCTGTCACTCTCTGACATGCTCTGACACTCTCTGTCACTCTCTGACTCTCTCAGAAACCCTCTGACGCTCTCTGACACTCTCTGAAACTCTCTGACACTCTCAGAATCTCTCTGACACTCTGACAATCTCTGACACTCTCTGACAATCTCTGACACTCTCTGACACTCTCTGACACTCTCAGAAACTCTCAGAAACTCTCTGACACTCTCTGACACTCTCTGACACTCTCTGACACTCTATGACACGCTCTGACACTCCCACAAATTCTCTGACACTCTCTGACACTCACTGACAATCTCAGACACTCTCTGTCACTCTCTGACAAATTCTGTCACTCTCTGACACTCTCTGACACACTCTGACACTCTCTGAAACTCTCTGACACTCTCTGAAACTCTCTGTCACTCTTTGACACTCTCTGACACTCTAAGACACTCTCTGACACACTCTGTCCCTCTCTGACACTCTCTGAAACTCTCTGTCACTCTCTGACACTCTCTGACACTCTCTGACAGACTCTGACACTCTCTGAAACTCTGACACTCTCTGACTCTCTCTGTCACTCTCTGACACACTCTGTCCCTCTCTGACACTCTCTGACACACTCTGACACTCTCTGAAACGCTATGACACTCTCTGACACTCACTGACTATCTCAGACACTCTCTGTCACTCTCTGACTAATTCTGTCACTCTCTGACACTCTCTGACACACTCTGACACTCTCTGAAACTCTCTGACACAATCTGAAACTCTCTGTCACTCTCTGACACTCTCTGACACTCTAAGACACTCTCTGACACACTCTGTCCCTCTCTGACACTCTCTGACACTCTCTGTCACACTCTGACTCTCTCAGAAACCCTCTGACGCTCTCTGACACTCTCTGACACACTCTGACACTCTCTGACACACTCTGACACTCTCTGAAACTCTCTGACACTCTCTGTCACTCTCTGACACTCTCTGACACTCTCAATCTCTGACACACTCTGTCACTCTCCGACACACTCAGACACTCTCTGTCACTCTCTGACAAATTCTGTCACTCTCTGACACTCTCTGACACACTCTGACACTCTCTGAAACTCTCTGACACAATCTGAAACTCTCTGTCACTCTCTGACACTCTCTGACACGCTAAGACACTCTCTGACACACTCTGTCCCTCTCTGACACTCTCTGACACTCTCTGTCACACTCTGACTCTCTCAGAAACCCTCTGACGCTCTCTGACACTCTCTGACA
The DNA here is from genome assembly GCF_036365525.1 of Heterodontus francisci. Taxonomy (NCBI): domain Eukaryota; kingdom Metazoa; phylum Chordata; class Chondrichthyes; order Heterodontiformes; family Heterodontidae; genus Heterodontus; species Heterodontus francisci. The sequence continues at coordinate 238,179,933 of NC_090371.1, forward strand.
CACTCTGACACTCTCTGACACTCTCTGACACACTCTGTCACTCTCTGACACTCTCCGACACACTCAGACGCTCTCAGAAACTCTCTGACACTCTCTGTCACTCTCTGACACTCTCTGACACTCTCTGACACTCTCTGACACACTCTGTCACACTCTGACACTCTCTGACAATCTCTGACACTCTCAGAATCCCTCTGACGCTCTCTGACCCTCTCTGACACTCTCAATCTCTGACACACTCTGTCACTCTCCGACACACTCTGACACTCTCTGTCACTCTCTGACTCTCTCAGAAACCCTCTGACGCTCTCTGACACTCTCTGACACTGTCAGAAGCTCTCTGTCACACTCTGACACATTTTGTCACTCTCTGACACACTCCGAAACGCTCTGACACTCTCAGAAACTCTCTGACACTCTCTGACAATCTCTGACACTCTCTGTCACTCTCTGACACTCTCAGACACTCTCAGGAACTCTCTGACACTCTCTGAAACTCTCTGACACTCTCTGACACACTCTGTCACTCTCTGACCCTCTCTGATACACTCTGACACGCTCAGAAACTCTCTGAAACTCTCTGACACTCTCTGTCACTCTCTGACACTCTCTGACACACTCTGACACTCTCTGACACTCTCTGACACACTCTGTCACTCTCTGACACTCTCTGACACACTCAGACGCTCTCAGAAACTCTCTGACACTCTCTGTCACTCTCTGACACTCTCTGACACTCTCTGACACTCTCTGACACACTCTGTCACACTCTGACACTCTCTGACAATCTCTGACACTCTCAGAATCCCTCTGACGCTCTCTGACCCTCTCTGACACTCTCAATCTCTGACACACTCTGTCACTCTCCGACACACTCTGACACTCTCTGTCACTCTCTGACTCTCTCAGAAACCCTCTGACGCTCTCTGACACTCTCTGACACTGTCAGAAGCTCTCTGTCACACTCTGACACACTCTGTCACTCTCTGACACACTCCGAAACGCTCTGACACTCTCAGAAACTCTCTGACACTCTCTGACAATCTCTGACACTCTCTGTCACTCTCTGACACTCTCAGACACTCTCAGGAACTCTCTGACACTCTCTGAAACTCTCTGACACTCTCTGACACACTCTGTCACTCTCTGACCCTCTCTGATACACTCTGACACTCTCAGAAACTCTCTGACACTCTCTGACACTCTCTGTCACTCTCTGACACTCTCTGACACTCTCAGACACTCTCTGACACTCTCTGACACTCTCAGACAATCTCTGACACACTCTGACACTCTCTGACACCGTCTGACACTCTCTGCCACTCTCTGACACTCTCTGACACTCTCACTCTCTGACACACTCTGTCACTCTCTGACATGCTCTGACACTCTCTGTCACTCTCTGACTCTCTCAGAAACCCTCTGACGCTCTCTGACACTCTCTGAAACTCTCTGACACTCTCAGAATCTCTCTGACACTCTCTGACAATCTCTGACACTCTCTGACAATCTCTGACACTCTCTGACACTCTCTGACACTCTCAGAAACTCTCAGAAACTCTCTGACACTCTCTGACACTCTCTGACACTCTCTGACACTCTATGACACGCTCTGACACTCCCACAAATTCTCTGACACTCTCTGACACTCACTGACAATCTCAGACACTCTCTGTCACTCTCTGACAAATTCTGTCACTCTCTGACACTCTCTGACACACTCTGACACTCTCTGAAACTCTCTGACACTCTCTGAAACTCTCTGTCACTCTTTGACACTCTCTGACACCCTAAGATACTCTCTGACACACTCTGTCCCTCTCTGACACTCTCTGAAACTCTCTGTCACTCTCTGACACTCTCTGACACTCTCTGACACACTCTGACACTCTCTGAAACTCTGACACTCTCTGACTCTCTCTGTCCCTCTCTGACACTCTCTGACACTCTCTGACACACTCTGTCACTCTCTGACACTCTCCGACACACTCAGACGCTCTCAGAAACTCTCTGACACTCTCTGTCACTCTCTGACACTCTCTGACACTCTCTGACACTCTCTGACACACTCTGTCACACTCTGACACTCTCTGACAATCTCTGACACTCTCAGAATCCCTCTGACGCTCTCTGACCCTCTCTGACACTCTCAATCTCTGACACACTCTGTCACTCTCCGACACACTCTGACACTCTCTGTCACTCTCTGACTCTCTCAGAAACCCTCTGACGCTCTCTGACACTCTCTGACACTGTCAGAAGCTCTCTGTCACACTCTGACACATTTTGTCACTCTCTGACACACTCCGAAACGCTCTGACACTCTCAGAAACTCTCTGACACTCTCTGACAATCTCTGACACTCTCTGTCACTCTCTGACACTCTCAGACACTCTCAGGAACTCTCTGACACTCTCTGAAACTCTCTGACACTCTCTGACACACTCTGTCACTCTCTGACCCTCTCTGATACACTCTGACACTCTCAGAAACTCTCTGAAACTCTCTGACACTCTCTGTCACTCTCTGACACTCTCTGACACACTCTGACACTCTCTGACACTCTCTGACACACTCTGTCACTCTCTGACACTCTCTGACACACTCAGACGCTCTCAGAAACTCTCTGACACTCTCTGTCACTCTCTGACACTCTCTGACACTCTCTGACACTCTCTGACACACTCTGTCACACTCTGACACTCTCTGACAATCTCTGACACTCTCAGAATCCCTCTGACGCTCTCTGACCCTCTCTGACACTCTCAATCTCTGACACACTCTGTCACTCTCCGACACACTCTGCACTCTCTGTCACTCTCTGACTCTCTCAGAAACCCTCTGACGCTCTCTGACACTCTCTGACACTGTCAGAAGCTCTCTGTCACACTCTGACACACTCTGTCACTCTCTGACACACTCCGAAACGCTCTGACACTCTCAGAAACTCTCTGACACTCTCTGACAATCTCTGACACTCTCTGTCACTCTCTGACACTCTCAGACACTCTCAGGAACTCTCTGACACTCTCTGAAACTCTCTGACACTCTCTGACACACTCTGTCACTCTCTGACCCTCTCTGATACACTCTGACACTCTCAGAAACTCTCTGACACTCTCTGACACTCTCTGTCACTCTCTGACACTCTCTGACACTCTCAGACACTCTCTGACACTCTCTGACACTCTCAGACAATCTCTGACACACTCTGACACTCTCTGACACCGTCTGACACTCTCTGCCACTCTCTGACACTCTCTGACACTCTCACTCTCTGACACACTCTGTCACTCTCTGACATGCTCTGACACTCTCTGTCACTCTCTGACTCTCTCAGAAACCCTCTGACGCTCTCTGACACTCTCTGAAACTCTCTGACACTCTCAGAATCTCTCTGACACTCTCTGACAATCTCTGACACTCTCTGACAATCTCTGACACTCTCTGACACTCTCTGACACTCTCAGAAACTCTCAGAAACTCTCTGACACTCTCTGACACTCTCTGACACTCTCTGACACTCTATGACACGCTCTGACACTCCCACAAATTCTCTGACACTCTCTGACACTCACTGACAATCTCAGACACTCTCTGTCACTCTCTGACAAATTCTGTCACTCTCTGACACTCTCTGACAAACTCTGACACTCTCTGAAACTCTCTGACACTCTCTGAAACTCTCTGTCACTCTTTGACACTCTCTGACACTCTAAGATACTCTCTGACACACTCTGTCCCTCTCTGACACTCTCTGAAACTCTCTGTCACTCTCTGACACTCTCTGACACTCTCTGACACACTCTGACACTCTCTGAAACTCTGACACTCTCTGACTCTCTCTGTCACACTCTGACACACTCTGTCCCTCTCTGACACTCTCTGACACACTCTGACACTCTCTGAAACTCTCTGACACTCTCTGTCACTCTCTGACACTCTCTGACACTCTCAATCTCTGACACACTCTGTCACTCTCCGACACGCTCTGACATTCTCTGTCACTCTCTGACTCTCTCAGAAACCCTCTGACGCTCTCTGACACTCTCTGACACTGTCAGAAGCTCTCTGTCACTCTCTGACACACTCTGTCACTCTCTGACACACTCCGACACGCTCTGACACTCTCAGAAACTCTCTGACACTCTCTGACAATCTCTGACACTCTCTGTCACTCTCTGACACTCTCAGACACTCTCAGGAACTCTCTGACACTCTCTGAAACTCTCTGACACTCTCTGACACACTCTGTCACTCTCTGACCCTCTCTGACACACTCTGACACTCTCAGAAACTCTCTGACACTCTCTGAGACTCTCTGTCACTCTCTGACACTCTCTGACACTCTCAGACACTCTGACACTCTCTGACACTCTCAGACAATCTCTGACACACTCTGACACTCTCTGACACCGTCTGACACACTCTGCCACTCTCTGACACTCTCTGACACTCTCACTCTCTGACACACTCTGTCACTCTCTGACATGCTCTGACACTCTCTGTCACTCTCTGACTCTCTCAGAAACTCTCTGACACTCTCTGACACTCTCTGACACTCTCTGACACACTCTGTCACTCTCTGACACTCTCTGACACACTCAGACGCTCTCAGAAACTCTCTGACACTCTCTGTCACTCTCTGACACTCTCTGACACTCTCTGACACTCTCTGACACTCTCTGACACACTCTGTCACACTCTGACACTCTCTGACAATCTCTGACACTCTCAGAATCCCTCTGACGCTCTCTGACCCTCTCTGACAATCTCTGACACTCTCAGACACTCTCTGTCACTCTCTGACACACTCTGTCACTCTCTGACACTCTATGACACGCTCTGACACTCCCAGAAACTCTCTGACACTCTCTGACACTCACTGACAATCTCAGACACTCTCTGTCACTCTCTGACAAATTCTGTCACTCTCTGACACTCTCTGACACACTCTGACACTCTCTGAAACTCTCTGACACAATCTGAAACTCTCTGTCACTCTCTGAAACTCTCTGACACTCTCTGACACACTCTGTCACTCTCTGACCCTCTCTGATACACTCTGACACTCTCAGAAACTCTCTGACACTCTCTGACACTCTCTGTCACTCTCTGACACTCTCTGACACTCTCAGACACTCTCTGACACTCTCTGACACTCTCAGACAATCTCTGACACACTCTGACACTCTCTGACACCGTCTGACACTCTCTGCCACTCTCTGACACTCTCTGACACTCTCACTCTCTGACACACTCTGTCACTCTCTGACATGCTCTGACACTCTCTGTCACTCTCTGACTCTCTCAGAAACCCTCTGACGCTCTCTGACACTCTCTGAAACTCTCTGACACTCTCAGAATCTCTCTGACACTCTCTGACAATCTCTGACACTCTCTGACAATCTCTGACACTCTCTGACACTCTCTGACACTCTCAGAAACTCTCAGAAACTCTCTGACACTCTCTGACACTCTCTGGCACTCTATGACACGCTCTGACACTCCCACAAATTCTCTGACACTCTCTGACACTCACTGACAATCTCAGACACTCTCTGTCACTCTCTGACAAATTCTGTCACTCTCTGACACTCTCTGACACACTCTGACACTCTCTGAAACTCTCTGACACTCTCTGAAACTCTCTGTCACTCTTTGACACTCTCTGACACTCTAAGACACTCTCTGACACACTCTGTCCCTCTCTGACTCTCTCTGAAACTCTCTGTCACTCTCTGACACTCTCTGACACTCTCTGACACACTCTGACACTCTCTGAAACTCTGACACTCTCTGACTCTCTCTGTCACTCTCTGACACACTCTGTCCCTCTCTGACACTCTCTGACACACTCTGACACTCTCTGAAACTCTCTGACACTCTCTGTCACTCTCTGACACTCTCTGACACTCTCAATCTCTGACACACTCTGTCACTCTCCGACACACTCTGACACTCTCTGTCACTCTCTGACTCTCTCAGAAACCCTCTGACGCTCTCTGACACTCTCTGACACTGTCAGAAGCTCTCTGTCACACTCTGACACACTCTGTCACTCTCTGACACACTCCGACACGCTCTGACACTCTCAGAAACTCTCTGACACTCTCTGACAATCTCTGACACTCTCTGTCACTCTCTGACACTCTCAGACACTCTCAGGAACTCTCTGACACTCTCTGAAACTCTCTGACACTCTCTGACACACTCTGTCACTCTCTGACCCTCTCTGATACACTCTGACTCTCTCAGAAACTCTCTGACACTCTCTGACACTCTCTGTCACTCTCTGACACTCTCTGACACTCTCAGACACTCTCTGACACTCTCTGACACTCTCAGACAATCTCTGACACACTCTGACACTCTCTGACACCGTCTGACACTCTCTGCCACTCTCTGACACTCTCTGACAATCTCACTCTCTGACACACTCTGTCACTCTCAGACATGCTCTGACACTCTCTGTCACTCTCTGACTCTCTCAGAAACCCTCTGACGCTCTCTGACACTCTCTGAAACTCTCTGACACTCTCAGAATCTCTCTGACACTCTCTGACAATCTCTGACACTCTCTGACAATCTCTGACACTCTCTGACACTCTCTGACACTCTCAGAAACTCTCAGAAACTCTCTGACACTCTCTGACACTCTCTGACACTCTCTGACACACTCTGTCACTCTCTGACACTCTCTGACACTCTCTGACACACTCTGTCACTCTCTGACACTCTCTGACACACTCTGACACTCTCCGAAACTCTCTGACACTCTCTGTCACTCTCTGACACTCTCTGACACTCTCTGTCACTCTCTGACACACTCTGTCACACTCTGACACTCTCTGACAATCTCTGACACTCTCAGAATCCCTCTGACGCTCTCTGACCCTCTCTGACACTCTCTGACACTCTCAGACACTCTCTGTCACTCTCTGACACACTCTGTCACTCTCTGACACTCTATGACACGCTCTGACACTCCCACAAACTCTCTGACACTCTCTGACACTCACTGACATCTCAGACACTCTCTGTCACTCTCTGACAAATTCTGTCACTCTCTGACACTCTCTGACACACTCTGACACTCTCTGAAACTCTCTGACACTCTCTGAAACTCTCTGTCACTCTCTGACACTCTCTGACACTCTAAGACACTCTCTGACACACTCTGTCCCTCTCTGACACTCTCTGAAACTCTCTGTCACTCTCTGACACTCTCTGACACTCTCTGACACACTCTGACACTCTCTGAAACTCTGACACTCTCTGACTCTCTCTGTCACTCTCTGACACACTCTGTCCCTCTCTGACACTCTCTGACACTCTCTGTCACTCTCTGACTCTCTCAGAAACCCTCTGTCGCTCTCTGACACTCTCTGACACACTCTGACACTCTCTGACACACTCTGACACTCTCTGAAACTCTCTGACACTCTCTGTCACTCTCTGACACTCTCTGACACTCTCAATCTCTGACACACTCATTCACTCTCCGACACGCTCTGACACTCTCTGTCACTCTCTGACTCTCTCAGAAACCCTCTGACGCTCTCTGACACTCTCTGACACTGTCAGAAGCTCTCTGTCACTCTCTGACACACTCTGTCACTCTCTGACACACTCCGACACGCTCTGACACTCTCAGAAACTCTCTGACACTCTCTGACAATCTCTGACACTCTCTGACACTCTCAGAAACTCTCAGAAACTCTCTGACACTCTCTGACACTCTCTGACACACTCTGTCACTCTCTGACACTCTCTGAGACACTCAGACACTCTCAGAAACTCTCTGACACTCTCTGTCACTCTCTGACGCTCTCTGACCCTCTCTGACACTCTCAGACACTCTCTGTCACTCTCTGACACACTCTGTCGCTCTCTGACACTCAATGACACGCTCTGACACTCCCACAAACTCTCTGACACTCTCTGACACTCACTGACAATCTCAGACACTCTCTGTCACTCTCTGACAAATTCTATCACTCTCTGACACTCTCTGACTCACTCTGACACTCTCTGAAACTCTCTGAAACTCTCTGAAACTCTCTGTCACTCTCTGACACTCTCTGACACTCTAAGACACTCTCTGACACACTCTGTCCCTCTCTGACACTCTCTGACACTCTCTGTCACTCTCTGACTCTCTCAGAAACCCTCTGACGCTCTCTGACACTCTCTGACACACTCTGACACTCTCTGACACACTCTGACACTCTCTGAAACTCTCTGACACTCTCTGTCACTCTCTGACACTCTCTGACACTCTCAATCTCTGACACACTCTGTCACTCTCCGACACGCTCTGACATTCTCTGTCACTCTCTGACTCTCTCAGAAACCCTCTGACGCTCTCTGACACTCTCTGACACTGTCAGAAGCTCTCTGTCACTCTCTGACACACTCTGTCACTCTCTGACACACTCCGACACGCTCTGACACTCTCAGAAACTCTCTGACACTCTCTGACAATCTCTGACATTCTCTGTCACCCTCTGACACTCTCAGACACTCTCAGGAACTCTCTGACACTCTCTGAAACTCTCTGACACTCTCTGACACACTCTGTCACTCTCTGACCCTCTCTGACACACTCTGACACTCTCAGAAACTCTCTGACACTCTCTGAGACTCTCTGTCACTCTCTGACACTCTCTGACACTCTCAGACACTCTCTGACACTCTCAGACAATCTCTGACACACTCTGACACTCTCTGACAACGTCTGACACTCTCTGCCACTCTCTGCCACTCTCTGACACTCTCACTCTCTGACACACTCTGTCACTCTCTGACATGCTCTGACACTCTCTGTCACTCTCTGACTCTCTCAGAAACTCTCTGACACTCTCTGACACTCTCTGACACTCTCTGACACACTCTGTCACTCTCTGACACTATCTGACACACTCAGACACTCTCAGAAACTCTCTGACACTCTCTGTCACTCTCTGACACTCTCTGACACTCACTGACACTCTCTGACACACTCTGTCACACTCTGACACTCTCTGACAATCTCTGACACTCTCAGAATCCCTCTGACGCTCTCTGACCCTCTCTGACACCGTCTGACACTCTCTGCCACTCTCTGACACTCTCTGACACTCTCACTCTCTGACACACTCTGTCACTCTCTGACATGCTCAGACACTCTCTGTCACTCTCTGACTCTCTCAGAAACTCTCTGACACTCTCTGACACTCTCTGACACTCTCTGACACACTCTGTCACTCTCTGACACTCTCTGACACACTCAGACACTCTCAGAAACTCTCTGACACTCTCTGTCACTCTCTGACACTCTCTGACACTCACTGACACTCTCTGACACACTCTGTCACACTCTGACACTCTCTGACAATCTCTGACACTCTCAGAATCCCTCTGACGCTCTCTGACCCTCTCTGACAATCTCTGACACTCTCAGACACTCTCTGTCACTCTCTGACACACTCTGTCACTCTCTGACACTCTATGACACGCTCTGACACTCCCACAAACTCTCTGACACTCTCTGACACTCACTGACAATCTCAGACACTCTCTGTCACTCTCTGACAAATTCTGTCACTCTCTGACACTCTCTGACACACTCTGACACTCTCTGAAACTCTCTGACACTCTCTGAAACTCTCTGTCACTCTCTGACACTCTCTGACACTCTAAGACACTCTCTGACACACTCTGTCCCTCTCTGACACTCTCTGACTCTCTCTGTCACTCTCTGACTCTCTCAGAAACCCTCTGACGCTCTCAGAAACCCTCTGACACACTCTGACACTCTCTGACACACTCTGACACTCTCTGAAACTCTCTGACACTCTCTGTCACTCTCTGACACTCTCTGACACTCTCAATCTCTGACACACTCTGTCACTCTCCGACACGCTCTGACACTCTCTGTCACTCTCTGACTCTCTCAGAAACCCTCTGACGCTCTCAGACACTCTCAGACACTGTCAGAAGCTCTCCCTCACTCTCTGACACACTCTGTCACTCTCTGACACACTCCGACATGCTCTGACACTCTCAGAAACTCTCTGACTCTCTCTGACAATCTCTGACACTCTCTGTCACTCTCTGACACTCTCAGACACTCTCAGGAACTCTCTGACACTCTCTGAAACTCTCTGACACTCTCTGACACACTCTGTCACTCTCTGACCCTCTCTGATACAGTCTGACACTCTCAGAAACTCTCTGACACTCTCTGACACTCTCTGTCACTCTCTGACACTCTCAGACACTCTCACACGCTCTCTGACACACTCTGTCACTCTCTGACACTCTCTGACACTCTCTGACACTCTCAGAAACCCTCTGACGCTCTCTGACACTCTCTGACACTCTCTGACACTCTCAGACACTCTCTGTCACTCTCTGACATACTCTGTCACTCTCTGACATTCTATGACACGCTCTGACACTCCCAGAAACTCTCTGACACTCTCTGACACACTCTGACACTCTCAGACACTCTCTGTCACTCTCTGACAAATTCTGTCACTCTCTGACACTCTCTGACACACTCTGACACTCTCTGAAACTCTCTGACACTCTCTGAAACTCTCTGTCACTCTCTGACACTCTCAGAAACTCTCAGAAACTCTCTGACACTATCTGACACTCCCTGACACTCTCTGACACACTCTGTCACTCTCTGACACTCTCTGACACACTCTGACACTCTCAGAAACTCTCTGACACTCTCTGTCACTCTCTGACACTCTCTGACACTCTATGACACTCTCTGACACTCTCTGACGCACTCTGTCGCACTCTGACACTCTCTGACAATCTCTGACACTCTCAGAATCCCTCTGACGCTCTCTGACCCTCTCTGACACTCTCTGACACTCTCAGACACTCTCTGTCACTCTCTGACACTCTCTGTCACTCTCTGACACTCTATGACACGCTCTGACACTCCCACAAACTCTCTGACACTCTCTGACACTCACTGACAATCTCAGACACTCTCTGTCACTCTCTGACAAATTCTGTCACTCTCTGACACTCTCTGACACTCTCTGACACACTCTGACACTCTCTGAAACTCTCTGACACTCTCTGAAACTCTCTGTCACTCTCTGACACTCTCTGACACTCTACGACACTCTCTGACACACTCTGTCCCTCTCTGACACTCTCTGACACTCTCTGTCACTCTCTGACTCTCTCAGAAACCCTCTGACGATCTCTGACACTCTCTGACACACTCTGACACTCTCTGACACACTCTGACACTCTCTGAAACTCTCTGACACTCTCTGTCACGCTCTGACACTCTCTGACACTCTCAATCTCTGACACACTCTGTCACTCTCCGACACGCTCTGACACTCTCTGTCACTCTCTGACTCTCTCAGAAACCCTCTGACGCTCTCTGACACTCTCTGACACTGTCAGAAGCTCTCTGTCACTCTCTGACACACTCTGTCACTCTCTGACACACTCCGACACGCTCTGACACTCTCAGAAACTCTCTGACACTCTCTGACAATCTCTGACACTCTCTGTCACTCTCTGAAACTCTCTGACACTCTCTGACACACTCTGTCACTCTCTGACCCTCTCTGACACACTCTGACACTCTCAGAAACTCTCTGACACTCTCTGACACTCTCTGTCACTCTCTGACACTCTCTGACACTCTCAGACACTCTCTGACACTCTCTGACACTCTCAGACAATCTCTGACACACTCTGTCACTCTCTGACACTGTCTGACACTCTCTGCCACTCTCTGACACTCTCTGACACTCTCACTCTCTGACACACTCTGTCACTCTCTGACACGCTCTGACACTCTCTGTCACTCTCTCACTCTCTCAGAAACCCTCTGACGCTCTCTGACACTCTCTGAAACTCTCTGACACTCTCAGAATCTCTCTGACACTCTCTGACAATCTCTGACACTCTCTGACACTCTCTGACACTCTCAGAAACTCTCAGACACTCTCAGACACTCTCTGACACTCTCTGACACACTCTGTAACTCTCTGACACTCTCTGACACACTCTGACACTCTCAGAAACTCTCTGGCACTCACTGACACTCTCTGTCACTCTCTGACACTCTCAGACACTCTCAGACACTCTCTGACACACTCTGTCACTCTCTGACACTCTCTGACACTCTCTGACACTCTCAGAAACCCTCTGACGCTCTCTGTCACTCTCTGACACTCTCTGACACTCTCAGACACTCTCTGTCACTCTCTGACACACTCTGTCACTCTCTGACACTCTATGACACGCTCTGACACTCCCAGAAACTCTCTGACACTCTCTGACACTCTCTGACACTCTCAGAAACTCTCTGTCACTCTCTGACAAATTCTGTCACTCACTGACACTCTCTGACACACTCTGACACTCTCAGAAACTCTCTGACACTCTCTGAAACTCTCTGTCACTCTCTCTGACACTCTAAGACACTCTCTGACACTCTCTGTCACTCTCTGACTCTCTCAGAAACCCTCTGACGCTCTCTGTCACTCTCTGACACTCTCTGACACTCTCAGACACTCTCTGTCACTCTCTGACACACTCTGTCACTCTCTGACACTCTATGACACGCTCTGACACTCCCACAAACTCTCTGACACTCTCTGACACTCACTGACAATCTCAGACACACTCTGTCACTCTCTGACAAATTCTGTCACTCTCTGACACTCTCTGACACACACTGACACTCTCTGAAACTCTCTGACACTCTCTGAAACTCTCTGTCACTCTCTGACACTCTCTGACACTCTAAGACACTCTCTGACACACTCTGTCCCTCTCTGACACTCTCTGACACTCTCTGTCACTCTCTGACTCTCTCAGAAACCCTCTGACGCTCTCTGACACTCTCTGACACACTCTGACACTCTCTGACACACTCTGACACTCTCAGAAACTCTCTGACACTCTCTGTCACTCTCTGACACTCTCTGACACTCTCAATCTCTGACACACTCTGTCACTCTCCGACACGCTCTGACACTCTCTGTCACTCTCTGACTCTCTCAGAAACCCTCTGACGCTCTCTGACACTCTCTGACACTGTCAGAAGCTCTCTGTCACTCTCTGACACACTCTGTCACTCTCTGACACACTCCGACACGCTCTGACACTCTCAGAAACTCTCTGACACTCTCTGACAATCTCTGACACTCTCTGTCACTCTCTGATACTCTCAGACACTCTCAGGAACTCTCTGACACTCTCTGAAACTCTCTGACACTCTCTGACACACTCTGTCACTCTCTGACCCTCTCTGATACACTCTGACACTCTCAGAAACTCTCTGACACTCTCTGAGACTCTCTGTCACTCTCTGACACTCTCTGACACTCTCAGACACTCTCTGACACTCTCTGACACTCTCAGACAATCTCTGACACACTCTGACACTCTCTGACACCGTCTGACACTCTCTGCCACTCTCTGACACTCTCTGACACTCTCACTCTCTGACACACTCTGTCACTCTCTGACATGCTCTGACACTCTCTGTCACTCTCTGACTCTCTCAGAAACCCTCTGACGCTCTCTGACACTCTCTGAAACTCTCTGACACTCTCAGAATCTCTCTGACACTCTCTGACAATCTCTGACACTCTCTGACACTCTCTGACACTCTCAGAAACTCTCTGACACTCTCTGACACTCTCTGACACACTCTGTCACTCTCTGACACTCTCTGACACACTCTGACACTCTCAGAAACTCTCTGGCACTCTCTGACACTCTCTGTCACTCTCTGACACTCTCAGACACTCTCAGACACTCTCTGACACACTCTGTCACTCTCTGACACTCTCTGACACTCTCTGACACTCTCAGAAACCCTCTGACGCTCTCTGACACTCTCTGACACTCTCTGACACTCTCAGACACTCTCTGTCACTCTCTGACACACTCTGTCACTCTCTGACACTCTATGACACGCTCTGACACTCCCAGAAACTCTCTGACACTCTCTGACACTCTCTGACACTCTCAGACACTCTCTGTCACTCTCTGACAAATTCTGTCACTCTCTGACACTCTCTGACACACTCTGACACTCTCTGAAACTCTCTGACACTCTCTGAAACTCTCTGTCACTCTCTGACACTCTCAGAAACTCTCAGAAACTCTCTGACACTCTCTGACACTCTCTGACACTCTCTGACACACTCTGTCACTCTCTGACACTCTCTGACACACTCTGACACTCTCAGAAACTCTCTGACACTCTCTGTCACTCTCTGACACTCTCTGACACTCTCTGACACTCTGACACACTCTGTCACACTGTGACACTCTCTGACAATCTCTGACACTCTCAGAATCCCTCTGACGCTCTCTGACCCTCTCTGACACTCTCTGACACTCTCAGACACTCTCTGTCACTCTCTGACACACTCTGTCACTCTCTGACACTCTATGACACGCTCTGACACTCCCACAAACTCTCTGACACTCTCTGACACTCACTGACAATCTCAGACACTCTCTGTCACTCTCTGACAAATTCTGTCACTCTCTGACAATCTCTGACACTCTCTGACACACTCTGACACTCTCTGAAACTCTCTGACACTCTCTGAAACTCTCTGTCACTCTCTGACACTCTCTGACACTCTAAGACACTCTCTGACACACTCTGTCCCTCTCTGACACTCTCTGACATTCTCTGTCACTCTCTGACTCTCTCAGAAACCCTCTGACGCTCTCTGACACTCTCTGACACACTCTGACACTCTCTGACACACTCTGACACTCTCTGAAACTCTCTGACACTCTCTGTCACTCTCTGACACTCTCTGACACTCTCAATCTCTGACACACTCTGTCACTCTCCGACACGCTCTGACACTCTCTGTCACTCTCTGACTCTCTCAGAAACCCTCTGACGCTCTCTGACACTCTCTGACACTGTCAGAAGCTCTCTGTCACTCTCTGACACACTCTGTCACTCTCTGACACACTCCGACACGCTCTGACACTCTCAGAAACTCTCTGACACTCTCTGACAATCTCTGACACTCTCTGTCACTCTCTGAAACTCTCTGACACTCTCTGACACACTCTGTCACTCTCTGACCCTCTCTGACACACTCTGACACTCTCAGAAACTCTCTGACACTCTCTGTCACTCTCTGTCACTCTCTGACACTCTCTGACACTCTCAGACACACTCTGACACTCTCTGACACTCTCAGACAATCTCTGACACACTCTGACACTCTCTGACACTGTCTGACACTCTCTGCCACTCTCTGACACTCTCTGACACTCTCACTCTCTGACAAACTCTGTCACTTTCTGACACGCTCTGACACTCTCTCTCACTCTCTCACTCTCTCAGAAACCCTCTGACGCTGTCTGACACTCTCTGAAACTCTCTGACACTCTGAGAATCTCTCTGACACTCTCTGACAATCTCTGACACTCTCTGACACTCTCTGACACTCTCAGAAACTCTCTGACTCTCTCAGACACTCTCTGACACTCTCTGACACACTCTGTCACTCTCTGACACTCTCTGACACACTCTGACACTCTCAGAAACTCTCTGGCACTCACTGACACTCTCTGTCACTCTCTGACACTCTCAGACACTCTCAGACACTCTCTGACACACTCTGTCACTCTCTGACACTCTCTGACACCCTCTGACACTCTCAGAAACCCTCTGACGCTCTCTGTCACTCTCTGACACTCTCTGACACTCTCAGACACTCTCTGTCACTCTCTGACACACTCTGTCACTCACTGACACTCTATGACACGCTCTGACACTCCCAGAAACTCTCTGACACTCTCTGACACTCTCTGACACTCTCAGAAACTCTCTGTCAATCTCTGACAAATTCTGTCACTCTCTGACACTCTCTGACACACTCTGACACTCTCTGAAACTCTCTGACACTCTCTGAAACTCTCTGTCACTCTCTGACACTCTAAGACACTCTCTGACACTCTCTGTCACTCTCTGACTCTCTCAGAAACCCTCTGACGCTCTCTGACACTCTCTGACACTCTCTGAAACTCTCTGATACTGTCTGACACTCTCTGTCACTCTCTGACACTCTCAATCTCTGACACACTCTGTCGCTCTCTGACACGCTCTGACACTCTCTGTCACTCTCTGACTCTCTCAGAAACCCTCTGACGCTCTCTGACACTCTCTGACACTGTCAGACGCTCTCTGTCACTCTCTGACACACCCTGTCACTCTCTGACACACTCCGACACGCTCTGACACTCTCAGAAACTCTCTGACACTCTCTGACAATCTCTGACACTCTCTGTCACTCTCTGACACTCTCAGACACTCTCAGGAACTCTCTGACACTCTCTGAAACTCTCTGACACTCTCTGACACACTCTGTCACTCTCTGACACTCTCTGACACACTCTGACACTCTCAGAAACTCTGTGACACTCTCTGACACTCACTGTCACTCTCTGACACTCTCTGACACTCTCAGACACTCTCTGACACACTCTGTCACTCTCTGACACTCTCAGAAACCCTCTGACGCTCTCTGACACTCTCTGACACTCTCTGACACTCTCAGAAACCCTCTGACGCTCTCTGACACTCTCTGACACTCTCTGACACTCTCAGACACTCTCTGTCACTCTCTGACATACTCTGTCACTCTCAGAAACCCTCTGACGCTCTCTGACACTCTCTGACACTCTCTGACACTCTCAGACACTCTCTGTCACTCTCTGACATACTCTGTCACTCTCTGACATTCTATGACACGCTCTGACACTCCCAGAAACTCTCTGACACTCTCTGACACACTCTGACACTCTCAGACACTCTCTGTCACTCTCTGACAAATTCTGTCACTCCCTGACACTCTCTGAAACTCTCTGGCACTCTCTGAAACTCTCTGTCACTCTCTGACACTCTCAGAAACTCTCAGAAACTCTCTGACACTATCTGACACTCCCTGACACTCTCTGACACACTCTGTCACTCTCTGACACTCTCTGACACACTCTGACACTCTCAGAAACTCTCTGACACTCTCTGTCACTCTCTGACACTCTCTGACACTCTCTGACACTCTCTGACACTCTCTGACACTCTCTGACACACTCTGTCACACTCTGACACTCTCTGACAATCTCTGACACTCTCAGAATCCCTCTGACGCTCTCTGACCCTCTCTGACACTCTCTGACACTCTCAGACACTCTCTGTCACTCTCTGACACTCTCTGTCACTCTCTGACACTCTATGACACGCTCTGACACTCCCACAAACTCTCTGACACTCTCTGACACTCACTGACAATCTCAGACACTCTCTGTCACTCTCTGACAAATTCTGTCACTCTCTGACACTCTCTGACACTCTCTGACACACTCTGACACTCTCTGAAACTCTCTGACACTCTCTGAAACTCTCTGTCACTCTCTGACACTCTCTGACACTCTACGACACTCTCTGACACACTCTGTCACTCTCCGACACGCTCTGACACTCTCTGTCACTCTCTGACTCTCTCACAAACCCTCTGACGCTCTCTGACACTCTCTGACACTGTCAGAAGCTCTCTGTCACCCTCTGACACACTCTGTCACTCTCTGACACACTCCGACACGCTCTGACACTCTCAGAAACTCTCTGACACTCTCTGACAATCTCTGACACTCTCTGTCACTCTCTGAAACTCTCTGACACTCTCTGACACACTCTGTCACTCTCTGACCCTCTCTGACACACTCTGACACTCTCAGAAACTCTCTGACACTCTCTGACACTCTCTGTCACTCTCTGACACTCTCTGACACTCTCAGACACTCTCTGACACTCTCTGACACTCTCAGACAATCTCTGACACACTCTGACACTCTCTGACACGCTCTGACACTCTCTGTCACTCTCTCACTCTCTCAGAAACCCTCTGACGCTCTCTGACACTCTCTGAAACTCTCTGACACTCTCAGAATCTCTCTGACACTCTCTGACAATCTCTGACACTCTCTGACACTCTCTGACACTCTCAGAAACTCTCTGACACTCTCAGACACTCTCTGACACTCTCTGACACACTCTGTAACTCTCTGACACTCTCTGACACACTCTGACACTCTCAGAAACTCTCTGGCACTCACTGACACTCTCTGTCACTCTCTGACACTCTCAGACACTCTCAGACACTCTCTGACACACTCTGTCACTTTCTGACACTCTCTGACACTCTCTGACACTCTCAGAAACCCTCTGACGCTCTCTGTCACTCTCTGACACTCTCTGACACTCTCAGACACTCTCTGTCACTCTCTGACACACTCTGTCACTCTCTGACACTCTATGACACGCTCTGACACTCCCAGAAACTCTCTGACACTCTCGGACACTCTCTGACACTCTCAGAAACTCTCTGTCACTCTCTGACAAATTCTGTCACTCACTGACACTCTCTGACACACTCTGACACTCTCTGAAACTCTCTGACACTCTCTGAAACTCTCTGTCACTCTCTGACACTCTAAGACACTCTCTGACACTCTCTGTCACACTCTGACTCTCTCAGAAACCCTCTGACGCTCTCTGTCACTCTCTGACACTCTCTGACACTCCCAGACACTCTCTGTCACTCTCTGACACACTCTGTCACTCTCTGACACTCTATGACACGCTCTGACACTCCCACAAACTCTCTGACACTCTCTGACACTCACTGACAATCTCAGACACACTCTGTCACTCTCTGACAAATTCTGTCACTCTCTGACACTCTCTGACACACTCTGACACTCTCTGAAACTCTCTGACACTCTCTGAAACTCTCTGTCACTCTCTGACACTCTCTGACACTCTAAGACACTCTCTGACACACTCTGTCCCTCTCTGACACTCTCTGACACTCTCTGTCACTCTCTGACTCTCTCAGAAACCCTCTGACGCTCTCTGACACTCTCTGACACTGTCAGAAGCTCTCTGTCACTCTCTGACACATTCCGACACGCTCTGACACTCTCAGAAACTCTCTGACACTCTCTGACAATCTCTGACACTCTCTGTCACTCTCTGATACTCTCAGACACTCTCAGGAACTCTCTGACACTCTCTGAAACTCTCTGACACTCTCTGACACACTCTGTCACTCTCTGACCCTCTCTGATACACTCTGACACTCTCAGAAACTCTCTGACACTCTCTGAGACTCTCTGTCACTCTCTGACACTCTCTGACACTCTCAGACACTCTCTGACACTCTCTGACACTCTCAGACAATCTCTGACACACACTGACACTCTCTGACACCGTCTGACACTCTCTGCCACTCTCTGACACTCTCTGACACTCTCACTCTCTGACACACTCTGTCACTCTCTGACATGCTCTGACACTCTCTGTCTCTCTCTGACTCTCTCAGAAACCCTCTGACGCTCTCTGACACTCTCTGAAACTCTCTGACACTCTCAGAATCTCTCTGACACTCTCTGACAATCTCTGACACTCTCTGACACTCTCTGACACTCTCAGAAACTCTCTGACACTCTCTGACACTCTCTGACACTCTCTGACACACTCTGTCACTCTCTGACACTCTCTGACACACTCTGACACTCTCAGAAACTCTCTGGCACTCTCTGACACTCTCTGTCACTCTCTGACACTCTCAGACACTCTCAGACACTCTCTGACACACTCTGTCACTCTCTGACACTCTCTGACACTCTCTGACACTCTCAGAAACCCTCTGACGCTCTCTGACACTCTCTGACACTCTCTGACACTCTCAGACACTCTCTGTCACTCTCTGACACACTCTGTCACTCTCTGACACTCTATGACACGCTCTGACACTCCCAGAAACTCTCTGACACTCTCTGACACTCTCTGACACTCTCAGAAACTCTCTGTCACTCTCTGACAAATTCTGTCACTCTCTGACACTCTCTGACACACTCTGACACTCTCTGAAACTCTCTGACACTCTCTGAAACGCTCTGTCACTCTCGGACACTCTCAGAAACTCTCAGAAACTCTCTGACATTCTCTGACACTCTCTGACACTCTCTGACACACTCTGTCACTCTCTGACACTCTCTGACACACTCTGACACTCTCAGAAACTCTCTGACACTTTCTGTCACTCTCTGACACTCTCTGACACTCTCTGACACTCTGACACACTCTGTCACACTCTGACACTCTCTGACAATCTCTGACACTCTCAGAATCCCTCTGACGCTCTCTGACCCTCTCTGACACTCCCAGACACTCTCAGACACTCTCTGTCACTCTCTGACACACTCTGTCACTCTCTGACACTCTATGACACGCTCTGACACTCCCACAAACTCTCTGACACTCTCTGACACTCACTGACAATCTCAGACACTCTCTGTCACTCTCTGACAAATTCTGTCTCTCTCTGACAATCTCTGACACTCTCTGACACACTCTGACACTCTCTGAAACTCTCTGACACTCTCTGAAACTCTCTGTCACTCTCTGACACTCTCTGACACTCTAAGACACTCTCTGACACACTCTGTCCCTCTCTGACACTCTCTGACACTCTCTGTCACTCTCTGACTCTCTCAGAAACCCTCTGACGCTCTCTGACACTCTCTGACACACTCTGACACTCTCTGACACACTCTGACACTCTTTGAAACTCTCTGACACTCTCTGTCACTCTAAGACACTCTCTGAAACTCTCTGTCACTCTCTGACTCTCTCAGAAACCCTCTGACGCTCTCTGACACTCTCTGACACTCTCTGAAACTCTCTGATACTGTCTGACACTCTCTGTCACTCTCTGACACTCTCAATCTCTGACACACTCTGTCGCTCTCTGACACGCTCTGACACTCTCTGTCACTCTCTGACTCTCTCAGAAACCCTCTGACGCTCTCTGACACTCTCTGACACTGTCAGACGCTCTCTGTCACTCTCTGACACACTCTGTCACTCTCTGACACACTCCGACACGCTCTGACACTCTCAGAAACTCTCTGACACTCTCTGACAATCTCTGACACTCTCTGTCACTCTCTGACACTCTCAGACACTCTCAGGAACTCTCTGACACTCTCTGAAACTCTCTGACACTCTCTGACACACTCTGTCACTCTCTGACACTCTCTGACACACTCTGACACTCTCAGAAACTCTGTGACACTCTCTGACACTCACTGTCACTCTCTGACACTCTCAGACACTCTCAGACACTCTCTGACACACTCTGTCACTCTCTGACACTCTCAGAAACCCTCTGACGCTCTCTGACACTCTCTGACACTCTCTGACACACTCAGACACTCTCTGTCACTCTCTGACACTATCCGACGCTCTCAGAATATTTCTGTCATTCTCTGACACGCTCTGTCACACTCTGACACTCTCTGACACACTCTGACACTCTCTGAAACTCTCTGACACTCTCTGACACTCTCTGACACTCTCTGTCACGCTCTGACACTCTCTGACAGTCTCAGACACTCTCAGACACTCTCTGACACTCTCTGATAATCTCAGACACTCTGAGAAACTCTCTACACTCGCTGACACTCTCTGACACTCTCAGACACTCTCTGTCACTCTCTGACACATTCTGTCACTCTCTGACACTCTCTGACACACTCTGACACTCTCTGACACTCTCTGACAGTCTCAGACACTCTCAGACACTCTCTGACACTCTCTGATCATCTCAGACACTCTGAGAAACTCTCTGACACTCTCTGACACTCTCAGACACTCTCTGTCACTCTCTGACACATTCTGTCACTGTCTGACACTCTCACTCTCTGACACACTCTGTCACTCTCTGACACACTCTGACACTCGCTGTCACTCTCTGACTCTCTCAGAATCTCTCTGACACTCTCAGAAACTCTCTGACACTCTCTGACAATCTCTGACAATCTCTGATACTCTCTGACAATCTCTGACACTCTCTGAAACTCTCTGACACTCTCAGACACTCTCAGAAACTCTCTGACACTCTCTGACACTCTTTGACACACTGTCACTCTCTGACACTCTCTGACACACTCTGACACTCTCAGAAACTCTCTGACACTCTCTGACACTCTCTGTCACTCTCTGACACTCTCTGACACTCTCTGACACTCTCTGACACACTCTGTCACTCTCTGACACTCTCTGACAATCTCTGACACGCTCAGAATCCCACTGACGCTCTCTGACACTCTCTGACACTCTCTGACACTCTCAGACACTCTCTGTCACTCTCTGACACACTCTGTCACTCTCTGACAACCTATGACACGCTCTGACACTCCCACAAACTCTCTGACACTCTCTGACACTCTCTGACACTCTCAGACACTCTCAGACACTCTCTGTCACTCTCTGACAAATTCTGTCACTCTCTGACACTCTCTGACACACTCTGACACTCTCTGAAACTCTCTGACACTCTCTGAAACTCTCTGTCACTCTCTGACACTCTCTGACACTCTAAGACACTCTCTGACACACTCTGTCACTCTCTGACACTCTCTGACACTCTCTGTCACTCTCTGACTTTCTCAGAAACCCTCTGTCACTCTCTGACACTCTCTGACACACTCTGACACTCTCAGAAACACTCTGACACTCTCTGTCACTCTCTGACACTCTCTAACACTCTCAGACACTCTCTGACACACTCTGTCACTCTCTGACACTCTCTGACACTCTCTGACACTCTCAGAAACCCTCTGACGCTCTCTGACACTCTCTGACACTCTCTGACACTCTCAGACACTCTCTGTCACTCTCTGACACACTCTGTCACTCTCTGACACTCTATGACAAGCTCTGACACTCCCAGAAACTCTCTGACACTCTCTGACACTCTCTGACACTCTCAGAAACTCTCTGTCACTCTCTGACAAATTCTGTCACTCTCTGACACTCTCTGACACACTCTGACACTCTCTGAAACTCTCTGACACTCTCTGAAACTCTCTGTCACTCTCTGACACTCTCAGAAACTCTCAGAAACTCTCTGACACTCTCTGACACTCTCTGACACTCTCTGACACACTCTGTCACTCTCTGACACTCTCTGACACACTCTGACACTCTCAGAAACTCTCTGACACTTTCTGTCACTCTCTGACACTCTCTGACACTCTCTGACACTCTGACACACTCTGTCACACTCTGACACTCTCTGACAATCTCTGACACTCTCAGAATCCCTCTGACGCTCTCTGACCCTCTCTGACACTCTCAGACACTCTCAGACACTCTCTGTCACTCTCTGACACACTCTGTCACTCTCTGACACTCTATGACACGCTCTGACACTCCCACAAACTCTCTGACACTCTCTGACACTCACTGACAATCTCAGACACTCTCTGTCACTCTCTGACAAATTCTGTCACTCTCTGACAATCTCTGACACTCTCTGACACACTCTGACACTCTCTGAAACTCTCTGACACTCTCTGAAACTCTCTGTCACTCTCTGACACTCTCTGACACTCTAAGACACTCTCTGACACACTCTGTCCCTCTCTGACACTCTCTGACACTCTCTGTCACTCTCTGACTCTCTCAGAAACCCTCTGACGCTCTCTGACACTCTCTGACACACTCTGACACTCTCTGACACACTCTGACACTCTCTGAAACTCTCTGACACTCTCTGTCACTCTCTGACACTCTCTGACACTCTCAATCTCTGACACACTCTGTCACTCTCCGACACGCTCTGACACTCTCTGTCACTCTCTGATTCTCTCAGAAACCCTCTGACGCTCTGTGACACTGTCAGAAGCTCTCTGTCACTCTCTGACACACTCTGTCACTCTCTGACACACTCCGACACGCTCTGACACTCTCAGAAACTCTCTGACACTCTCTGACAATCTCTGACACTCTCTGTCACTCTCTGAAACTCTCTGACACTCTCTGACACACTCTGTCACTCTCTGACCCTCTCTGACACACTCTGACACTCTCAGAAACTCTCTGACACTCTCTGACACTCTCTGTCACTCTCTGACACTCTCTGACACTCTCAGACACTCCCTGACACTCTCTGACACTCTCAGACAATCTCTGACACACTCTGACACTCTCTGACACTGTCTGACACTCTCTGCCACTCTCTGACACTCTCTGACACTCTCACTCTCTGACACACTCTGTCACTCTCTGACACGCTCTGACACTCTCTGTCACTCTCTCATTCTCTCAGAAACCCTCTGACGCTGTCTGACACTCTCTGAAACTCTCTGACACTCTGAGAATCTCTCTGACACTCTCTGACAATCTCTGACACTCTCTGACACTCTCTGACACTCTCAGAAACTCTCTGACTCTCTCAGACACTCTCTGACACTCTCTGACACACTCTGTCACTCTCTGACACTCTCTGACACACTCTGACACTCTCAGAAACTCTCTGGCACTCACTGACACTCTCTGTCACTCTCTGACACTCTCAGACACTCTCAGACACTCTCTGACACACTCTGTCACTCTCTGACACTCTCTGACACCCTCTGACACTCTCAGAAACCCTCTGACGCTCTCTGTCACTCTCTGACACTCTCTGACACTCTCAGACACTCTCTGTCACTCTCTGACACACTCTGTCACTCACTGACACTCTATGACACGCTCTGACACTCCCAGAAACTCTCTGACACTCTCTGACACTCTCTGACACTCTCAGAAACTCTCTGTCAATCTCTGACAAATTCTGTCACTCTCTGACACTCTCTGACACACTCTGACACTCTCTGAAACTCTCTGACACTCTCTGAAACTCTCTGTCACTCTCTGACACTCTAAGACACTCTCTGACACTCTCTGTCACTCTCTGACTCTCTCAGAAACCCTCTGACGCTCTCTGACACTCTCTGACACTCTCTGAAACTCTCTGATACTGTCTGACACTCTCTGTCACTCTCTGACACTCTCAATCTCTGACACACTCTGTCGCTCTCTGACACGCTCTGACACTCTCTGTCACTCTCTGACTCTCTCAGAAACCCTCTGACGCTCTCTGACACTCTCTGACACTGTCAGACGCTCTCTGTCACTCTCTGACACACTCTGTCACTCTCTGACACACTCCGACACGCTCTGACACTCTCAGAAACTCTCTGACACTCTCTGACAATCTCTGACACTCTCTGTCACTCTCTGACACTCTCAGACACTCTCAGGAACTCTCTGACACTCTCTGAAACTCTCTGACACTCTCTGACACACTCTGTCACTCTCTGACACTCTCTGACACACTCTGACACTCTCAGAAACTCTGTGACACTCTCTGACACTCACTGTCACTCTCTGACACTCTCTGACACTCTCAGACACTCTCTGACACACTCTGTCACTCTCTGACACTCTCAGAAACCCTCTGACGCTCTCTGACACTCTCTGACACACTCAGACACTCTCTGTCACTCTCTGACATTCTCTGACACTCTCCGACGCTCTCAGAATATTTCTGTCATTCTCTGACACACTCTGTCACACTCTGACACTCTCTGACACACTCTGACACTCTCTGAAACTCTCTGACACTCTCTGACACTCTCTGACACTCTCTGTCACGCTCTGACACTCTCTGACAGTCTCAGACACTCTCAGACACTCTCTGACACTCTCTGATAATCTCAGACACTCTGAGAAACTCTCTACACTCTCTGACACTCTCTGACACTCTCAGACACTCTCTGTCACTCTCTGACACATTCTGTCACTCTCTGACACTCTCTGACACACTCTGACACTCTCTGACACTCTCTGACAGTCTCAGACACTCTCAGACACTCTCTGACACTCTCTGATCATCTCAGACACTCTGAGAAACTCTCTGACACTCTCTGACACTCTCAGACACTCACTGTCACTCTCTGACACATTCTGTCACTCTCTGACACTCTCACTCTCTGACACACTCTGTCACTCTCTGACACACTCTGACACTCTCTGTCACTCTCTGACTCTCTCAGAATCTCTCTGACACTCTCAGAAACTCTCTGACACTCTCTGACAATCTCTGACAATCTCTGATACTCTCTGACAATCTCTGACA
The DNA here is from genome assembly GCF_036365525.1 of Heterodontus francisci. Lineage (NCBI taxonomy): Eukaryota > Metazoa > Chordata > Chondrichthyes > Heterodontiformes > Heterodontidae > Heterodontus > Heterodontus francisci. The sequence goes on from NC_090371.1 coordinate 238,205,993, forward strand.
CTCTCTGAAACTCTCTGACACTCTCAGACACTCTCAGAAACTCTCTGACACTCTCTGACACTCTTTGACACACTGTCACTCTCTGACACTCTCTGACACACTCTGACACTCTCAGAAACTCTCTGACACTCTCTGACACTCTCTGTCACTCTCTGACACTCTCTGACACTCTCTGACACTCTCTGACACACTCTGTCACTCTCTGACACTCTCTGACAATCTCTGACACGCTCAGAATCCCACTGACGCTCTCTGACACTCTCTGACACTCTCTGACACTCTCAGACACTCTCTGTCACTCTCTGACACACTCTGTCACTCTCTGACACCCTATGACACGCTCTGACACTCCCACAAACTCTCTGACACTCTCTGACACTCTCTGACACTCTCAGACACTCTCTGTCACTCTCTGACAAATTCTGTCACTCTCTGACACTCTCTGACACACTCTGACACTCTCTGAAACTCTCTGACACTCTCTGAAACTCTCTGTCACTCTCTGACACTCTCTGACACTCTAAGACACTCTCTGACACACTCTGTCACTCTCTGACACTCTCTGACACTCTCTGTCACTCTCTGACTTTCTCAGAAACCCTCTGTCACTCTCTGACACTCTCTGACACACTCTGACACTCTCAGAAACTCTCTGACACTCTCTGTCACTCTCTGACACTCTCTAACACTCTCAGATACTCTCTGACACACTCTGTCACTCTCAGACACTCTCAGAAACTCGCTGACATTCTCTGGCACTATCAGATACTCTCTGTCACTCTCTGACACACTCTGTCACTCTCTGACACTCTCTGACACTCTGAGAAACTCTCTGTCACTCTCTGACACACTCTGTCACACTCTGACACTCTCTGACACTCTCTGTCACGCTCTGACAATCTCTGACTGTCTTAGACACTCTCAGACACTCTCTGACACTCTTTGATAATTTCAGACACTCTGAGAAACTCTCTGACACTCTCTGACACTCTCTGACACTCTCAGACACACTCTGTCACTCTCTGACACATTTTGTCACTCTCTGACACTCTCTGACACACTCTGACACTCTCTGAAACTCTCTGACACTCTCTGACACTCTCTGTCACTCTCTGAATTGCTCAGAAACCCTCTGACGCTCTCTGACACTCTCTGAAACTCTCTGACACTCTCAGTCACTCTCTGTCACACTCTGACACTCTCTGACACACTCTGACACTCTCTGAAACTCTCTGACACTCTCTGTCACTCTCTGACACTCTCTGACACACTCTGTCACTCTCTGACACGCTCTGACACTCTCTGTCACTCTCTGACTCTCTCAGAAACCCTCTGACGCTCTCTGACACTCTCTGACACTCTCTGACACTGTCAGACGCTCTCTGTCACTCTCTGACACACTCTGTCAATCTCAGACACACTCTGATGCACTCTGACACTCTCAGAAACTCTCTGTCTCTCTCTGACACTCTCTTTCACTCTCTGACACTCTCAGACACTCTCAGAAACTCTCTGACACTCTCTGAAACTCTCTGACCCTCTCTGACACACTCTGTCACTCTCTGACACTCTCTGACACACTCTCACACTCTCAGAAACTCTCTGACAATCTCTGACACTCTCTGTCGCTCTCTGACACACTCTGATATTCTCAGACACTCTCTGACACACTCTGTCACTCTCTGACACTCTCTGACACTCTCTGACACTCTCTGTCACTCTCTGACACTCTCAGATACTCTCTGACACACTCTGTCACTCTCTGACACTCTCAGAAACTCGCTGACATTCTCTGGCACTCTCAGATACTCTCTGTCACTCTCTGACATACTCTGTCACTCTCTGACAATCTCTGACACTCTCTGACACTCTCAGAAACTCTCTGTCACTCTCTGACACACTCTGTCACACTCTGACACTCTCTGACACTCTCTGACACACTCTGACACTCTCTGAAACTCTCTGAGACTGTCTGAAACTCTCTGACACTCTCTGTCACGCTCTGACACTCTCTGACAGTCTCAGACAATCTCAGCCACTCTCTGACACTCTCTGATAATCTCAGACACTCTGAGAAACTCTCTGACACTCTCTGACACTCTCTGACTCTCTCAGACACTCTCTGTCACTCTCTGACACATTCTGTCACTCTCTGACACTCTCTGACACACTCTGACACTCTCTGAAACTCTCTGAAACTCTCTGACACTCTCTGTCACTCTCTGACATTCTCTGACACTCTCACTCTCTGACTCACTCTGTCACTCTCTGACACGCTCTGAAACTCTCTGTCACTCTCTGACACTCTCTGACACACTCTGACACTCTTTGAAACTCTCTGACAGGCTCTGACACTCTCTGACAATCTCTGACACTGTATGAAACTCTCTGACACTCTTAGAAACTCTCTGACACTCTCTGACACTCTCTGACACTCTCTGACACACTCTGTCACTCTCTGAAAGTCTCTGACACAATCTGACACTCTCAGAAACTCTCTGACACTCTCTGTCACTTTCTGACACTCTCTGAAACTCTCAGATACTCTCTGACACACTCTGTCACCCTCTGACACTGTCAGAAACTCGCTGACATTCTCTGACACTCTCAGATACTCTCTGTCACTCTGACACACTCTGTCACTCTCTGACACTCTCTGACACTCTCAGAAACTCTCTGTCACTCTCTGACACACTCTGTCACACTCTGTCACTCTCTGACACTCTCAGACACTCTGAGAAACTCTCTGACACTCTCAAACGCTCTCTGTCACTCTCTGACACACTCTGTCACTCTCCGACACTCTCTGACACGCTCTGACACTCTCAGAAACTCTCTGACACTCTCTGACAATCTCTGACACTCTCTGTCACTCTCTGACACTCTCTGACACACTCTGACACTCTCAGAAACTCTCTGACACACTCTGACACTCTCTGACACTCTCTGACACACTCTGTCACTCTCTGACACTCTCTGACACACTCTGACACTCTCAGAAACTCTCTGACACTCTCTGACACACTCTGTCACTCTCTGACACTCTCAGAAACTCGCTGACATTCTCTGGCACTCTCAGATACTCTCTGTCACTCTCTGACATACTCTGTCACTCTCTGACAATCTCTGACACTCTCTGACACTCTCAGAAACTCTCTGACACTCTCTGACACACTCTGACACTCTCTGAAACTCTCTGAGACTGTCTGAAACTCTCTGACACTCTCTGTCACGCTCTGACACTCTCTGACAGTCTCAGACAATCTCAGCCACTCTCTGACACTCTCTGATAATCTCAGACACTCTGAGAAACTCTCTGACACTCTCTGACACTCTCTGACTCTCTCAGACACTCTCTGTCACTCTCTGACACATTCTGTCACTCTCTGACACTCTCTGACACACTCTGACACTCTCTGAAACTCTCTGAAACTCTCTGACACTCTCTGTCACTCTCTGACATTCTCTGACACTCTCACTCTCTGACTCACTCTGTCACTCTCTGACACGCTCTGAAACTCTCTGTCACTCTCTGACACTCTCTGACACACTCTGACACTCTTTGAAACTCTCTGACAGGCTCTGACACTCTCTGACAATCTCTGACACTGTATGAAACTCTCTGACACTCTTAGAAACTCTCTGACACTCTCTGACACTCTCTGACACTCTCTGACACACTCTGTCACTCTCTGAAAGTCTCTGACACAATCTGACACTCTCAGAAACTCTCTGACACTCTCTGTCACTTTCTGACACTCTCTGAAACTCTCAGATACTCTCTGACACACTCTGTCACCCTCTGACACTGTCAGAAACTCGCTGACATTCTCTGACACTCTCAGATACTCTCTGTCACTCTGACACACTCTGTCACTCTCTGACACTCTCTGACACTCTCAGAAACTCTCTGTCACTCTCTGACACACTCTGTCGCACTCTGTCACTCTCTGACACTCTCAGACACTCTGAGAAACTCTCTGACACTCTCAAACGCTCTCTGTCACTCTCTGACACACTCTGTCACTCTCCGACACTCTCTGACACGCTCTGACACTCTCAGAAACTCTCTGACACTCTCTGACAATCTCTGACACTCTCTGTCACTCTCTGACACTCTCTGACACTCTCAGAAACTCTCTGAAACACTCTGACACTCTCTGACACTCTCTGACACACTCTGTCACTCTCTGACACTCTCTGACACACTCTGACACTCTCAGAAACTCTCTGACACTCTCTGTCACTCTCTGACATTCTCTGACACTCTCAGAAACTATCTGACACTTTCTGACACTCTCTGACACTCTGTGACACTCTCAGACACTGTCAGAAACTCTGTGACACTATCTGACACTCTCAGACACTCTCAGACACTCTCTGATGCTCTCTGACACTTTCTGAAACTCTCTGACACACTCTGACAAACTCAGACACACTCTGACACTCTCAGACCCTATCTGAAAGTCTCTGACACACTCTGTCACTCTCTGTCACTCTCATAAACTCTCTGTCACTCTCTGACACACTCTGTCACTCTCTGACACTCTGAGAAACTCTCTGTCACTCTCTGACACTCTCAGAAACTCTCTGTCACTCTCAGACACTCTCTGTCACTCTCTGACACATTCTGTCACTCTCTGACACTCTCTGACACACTCTGACACTCTCTGAAACTCTCTGACACTCTCTGACATTCTCTGTCACTCTCTGACACACTCTGTCATTCTCTGACACTCTCTGACACTCTCTGTCTGTCTCTGACTGTCTCAGAAACCCTCTGACGCTCTCTGACACTCTCTGACACTCTCTGAAACTCTCTGTCACTCTCTGACACTCTCTGACACTCTCTGACACTCTAAGACTCTCTCCGACACACTCTGTCACTCTCTGACACTCTCTGACACTCTCTGTCACTCTCTGACACTCTCAAAAAACCTCTGACGCTCTCTGACACTCCCTGACACTCTCAGTCACTCTCTGTCAGACTCTGACACACTCTGTCACTCTCTGACACTATCTGACACGGGCTGACACTCTCTGTCACTCTCTGACACTCTCAGACACTCTCAGAAACTCCCTGACACTCTCTGACCCTCTCTGACACTCTCTGACACACTCTTTCACTCTCTGACACTCTCTGACACTCTCTGGCACACTCTGACAATCTCAGACACTCTCAGAAACTCTCAGAAACTCTCAGAAACTCTCTGACACTCTCAGGCACTCTCAGACACTCTCTGACAGACTCTGTCACACTCTGACACTCTCTGACACATTCTGGCACTCTCTGAAACTCTCAGATACTCTCTGACACACTCTGTCACCCTCTGACACTGTCAGAAACTCGCTGACATTCTCTGACACTCTCAGATACTCTCTGTCACTCTGACACACTCTGTCACTCTCTGACACTCTCTGACACTCTCAGAAACTCTCTGTCACTCTCTGACACACTCTGTCGCACTCTGTCACTCTCTGACACTCTCAAAAAACCTCTGACGCTCTCTGACACTCCCTGACACTCTCAGTCACTCTCTGTCAGACTCTGACACACTCTGTCACTCTCTGACACTATCTGACACGGGCTGACACTCTCTGTCACTCTCTGACACTCTCAGACACTCTCAGAAACTCCCTGACACTCTCTGACCCTCTCTGACACTCTCTGACACACTCTTTCACTCTCTGACACTCTCTGACACTCTCTGGCACACTCTGACAATCTCAGACACTCTCAGAAACTCTCAGAAACTCTCAGAAACTCCCTGACACTCTCTGACCCTCTCTGACACTCTCTGACACACTCTTTCACTCTCTGACACTCTCTGACACTCTCTGACACACTCTGTCACTCTCTGACACTCTCTGACAATCTCTGACACGCTCAGAATCCCACTGACGCTCTCTGACACTCTCTGACACTCTCTGACACTCTCAGACACTCTCTGTCACTCTCTGACACACTCTGTCACTCTCTGACACCCTATGACACGCTCTGACACTCCCACAAACTCTCTGACACTCTCTGACACTCTCTGACACTCTCAGACACTCTCTGTCACTCTCTGACAAATTCTGTCACTCTCTGACACTCTCTGACACACTCTGACACTCTCTGAAACTCTCTGACACTCTCTGAAACTCTCTGTCACTCTCTGACACTCTCTGACACTCTAAGACACTCTCTGACACACTCTGTCACTCTCTGACACTCTCTGACACTCTCTGTCACTCTCTGACTTTCTCAGAAACCCTCTGTCACTCTCTGACACTCTCTGACACACTCTGACACTCTCAGAAACTCTCTGACACTCTCTGTCACTCTCTGACACTCTCTAACACTCTCAGATACTCTCTGACACACTCTGTCACTCTCAGACACTCTCAGAAACTCGCTGACATTCTCTGGCACTATCAGATACTCTCTGTCACTCTCTGACACACTCTGTCACTCTCTGACACTCTCTGACACTCTGAGAAACTCTCTGTCACTCTCTGACACACTCTGTCACACTC